>NC_086322.1:270738168-271081668 GCF_036172605.1 Pelobates fuscus
CCCAGCCTTTCAAAGGGTTAATAGATACTGGTTCACAAGCCACGATCTTATCCAATACCTACTTCCAGCAGGTAATGGACTTAGCAACGGATAAGCCGAAGCTAAGAGATTTCCCCAATGCTCTATTGAGTGTTGGAGGAAATGCACTTCATGTTATTGGCAATACCTGGTTAAAGTTTAAAATAGGTAACAAAACCTTTAGACACCCAGTGATAGTGGTAGATCTCCCCTATAACCGACTGATTCTGGGTATAGACATACTCAGAAGACTTAACACAATTATTGACTGTGTGAATGGAATTGTATGGTCACAAGCTAAGGTTCCTATAACCTATGAGAAATCACATGTACAATCTGATTGTAACTGCCATGTAATAGAAGAAAGACCTGACTCGATTGAGGTACATCTTAGGAATAGTCAGTCACCTGACGTGACTATCCTGCAGGTGAATGACGCAATCGCACCTGTAGATGAGCATTCCGTAAGAATTGCTCCAGAGAGGATCCAGAATGTCTCTCTGGAAGGTGATGTTTTAACCATTTCTCTCCACAGTGACTATGTTGAATCTGTAGATCTGGCAGGTCATGCTCAATTCCTTGCCAGAATTGAAAGGGTTAATGATAACTTATTCTTTCCTATTCAGATAAATGACTTAGGAAGAAAAAGGAATGCAAAGCTGGACTTAAAGAGTGAGAACAGCTATATTAGCAGAAGTCTGTTAAAGCAGATCGCTAATCCTAAAATAATCAGGTACGCTTCCCCACATGACAGGTGGATCCAGAACCTGGATGGCGAATCAAAGAGTCACAATGTGATAGCAAAATGTTTACTATCCATTTCCATTGGAAATAAGACAGTTAAACATTTATTCCTAGTGATAGACGAACCTCGCTATCAGGTTTACATTGGCAATGATGTCATACATCGCTTTGCCATACACCTTGACCTGATTAATTCCAACTTGTGGACAAGGTTAAAAGGTAATCCTTGTGGATACCTACACAAGGAAAACGCCCTGAAATCAGGACAAATACTCCCATATGCGGTAAGTATCCAAGTACCTGATGACATAACCATTCCACAAGGGACAAGTAATTTTCTTTTACCACTACAGGTCAAGGAGGGTCAGAGATTAGAAAACTCTGATGCCCTAATCTGTTTATCCAACAGGATACAAAAATTAGGGATGGTGGTAACGCATACACCAATGGTAAGTATTGGTAAGAATCCAACCTATATAATGGTCAACAATGTTACACCCAATAGTGTTACTTTACCAAAAGGAACATTATTAGGTCTAGCATTGGATGCTGAGTACTATACATTTGGTTTCCAAAACCAAATTATAGATCTCATCCCTGAAGAATACTTAACTGAGGACGAAATTGTCGATCAAATATTCCATTCCTCCCCAGAAGGATTATTCACTTTCCTATCTGTGTATCCCTTCAATGACGAAGACGGCTCGTGTAAAATCGAAGAAGCATCAATCACCTTCGATCATCCGCTCAATGAGCAGGAATCACACAAGAGTATCACGACCAAAGAGAAAAGGTAAGTCAACACCGAACTGACCTAACTTCTAGGCTTGAAGAAGCTTATGAGATAGGCCAGCCTGAAATCTTTCCAGGATTTCAGGAAAGGCTAGAAGAGCAAATATCTTTAGCTGATGGTTGCTCCAACGATGCTGAGCGACAGCAGCTAAAGGAAATCCTTTTGGAATTCCAAGATATTTTTGCCAAAGATTCCTACGACTGTGGGTTAACTAACCTCCACGTAGCCAGAATACAAACTGATCCAAATTTACCACCTGTATTTATCAAACAATATAGACTCCCATTAGCGTCATATGATGGTCTACAAGACATCATTCAGAATTTAAAGGAAAGGGGCATTATACGTCCAGTGCACAGTTCGTATAATAATCCGATCTTGGGGATTCTGAAACCTAATGGACAATGGCGTTTATGCGCTGACTTACGACAGCTAAATAAACGTGTCTATATGTCTGGTTGGCCAGTGCCATACATAGACCAATGTTTGGTACAAATGCAGGGATCCAAAATATTCACTGCCATTGACTGTGCGCAGGGATATTGGACTGTACCAGTCCATAATGAAGACCAATACAAATTGGCCTTCACATTTGGAAAGCAGCAGTATACCTGGACCCGTATGCCTTTCGGTTACATAAACTCTGGTCATGAATTCGCTGTGTTCATGCATAAAGCTATGCCTGACGCACTCGAGAGAGGAACGTTATCATATGTCGACGATGTCTTGCTGAAAAGCACTTCCTTTGATAAGCATATCATAGAGATTAGACATGTTCTCACTCAGTTAAGAGAGGCAGGGATTAAACTGTCTTTACACAAAGCGCAATGGTGTCGCACCCATGTCAACTTCCTCGGACATGAGGTAACCTCTGAAGGATTAAATCCCCAGAGGAAGAAGGTTGAAGCCGTACTAAAGGTAAAAACACCTTCAAACATCAGGGAATTAAGATCGTTCCTTGGTATGACTAACTACTCCCGTAAGTTTATAGATAACTATGCAGAAATAACGAAACCACCTGCTTTAAAAGGAAACTACCTGGAACTGGGGGGAGCCTCAGGACCAAGCGGTTAGTGAACTGAGTAGGAAGCTTACTCAGGCACCCTGTTTAGCATACCCAGAGGGGGTAAACCCTTCTATCTGGAGACAGGTTATACCGATTTAAGCATCAGTGCTGTTCTGTATCAGAAGCAGGACAGTTTAAACAAAGTTATTGCATATGCTAGCAAGACTTTGTCACCTGTTGAAGTTAAATTCAACACGTGTGAGAAGGCGTTATTGTCGACTGCCTGGGCACCACAAAATTTTCGTAGCTATATCCAAGGTGAGAAAATAATTGTAGAAACAGCTCACCAACCTCTACAGTATCTGCAGAGTGAAAGAATTAGAGACGGTAATCTCTCTAACAGTCGGATTACTGCATGGACCGTTAGAAGTCCGTTATAAACATAATAAGAGAAGCCCAGTTGCCCAAGGTTTAGCAGAATTACATGACTGTACTGCTCCATCTCTGGATGATAATGACACCGGAGATGACTTCCTAGAAGAGCAATTGCTGTCCCCTTATAAAGTTGATGACGAGGAATACTGTCGACCACTACCGTGGGTATACATTGATGGTTGTTCATATCACCACGTCGCTGGTGCTGAACGGAAGTTAGTTGCAGGTATCGGAATCGACTGGATAGGTGATTATCCCAATGTATCTATAGGATACAGTATTGGTCCCAAAAGCAGTCAGATAGCCGAACTCTGTGCATTATATAAGACCATTCAAATGGCAATAGAATATAGTATCAAATAATTTTTTATTATAACTGATTCCAACTTTGTTCGCAACAGTTTCGTTGAATATCTGCCTAGCTGGAAACGTAACCAAATGCTGAAAAGCAATAATAAACCTTTTAAACATGGGAAATTGTTTTGTAAAATCGATGAGTTGGTTAAGGAACATGGTTTAACCATATATTGGAAGAAAACCAAAGGCCATTCTAAAATAGAAGGTATTGACAAGGATGGTAATGACTTAGCCGATTCACTGGCAAAACAAGCAGCCATGAATGGTGAAACCCTAAACATTGATGATCTTATGGGTTCAATTCATGTTGAAGCCATAACTAGACGACAGGCTAGAGATAATGCCAACTTAAATGTCGTGCAATGGAGTCAAGAAGCTCCGAGTGAGGACCTGATTACCAGTCAGAAGAATGATCCTGTCGTAGGTATATTCTATAAACATATAGATGACCCTACTGCCAATCCCATCTTAGATGAGGATTGCAAAGATAATGAAGATTTACGAATCTTGATGAGATATAAAGTCCAATTTAGTATCATGGATGGGTTGCTGGTTAGAACTTCTAAACATGGTATTCAACAATGGGTAGTCCCAACTGTATACCGAGGGTTAATGCTCCAACACGCACATGATGCACCTACATTTGGGCATCGTGGTGATAAGATCACATATGAGATATTGCGTGATTATGCATATTGGCCACACATGTGAAGAGATGTTAAGACATACTGTCAGGGATGCTTGATTTGTCCGCAATATCAACCCCATGGTCCAACCCATCGTGCACCACTTCAGAATAGGGGGGTGTCATTACCCTGGTCTGATATCCAAATTGACTTTATAGGTCCTGTAACAAGATCTTCAAGAGGTAACAAATACATGTTAACCGTTACATGTATGTACACAAAGTGGATAGAATGTTTGACTTGTAAAGAGAACACGAGTACCGTGTGCGCCACTTTGTTGATTAACCATGTCTTTTCCAGGTTCGGTCTGCCTCAAAGAATTGAGTCAGGCAGAGGTAGTCATTTTACCAGCGAAGTAATGGCTAAGATGTGGAACATTCTAGGTGTTAAACGAAAGCTACATATTGCATACCGCGCTGCGTCTAGTGGGGGGGTAGAGCGATATAACCAGTCTATCGTTAATATTCTGAAGAAGTATGTTAAGGAGTCTGGTAAAGACTGGGACATTAAATTGCCCCTAGTTTTTTTTTTATAAATCTTTATTTTTGTATGTGCATTTAGGGTACAAGTAAGCTTGCTGGGCCACAACAGCTCCTGCAGGCCTATACATGACAAAACGATGGGTGGCTTTCTGATACAGCACACATTTTTTTTTTTTAAGTCAAACATGAAACAACAAATTTTGTATATCCCAAACATGCATGCAATTAAGTTAACACATTCAGGCTGAGCAAAAAAGGTAAAGTGGTAGGCATGTCAGTGGATTGTCTATATCAAGTGTGGAAGGTCACCATGTGAACTTCCATTAAAGATAGAGTAGTAATACATGTCATAGCGATGGGTGGCATTCTGATACAGCTCATTTTTATGTCAAACATGAAACAACAAATTTGTAGATCCTAAATATGCATACAGTTAAGTTAACACTTCCTGGCTGAGCAAAAAGGTAAAATGGTGGGCATGTCAGTGGATTGTCTATATCAAGTGTGGAAGGTCACGACGTGAACCTCCATGAAGTATAGATTAGTAATACATGACATAGCGATGGGTGGCATTCTGATACCGCACATTTTTTTTTTTTTTGGCAAACATGAAACAACAAATTTTGTATATCCTAAACATGCATGCAATTAAATTAACACTTTCAGGCAGAGCAAAAAGGTAGAATGGTAAAATGGTAGGTACGTCAGTGGATTGTCTATATCAAGCTTGGGAGGTCACAAAGTGTACCTCCATTAAGTATAGATTAGTGATACATGACATAGCGAAGGGTGGCATTCTGATACCGCACCTTTTCTTTTTTGGCAAACATGAAACAACACATTTTGTATATCCTAAACATGCATGCAATTAAGTTAACACTTTCAGGCAGAGCAAAAAGGTAAAATGGTAGGTACGTCAGTGGATTGTCTATATCAAGCTTGGAAGGTCACAATGTGGACCTCCATTAAGTATAGATTAGTAGTGTGAATGCTAACAATCTAGTGGGGCATTGAGGCAATCACAGTGTTCGTTTGCTTTGCATTGAACTATAATCAGGCTGATGCGTTCCGATCGGCCACTTAGGAAAGAAAGGAAGAGCTTTTCGGTCTGAGACAGAGTGTATACCAGCTTAGCAGTTATAGCAGACATGGTTGAGTGAGGTGTGACTTGGTGGTCACACCTCACTCAACCACTTGCGGGGTTAAGCATACAATTTAACGAGGCTTACAGGTTTTAATGTTAGGTTCCCTGTGTGTCTAAATGTAGGCTCAAGTTAGAAGCATGGGTGCAAGGGGGTTGGTGGTTTTGGTATGTTACGTACAGGGTATAGTAGTGCGATCGGGTAGTGAAACCTGGTTAGTGAGAAGCGGGTTAGATGGTGCCTTACCCCTAACCAAGGGGGCGGCGGGGGGTGGGGGGGGAGCTGCAGTGTGTCGGTGCACTTCTTAGGCCCTGGGCCTTGTCTCATTCTGTACCTTTCAGAGCTGGAGTTACCGACATGAATTTTAGACTAGGGTGAAAGGGAAGAGTGACAGGAAAAAATAAAATAAAAATAAAAGTAAAAATACCAAACTTTTAGTCCCAAAGTCCATCGGCCGTGCTGCTGGTGATTAGGGCAGTGTGTGGGGGGTTGAAAAGTACCCTGTGCCCCACAATGTCAGCTTAGTGGCAAAGGTCCGTGCGATCGCTCCTGCAGCTGTTGTCAAGTGTGGGGGCTCGGTGGCGTCCTGTCTCGTGGGGTGAACGGCATGCTGGTGGCTGGGTCTCCCATCCCATGCTGTGACGCTGGCGGTAGGATAGCAGGTAGGTCTGGTAGGCCAAGCTTCTTCAGGAGTGCTGGTGCCTCCTCGCCCGATGTCACCGTGTGAGTGAGGTCATCGTGGGGTATTATCAGGGATCTTCGTGGTCCCCATCGGTACGGCACTCCCAGGGTGCGCAGATGGCTTGTGAAGTGTGACAGTGTCTTGCGCCATTGTAATGTGGCCCTGGTAAGGTCTTGGTAAAAAGACAGTTGGGTCTTCTCAAAGGTCAGGGGAGTTTTACCTTTGGTTGCCGCCAGGAGCTGTGCTTTATCGTGGGTGGAGGCGCATTTCAGTATAACATCTCTGGTGGGCATGTTAGGTAACCTGGAGGGAGCCGGGAGTCTGTATACGCCGTCTATTCCGAATTTTCGGTTGGCTGCCGGCGGTAAGATGGTTGCCAAGAGTCTGCGGATGTAATGTGGCAGTTCTGTGGCCTGGATCTCCGTGGGTATTCCCCTTATTTTAACATGGTTTCGCCTGGCTCGGTCCTCCATTGCGGACATTTGCAGCAGTAAGTTATGCTGTGTGGCTTGTAGTTGGTGTATGGCATCCTGCATATTGGCCATGCCGGCTTGGAGGTGCGTGATGTCTTGTTCGGATGTTTGGACTCTCGCTGTGACATTGTGCACGTCCGTTTTCAGGCGTCCCACATCCACCGCCAACGTCTTCTGTATATCTTTGACCCAATTTTGTAGGTCCTGTTTAGTGGCAAAATTAGAGTCTCCCGTTGCAGTGTTCATTGCCGGCATTGTGAGTGTTGTGTCAGTTTGGGTTGATGAGTGGGCCGGTGTGTGGGATGTTATGTGGGCCATAGCGGTAGTTTTAGGCTGTGCCGGTCGCTGGAGCAAAGTTCCGATGTCTTGTGCTGTGGAGGAGCCCATGTGAGCCTTCTGTGTGCGTTTGCCCATGGGTTCGGGATTCTCCTGCCCGTATGGGTCAAAGTCGTCTTCCGGATCGGAGTAACCTTGTAGGTATGTCCCGCCGAGTAGCTGCTCGAGGCCGTGTAGGTTCGGAGCTTGGTAGGCCTTAGGCCTGCGTTTCGCACTCCCGGGCTTTGGAGTGTACCGGAAAGGCATCTGCCGGTTCGGTGTGTGGACCCGGATTCAGTTCTGGCGTGCTCCGGTTCGGATGGTGGATATTTTCCGGGATATTTGCGGATTTGGGTTTACAAGGTGGGAGCTCGCTGTAATGGCGTCTGCTCCGTTTCAGGTCCCGGCCCCGCCCCCCAAATTGCCCCTAGTTTTAATGGCGATTAGAGCTACACCTAGCACTGCTACCAAATTGTCACCTTTTGAATTGATGACAGGAAGAAAGATGGTTTTACCACAGCATTTACTATATCGTACTTCGGATCATAATTTGATCAATGCTGCCACTACGCATCAGTATATCGAAGATTTGCGCAAGCATTTACAGCATGCGTTTGCTTTTGCCCAAAAGAATCTAGAAAAAGCAGCGACAGGGGTTAAGACCTATTACGATTTAAAAACCACGAAAAAGGAATACGAGATAACAGATCAAGTCTATCTGTATAATTTTGCGCAAAATCAAGTCAAGGAAAATAAATTTTTACCTTCTTGGAAAGGGCCATATGTCATCATTGACAAAATTTCCCCAGTAGCGTACAAAATAAAAATTCCTAAGGATGGTGATTTTATTGAAAAGTGGGTTCACATTAACCAGTTGCGTGCTTGTCATCCTAAATCTCAATTAAGGATTATAGGTGTGGATTCGGATGCAGAAGATTGAACGACTAACCGGAATGAATGCTTGATTCACGTGGTATCGTATGATGTGAAATGTTGTGATGTGCCATGATCTCATGTATGTTCATGTCATTAACCATTTCCTTGCCATCCAATAACTACATTTTCTAAGCACGTTACTAGCTTGTTTAACTGCTATAGGCATATTGCTGAGGAGTCAGTAATAAATGTAGTGAGGGATGAAGTTATAAAAATAGAATTAGAGAGAATACATATGTTGATGAATCGTAATAATGTGTTGTCCTAGGCCAAGTGATGTCATACTGTTATAAGTTTATATACTTAACAAACCTTGAATCATTAGTAGATAAGTCTGAAACGAGTTCCTGATCCGTGACTGTCGAAAGATGTCGAAGAAGGATGTGGCGTGTTTCTGGATCGTACTGCTCCTGTGCCAAGAGCTACGGACCGACCCGATCGCAGAGATGGGACCATCCTCCGGCATCCTGATTCAAGAGACACCAGGGTTCATCTTGACGGAGAAGAGGATCCTTACCCGACGTGTGTTCGTCAGCTTGGACCCCAAGATTTCCATCGAGAAGGCATACAACATTTAATCGATGCAGCTTCCTGAGTTACAGACTTGGTACCAGATGCACCTCCAAAGAGCACAGGACCGTGTGCGAAACATCTTGGAGCAAGCCCGGAAACCATTTGTATCCAGTTCTATTTCGATGAGCAACCGACCCAAAAGGTTCCTCACCGCTATAATTGTTGCATTAGTTTGTGCCACTGTTGGTGCAGTTGTCGCAACTGGAATGTCTGCAGCCAACTCTATTACTGTCCAAAAGCTGGATATGGAAATCTATGCGCTAAAGCAACACATTAACGATATTCATCAGGTGATAAAACAGCAAAGAACACTTCTCCAAGACGTGTTAACTATTGTGGAAGACACAGTTGTTACAACAAATTTGCATTCGGAGATAATTGCCAAATCCACTGAGTTGCACCAAAGTCATGACTTATTTAAGCGTGAACTTCTATTTCTGCATGACCCAATATTGTTCCACACACTTGCTTTTCTTGACGAAGTGCAAACTGGAATGATTGAATTGGCAGGGGGACACATACCTCTGTATTTTGTATCCAAAGATATTGTTCATGCGATGCTTGCCAATGTGGATTGAGAAACAATCGAGCCTATGCAATTAAATCTGGCCTTTGAGATGGGGAGCGCTATACCTCTCTTAATTGATCCGGAACGTATGGAGATTTGCTTTTTATTGGCCATACCGTATGTAACTCCCAAAAACATTTTTCAAATGAAAACAATTTACAACGTTGGTACATGGAAGGAAAATATCCATGTAAAAGTCCAAACCCCAGATGTTTTGGCTTTTCAACCGTGGGTACCAGATTGGTATTCAATACCCATTTTGAATGACTGTGAAAAATTCAAAGACAATAATTTCCAATGTGATGGAAAACCTTTTGTGTACGATTCTACCAATGCTTTGTGTGGGATCGAGTACCTTAAACATGGCTCTGAAACATGTCAAGTAACTATGTCAAAAACCGACAGTAATGCGTTAGTACATGCTATCTTAGTAAAAGATAAATGGTTGGTAAGCACGTATCTTAAAAACATGAGTGTTTTTCGCAGGGAGCAGGTGACTAATTAAGTAATTGCCTTACCAGCACCTGTATCACTGATCAAGGTACCCCACGCCTCTCGTATCACCATCAGTGACGTTACGCTATACCCAGTGTACACTGACGCCCTCGAAAGTGCTATTGAGATGGTGGATCCCTTCCAGAATCTAGATATCCCTCTAGATCCTAATCTTAAGTTCTTGCTGGACCACAAGCCCAACCACACTATCCAAATGTCAATCAAGAAAGACAACATTTCTGTGGACACATTTAAATACTCTGAGTTAGATACTGACCTTATTGATCGTGTTGACTGGTTCATCCATGTTAAAATTGTTATTGGGTGTGTTGTGATAATAATGATATTATGGTTGATTGTAATAAGTGTAAAGTTCAAAACACTTAAAAGTACAAAAATATACAAAAATGTTCATTCCATGCAAGGGCCTATGTTGGAAATGATGTGATTGCACAATATGTCTGATAACTTCCATAGTGCTTATTCATAAGCTAAAATACTTGGCTATGATATGCACTAAAGGGGGGTTATGTCAGGGTATTTATATAGGCAGACATTTTGTGCTATGATAGAAATACAAAGTGTATATTCTGAAGTCAATTTGAACAGACCAGACTCCATTTTGTTATTTTCAAACTAACAAAAGACACAAGATTTCTATCCTTTCTGTTACACTAACTACTGAGCCAGAGCTAAGAATGTCTTGTATCAACAAACCAGAGATAAGACATGAGAACGGGGTATGGACAGACTGTCTAAAATGCTAATGGAATAGAATAAATTCTAAACCCAGACATAGGTGACAGAGAAGATTAAATAATTAATTTTACTTTCTATATGTACAAAGTCCCATTGTGAGTAGAAGTTGAAATTAAGTTTAAACTGTCAATTTTTCGAAATTATAGCAGAATTTGCAGACACATAGTCTGAAGAAAATTCAAGAAAACTGTTTCATCTGACAGAAGACTTGAGTTAGGGCAAAAACATAGATAAGCCAAAATGACATCAAAATAGCCACCAGGAAAAGTTAACTCTTTCCTGGATAGGTATGTTTAGTGGGATGAGACTGGCATCTAGAGCCCAAATACTAAAATGGTTACCTAGAAAGAAACCACACCCACAGTGTTCTCATTGGTTATTAGCCACTGACGAACAAAGAAAATTTCCCTTTAAAAAGTTAAGACAAAGGGAGGGAGATTCAAGCATTCAGAGATCCAGGCATTGAGAGATCGATCAAGGCAGAGCCAGGAAGGTTAATGCAGAGAAAGAGACCCATGACAAACAAGTTCCTGAAGCTACCTGAGAATATCTGATGAGAAAATATCTACTTAACTGGTAAATATACTGGCTTCCATGAATTAATTAAAATTAATTAAAATTAATAGCATGATATATGACTGGATAAAATCACGATCAGATTTCCGTATTTAGAAATCTTAATTACTAAAGAATATATATATGGTTATAGCTTCCCATCTGCAGCTGGGATTGATTATAATCATTAATGTATTTATGTGACATATCACATGTTAGCATATCGTGATATTTATCCAGCTGTATTGATTTGCTCTAAAATAAGATAAAATATCTGTTAGACAAATTAATTAAATATCAGCTTATAAAACATATAGATTTCTTCTCATTGGATGAATTCAAGGAAATGACTAATGACTGGGTTAAATGTTATTTTATTTAAAATTACATAAGAGTAATTACTTAGGAGGTCTAGCCAGCATTGAAAGGGTTACTCTGTCAGCTAAGTTTTTATGGCCTTACGCTGCACTCTCTTCTCTCCGTAAAACTTTGTCTCTCTCTCTGTGAAAGACAGTCATAAATCTTCCTGACAATTGCCATGTTAACCAGTGGAAGTATAAATTGCCACTTTGTATTGCATATTGTTTTATACTGAATATTCATTGATTATTGTTACGCATGTTACTCATTATTATTTAAAATGTCACAATAAACTATTTTTTATAACAATTGTGATTTTATTATATGATATATATTTCACTTATAACGATAACGATCTTTGGGATCTGAGAATTAAAGTGGGTAATTCTCTCTGTTACAATTATTATCCCATAAATATCCCCACAACTTAGCCTGCTCAGGCCACCGCCCACCCATCACTTCTGATCCCATGCCCCCCACGGCGTTGAATTACAACGCCTTGCACCGAGATTGGGCCAATTTGTATATACCTTTGTTGACCTCGTTTATGTTTTTTTTCTACCCCAGTTTTTCCCCTCTAGTTGGAACCCACCCCCTCTTGATCATCCCAGCTACCCTGGTGAGGAATGATATATTTAAAGATATCCCTATGCTTTACGCTTGTACCTACTGGAATGCTGCATACGCTAAGCACCAAGTTCCCATTGTTATTGACAGCGACTCCCATTGCATACCACACTGAAAGTCTACTCACACAATGTCTGAGGGCTTAATATGCCCCACAAGAAGCATATGATGCTCCAAGAAGCCCGTAGATCAAAAGCGGACATATTGTGTCTCCAGGAGACTCATTTTCCCAAAGCAAAAATCCCCCAGTTCGGAATGAAGTGTTTCCCAACTCAGTTTCACTCAGCATATGTGTCCAAATCTAGGGGAGTCTCCATTTATATACATAAATCAGTAGCCTTCGAATTGTTACACACTGTATCAGATGACCAAGGTAGATACCTGATCGTTGTTTGTATGTTGAATAACACTCTTTATACCCTCGTAAACTTGTATGCCCCTAATGAGAACCAGAGGAATTTTATGACGAAAATCCTCACAACGGTGGCAGCTACACAGAGAGGAACCACAATAATTTGTGGGGACGTGAATCACATCCTGGACCCGGCACTGGATACTTCCATGACCCCTACCGCACACAGACAAAACTCTATCAAACCGACTTGCAGAGCCCTAACGCAACTCTTGCTGAAATTTAATTTGTATGACTGTTGGAGGACACTCCACCCTTCCGATAGGGAGAACTCTTACTGCTCTAAGCCTCATAAGACGTACTCCAGAATAGATATAATACTTGTACTGGGACCCTCTCTTAATTTGCTTCGAACATGTCAAATGGGTGATATCATCTAGTCGGATCACGCACCAGTAATGGCCATGTTCAGGCACAACTTTGCCTTCAGAGGTAGCAACCCATGGAGACTTAAAAGCTCCATACTACAGAACAACAAATTTAGTTCAGATATTGAATCTGAACTCAAGCAATATTTCTCCACTAATGAAACACCGGAGGCATCACCAACACTAGTATGGAGAGCGCATAAGGCTGTAGTACGTGGCTTGTTTATACAACGTTCCTCCTTCCTAAAAAAGAACTCCCAAACACAGTTTTTAGACCTCCTGAGGAAATTGAGGGACGCATCAACATCCCATTTACTTAACCCAAACCCGAAGGACGCTGCAACAATTGCCCAAGCACAATCTGACCTTAATGACATGAACATAGCCAGCACTACCCGTGCTCTCCAGAAACTGAAGGTTAGGGAATACAGTCTAGGCAATAAAGCCAGTTCACTACTGGCCAATCAATTGAGAGAAGCACAAGCCCAAACCAAAATAGCGCACCTCCTTACACAGGATGGGAAAAACATCATAAAACCCCAAGAGAGAGCAGTCTGGCGGAGCTTAGCGGACAAAGCGGACGGTTGCATGGTAGCGGGGCTCCCGACAATTGAGCCAACAAACCCCTTATACCAACGAGCAAACAGATCAAAATTCCGCTCCAGATACCCATCGAGACCCACACATCCTCAATGGGTCGGAAAACGAAAAAGGCGAAAGCCGAAAAACCCCGACAAAGCATGGATATCGGGGCTCTGTGGCGGCAAGCACAGGCCGCAACCGGAGCAAACATGGGACCTCTGAAGGAGAGGATGGGGACCACACAGGTACAAACGCTGGTACATGCAGAGCCACCCATGAAAGCACCCACCCCAGTGTCTATGGAGGCTATAGGGGAACTCATGGCAGATCACCATAGAAAGATAGCAGCGGATGTGGCCCTGCTTAGAGGGGATTTTAAACTCATCATAGCCAGGCTGGGAGCTGTGGAAGGCACCGTTAATAATCACATGTCACAGATTGCAGAACTGCAAGCGGCAATACATAGCCTAAAGCAGCAAACCCTGCTCCACGAGCAGCAACTGGCCTCCCAGGAGGATAAACTTCGCCGCAACAACCTAAAACTACCACATCTGGCAAGGAGACTTCTCACCACGCTAGTGACCCCAAAATCAGCCAAAGCAATCACCCTCGATGGCATATTCTGCCTGCCAAAGTCAGCGAGAGCTCCAACTACCGCCACAAGGAACCTCATAGCCCGGTTCCAGTCCGTCAGTGACAAGCAGGCAATCTTGGCAGCGGTTAGAGGCCAACCAACACTTACCTTTGAGGGTATGACACTTTCCTTCTTTGCTGATCTCTCGGGGGGGACATTGGCGTGGAGGAGATCCCTGGGCCCATTCACATCCCTCCTGCGACTACACCAAGTCCGGTGGTGGACCAGGGCACACCCTTCAGATTGAACGAGGAGGCAACTCTCACACAGTCCATACCATGCAGGAGGCCACGGAGGCACTAGGACTACTGAACCTCCCCACGACTGCACTCGCCACAGGGACAGACACAGCCGGACCCACGCGCACACTAGGGAGGAACGCAGCCGCTGCACCGGAGTTTGTCCCCCGACGACCCACTGCGAACTCATATGCGGCAGCCACTACATGAACTGGGGCTCAGCAATAATGGACCCACTTTCGGGCATACCATACCCCCCCCCCGTCGACCGTCTGCATATGACTCTACACATGTAGCAGATGAGAACATCTCAAGGGTTACAGTTGCATCACGGACATAGTTTATTCTTATTTTCCTTATTCCTTATTCTTTATTACTGCTACGAGACTCTCTACCCACACGAGCGGACTCTGTCTTTTAAACTATCCGCACCAACTGGTTTTTCAGACTTATCTGCAAACTCGCGGGATGCAGGGCCGGACTGGCCCACCGGGATACCGGGAAATTTCCCGGTGGGCCGCGGCACCTGGGGGCTGCAGAGCTCTTACTCCCTATAGAGAGGGAGCCCTGCAGCCATTTTTAAGAATATCGCGGCCGCCGGCCGCATGTCGGTGCCGCCGGGTGGCCGGTCCGGCGGCACACTCTGAGGTGATTACTCACCTAAGCGATGCAGCAGCACACTCACTGATACTGACAGCATCATAGCTGTCAGCACAGGAGGACTGAGGGAGGGGGCGGAGCTAACTACCAAGCTCCCTCGCGGTTCCCATAATTCCTAGTATCTACACATCATAGAGTAGTGATTACTCTATGATGTGGCTGTGCTGGGAATTATGGGAACCGCGAGGGAGCTTGGTAGTTAGCTCCGCCCCCTCCCTCAGTCCTCCTGTGACAAGGGGCAGACAGCAGGGACACAAACTGAGGGGAAGTAAAAACTCAGGGAAAGGGGGGACAAAGAGAGGGGTAATGGAGAGACAGGGGAAGGGGGACAAAGAGAGGGGTAATGGAGAGACAGGGGAAGGGGGACAAAGAGAGGGGTAATGGAGAGACAGGGGAAGGGGGACAAAGAGAGGGGTAATGGAGAGACAGGGGAAGGGGGACAAAGAGGAGTAATGGAGAGAGATGGTAAGGGGGACAAAGAGAGGGGTAATGGAGAGACAGGGGAAGGGGGACAAAGAGAGGGGTAATGGAGAGACAGGGGAAGGGGGACAAAGAGAGGGGTAATGGAGAGACAGGGGAAGGGGGACAAAGAGAGGAGTAATGGAGAGACATGGTAAGGGGGACAAAGAGAGTGGTAATGGAGAGACAGGGGAAGGGGGACAAAGAGAGGGGTAATGGAGAGACAGGGGAAGGGGGACAAAGAGAGGGGTAATGGAGAGACACAGGGGAAGGGGGACAAAGAGAGGGGTAATGGAGAGACACAGGGGAAGGGGGACAAAGAGAGGGGTAATGGAGAGACACAGGGGAAGGGGGGACAAAGAGAGGGGTAATGGAGAGACACATGGATGGGTGGACAAAGAGAGGGGTAATGGAGAGACACAGGGGAATGGGGGACAAAGAGAGGGGTAATAGAGAGACACATGATATGGGGGGACAAAGAGAGGGGTAATAGAGAGACACAGGAGATGGGGGGGACAAAGAGTAATAGAGAGACACGGGGGAAGGGGACACACAGAGACAGAGGGGTAATAGAGAGACACAGGGGATGGAGGGACAAAGAGACAGGGGTAATAGAGACAGGGGAAGGGGGCAAAGAGACAGAGGGGTAAGAGAGAGAGACGCGGGTGGAGATGGGGAAGAGAGACACAGGGAGGAGAGGGGGATGACAGACACATGGAGGAGAGGGGAGAAAGAGACACAGAAGGTTTGTTGGGGGAACAAAGACATACAGAAGGGAAGGGTAACAAAGTAACACAAGATTTGTGGGAAGAAACACTGGGCTGGGGGAAAAAGAGACACAGAGTGGCTGGGAGAAGAGAAAGAGGCACACGGAGTCTGGAGTTAGAAAGAGACACACAGATGAGATTTGGAAAGGGAGAAAGAGACAAAGGGGCTGGGGGAAAGAGACATACAGAGGCTGGACAAGGGTAAAAAGAAACACACAGGGACTGGGATGAAGTAAAAGAAACACAAGGGTCGCTGTAAGAGACAAAAAGGAGACAATTGAAGACGATACACTAAACGAGGTAAACGTAATAGACGTAATTGATGTGATCCTGTAGCCCCAGGTAGCCAAAGCGCAGCTAAGCGGACAAGGGCCTTGACAGGAGTTAGGAGGCGGGCATAGGAGGAGGAAAGGAAGTATGGGGTTATGGGTAAAGGGGATGGGATATTTAAATAGGCAGCCGGGTATACCCCTGCCATGGTTAAATTGTGTTTGGCACTTTAAGTTGGTATGTTGGAATTATGTTGGTATATGTTATATATATGTGTTATTATATGGGGGTCATTGCCTTTGTTATATTAACAGAAGGATTCGGATGCGAGGGCGGAGCATGGGGGCAATGACACAGGTTTATTTGTTAAGTTATTATTACTGTGATTATTATTGTTATTATTATTATTATTATTGTTATTATTATTAAGTTATAAGTAATATGGTTATTATAATTATTCAAGATTGTTTAATAAAGCTGTGGACAATTTTTCCCATATACACTAGTGTCAGTGCATTATTGGGGAAGGTATGTGGGAGGGTTGTCCTGGTATCCGACTGCCCATATGGCGACTATACACCGGTCATGACAGTAATACACACACACACATATATATATATATATATATGCATGTATATTGATGTGTGTATTAGCAACATATATAATTATGCCTATAATATATTAATATACATTTATATATGCATAATACACACATAAATGTCATTAATATGTACATATTTGTAATGAGCACATATTGGCCCAGTCTTGTTGCTAGTTGCATACTCATGCACAATAACATATTCAAAGTGAAGAGCGTACCCATAGGACTTCAAAATGAGCAAGATAACTTAATTTTTATTTTCAGTTGTGCAACCGCATACATTCACCATTTCAATCCCAGTACTAAAATGTCCATAATAGGCCAAATTAGTTGTACAGAAACATTGATTACATGCAAATGAATGTCTGCTTAAAATAAAGGCGCTCTTTTGTTTATTTTGAAGCCCTATATGCGTTCTTTCACTGGAGTAATAGTTTTCAATTTTAAGTTATTTTTTCACCCTCTATATCAGCACACTATGCTGGCGCGACGCATTATTGGGCTGGTATAGAAAATTTTTCCAGGGCTGATTTTAGTTCCCAGTCCGGCCCTGGCGGGATGCCCGGTATCCAATGACTCTACCTAATGCCTTAGTTAACACATCTTTCTATATTTTCAATGTATATAAGTATGTTTTGATTTTTCTTTTGGAGTCCATGCATTCGCAGCAAACAAGTACACGGTGCTGTGTGTGCCATAGGGTGGATATCAGCCTGTTGAATTACTCTAATACTGTTTATATCTAAGTGATCATTGCACTTTTACGTATATAGCCTGAAATACCCAAATTTTTGCATACGCATATCCTGGTAGATAAAAGGAGTAGAAAGGGTTAGCGCTTTAAAACAGAACAAAACAAGGCAGCAACTTTAAAAGGGAATCCCTCAAAACCCTTGAGAGACAAATGAATAAAATAGAGATAAAAGCTGCGCCACACAAATCAAAAAAAGAAATAAAATAAATAATAATAAAAAAAATATATGAAAAAATAATTAAAATAGTCCAAATGAGAGAAATCCAATAAAAATGAGTCTTAACTGGATGTATCTTCTTTAGGATAGATTTCTACAGTGGTGTAATCCTCGTAGTCCTTCCTCAGGTAGTCCAATGATATGAAAAGATAAGACAGATATCCAAAATAGTGTAGTATATTCTTAAAGATATAATATATAAAAAAGAGAGAATAGTAGCACTCACATTTAATAGAGCTTAAACCAGCTCTAGCGTAGAAAGCGTACAGCGGTACAAATCCCCGCTTATGGGATACACTGCGATTTTTTCTTTTTCCTCAGAAGTAGGTGCCACTCAAAAAGAATATAAAAAAAGAAACCAATAGTGTTCTCTGTATAGAAACAGGAGAATAAAATATATAAATGAAATGGTACTCACAAAGGTGGAGCAGGCTGACTGCTCCTTGGTGACAGCGTAGGTGGAATAATCCCCACCAAGGATTTCTTGGAGTCCAGTAGTATAAAATGCCAGGTGATGAAATGTATATCAGGATTCTTGGCACAAGCAAAATAGTGACCAAAGAAAACTTTTATTTATAAAATATACAATTAAATATCCATAAACGCGTTTCGCCTAATAGGTCTCGCCCCTCTTATACATTTTGGCTTTAGAACCCTTGGCTGAAACTATCCGCTTATTGACAGCAGTCACGGGAGTGAGAGTAGGAGAAACGGAACATAAACTGACTCTTTTTGCTGATGATGTCTGTCAGGCCTCAAGCCTCCCGATGTCTCCTCATACTTCCGGGTTGACGGAGCTTAGCCACACCCCCATTGCCGCGGTCGGATATTTAATGCGACCGCACCAGCTGATAGAGGCTGGATTATTGAAACGCGTACCGCACCTAACTCACCGGCTCACAGACCTCGGTGAGACAACCACTCGCTACTAGACCGGACTGGAGGAATATCCAAGTGTCTTACATCTCTCTTCATCGCATACAACTACCAACACTCTTGGCAACCGTTCACTGAAGCAACCGCCTCTGAGGAGAGCTGGGGACACAATTCCTCCACTTCCAGAAGTTAAGTGATTACAGTCTCTGAAGTAAGAGCTAACAATGTTAAAGTTTTATTTCAACTTACTAAAGTCTTCTATCACGTTCTTCAGCAAGCCTGCTACAGCTTCCCTCAAATCAAGTATTATCCAAATTCAGCTGTACCTGTCTTGCTACAGATAATCTTATTTCTGCTATCAAAGAGTTTGGCAATCCTGTTACAGCTTTCTTCAAATCAAGTAATTATCCAAGTTCAGCTGTACCTGTCTTGCTACTGATAATCTTGTTTCTTCATACAAGGACTGTTATCTAAAGGTTTAGCAATCCTGCTACAGCTTTCCTCAAAACAAGTAATTATCCAAGTTCAGCTGTACCTGTCTTGCTACTGATAATCTTGTTTCTTCATACAAGGACTGTTATCTAAAGGTTTAGCAATCCTGCTACAGCTTTCCTCAAAACAAGTATTATCCAATTTCAGCTGTACCTGTCTAGCTACAGATAATCTTATTTCTTCATACTAAAGTCTGCAATCAAGTTGTTAAGCTATCCTGCTACAGCTTTCCTCAAAACAAGTATTATCCAATTTCAGCTGTACCTGTCTTGCTACTGATAATCTTGTTTCTTCATACAAGGACTGTTATCTAAAGGTTTAGCAATCCTGCTACAGCTTTCCTCAAAACAAGTAATTATCCAAGTTCAGCTGTACCTGTCTTGCTACTGATAATCTTGTTTCTTCATACAAGGACTGTTATCTAAAGGTTTAGCAATCCTGCTACAGCTTTCCTCAAAACAAGTATTATCCAATTTCAGCTGTACCTGTCTAGCTACAGATAATCTTATTTCTTCATACTAAAGTCTGCAATCAAGTTGTTAAGCTATCCTGCTACAGCTTTCCTCAAAACAAGTATTATCCAATTTCAGCTGTACCTGTCTAGCTACAGATAATCTTATTTCTTCATACTAAAGTCTTCTATCAAGTTGTTCGGCAAGCCTGCTACAGCATCCCTCAAAACAAGTATTAATTAAGTTATACTGCACCAGTCTTGCTGCTAATAATTCCAATGTGTATAATCTCTTATTATTTGAACTGTTAACAAGAATAACGGATGCTAATGAATTCTGAACCTTGTCCATGTTAAATGAAACAAACCGTTATTATTTAAAGAAACAGTAATTGTAATTCTGGAACTGAAGTCTCAGTTCCATCTAAGTGTCTAAATAAAAGATCAAAGTCCTAACAAATCTGCAGTTGTGTTCCACATCATTTACTGTGAACGTGACAATGTCTTACTCACTGTAATTGACCCACATAAATCTCTACCAGCATTTCATGACATTTTACAGCAATACAGTAATTGCTCCTATTATAAGCTGAACTTATCCAAGACGCATGCCATGGGGGTGAGGATGGAGGACAACTATTTACATGACTTACGCAGCCAGTTTCCTTATGACTGGAGAAAAGACTTTCTCACATTCGTAGGGATCAAACTCCCATATAATATGTCTGATTTATACCATCTGAACTATACCAAACTCAGTAAAGAACTTAACACCATCCTCTTAAACTAGAGACATAAATTCATCTTCTGGTCTGGCCGCATAGCAGCGGTAAAGATGGTAATATTACCCAAATTACAATATTTATTCAGGACGCTTACCTTGACGATACCGAATACTTATTTTCTCTCTCTCCAAAAGCAGATTAATCTATTTATAGGGCAGGGTAAAAGACCAAGGGTAGCCCTGTCCACATTATACCGACCGGTGAAAACAGGAGGAATGGGCCTTCCTAATGTGCAGCTCTACCATAGAGCAGCAGTATTGGCCACTCTCTTCCCCATCACTCAACTTGCCTCCCCCCACCCCCAGTGGGTTTCCATTGAACAACATTTGTTGCGCACTCAGGATCTTAAGCATATGGCTGCCACCTCTCCTACGGGGAAATACTTCCACCGCACTCCCAGCCACTTTAGCAACCCTAAAGTTTTGGGACACCACCCGTCGACTCCTGTGTAGCTGCCACCCAATCCCCCTCTCGACTCCTATTAAGGCTCTGGCGCACTTCATACCGGACTTTAATTATAAAGTATGGAACAGATGTGGGGTGTTCCACCTACACTCTCTGTTGGACAGGGGCAGGTTGGCCACTTTTGACCAATTGAAAATTAGCCACACACTACCGAACACTGCCTATCACTCATACATGCAGCTGTCCTCATGGTGGAGAACACATCTACCACACCCTATGCCAAGTATTGCCGCTGCCCTTACACCTTTCGAACGGATTATGATGGCAGGCAAGCCGGCGAAAAAGCCTATATCCACTATATATGCATTGCTACTGCGCCGGAAAGGTATAAAATCCCTCACATGTGTGCGCTCCTGGGAATTAGACCTGAACCGCACACTGCCAGAACAGACTTGGTTGACCTCGGTTAACGCAACCAAGGGCCTCACATTTTGCGCATCCCATCTAGAAACTACCCGAAAGCTTTTCTACCGCTGGTACATGGTCCCCACCCGTTTAGCCACTATAGACCCGAAAGCTTCTGGCGTCTGTTGGCGCTGGAAAAAGGAGTTGGGTACGTTCATACACACTTGGTGGCAATGTTTCCATACTGGAAAGAGGTTATCTCACTAATACATCAACACACTTCGATCAATATACCGAACTCTCCGGCCTCTCTGCTCCTATTCATGTTTGAAGCCGAATACCACAAACCGATAAAATACCTAGTTCTCCATATACTCATAGCAGCCCAAACCCTTATCGCTAAAAATTGGTTGTCACCCACCAACGCGTCAATGCAAGAGCTGATCCGACACATCTCCCAAATTGGGAAATACGAATCGAATCTATCCCTAATCCCACCCAATAAAGGTTGGAGACATGAGGTATGGGAGAGCTGGGAGCTGAAACACGCGACCTGAGACTGGAGTGACCTCCTTATTCTACTTATATGATGGGTTTGGGAGTCGGTGCCGCCTCTAGTTTAGCGATATGGGAAGTGTTTATGACCTTAATACCGAGCTTAAAGCTTCTGCATTAGTAGTTTCCTGTTCCTCCGGGCCAAGAGTTAGCTGGGTGCAAACCCCCCTCCCCCCTCAGTTATCTCCATCCCTCTCTTCTTCCCTTCCTACCACTTGACACAGGCAGTTCTTCCCCAATACTTATCTCAGGGAATAGTACCCCACCACAACACGTACACAAAACGAGATGAGATAATATAATGTCTTGCACTATGATTTTTCTTTAATTGATTTTTGTTCTTGTGAAATGTGGAAAATGTTGTATGTTCCTAACATGCCCCTTCTATGTACCTATTATCATTATATACTGTACAATTGACGAGAGATAAGTATTTCACCTATGCCTTCAAACACTGTTTAGCCCCACAACTCTTTTTTCTGTATCCCCCATATATCTTTTTATGACAAAATAAAAAACTGTCAAATTGAAAAAAGATGGATATTTTTTGGCAACATTATCCTTTGTCCAAGGAAAACAGAAAAGAACTGACACATTATTCAAAATTGGCAGCCTATAAATCAATCTTTATTACACCTGTGTAACTTGGCATCAGAGTGTAGCGTTACTTACCTTGTCCGGGGGCCGGCCGAGGTCCTCTGTTCCCGGCGCGCTCAGAACGCTGATGACGGCGGGCGCTGACCGTGGAATGCGGTCACGTGTCCCGTCTAGCTTTGAGAGCGTGCCGCGCGTCACGTGCACGCTCTTAAAGGGGAAGTGTGAGCCGAAAATCAAAACGGTCTCCCATTGGCCCCTGTCACCCCACAATCCCCATACTCTCACATATTGGGGGCGTGGATATGACAGGGGCCAATCAAGAATAAGTTGAAGGTATTTAAACTTACCTCTCCCTTTACTCCTTGCCCTATCGTGGTTTCTGTTTCAGTTCCCTTTAGCGCTTGTTGTGTTCAGTTGTGTTCCTTCGTATTGACCTTGGCTTTGTTTCTGACTACGTTATCTCTTTATCCTTTTCTGTTCTGTTTGCCGGCTTGCTGTTTACTGTGTACCAGACCCCGGCTAGTCCTAGTTTACGCTGTCTCTCTGTGCCCTTGACCTCGGATCGTTCCTGACTCTGTCTCCTCTCACATACGTCGAGTACGGCCATTCTAAGGTCCGGTAGACGTATCTCTCCTCTGTGTTGTCTTTTGTCGAGTTGAATCCTGCGAGGTGGGGTATATTTTCGTTACACAGAGCAATTTACAATTAATGAAGCCAGTACAGCTGCTTCACAGGTGACTTTATATGTCTGTATGTCTAGCAAAGTGTTTATAAACTAATCTCCAACCAAGTACTACATAAGTAACAACCGGTTGAACCAGCCATGCAGTGCCAAGATCTATACATGAGCACCGTAGTTTAACCCAGAGGCTCCACGCCTGTTTTGTTCTGTCCAACCCTCTTAATCTCACTATATTCTGGGCTTGTCCTCACTACTTAAGGTTGGTTTAATTCTGCTCTATTTGTCCCACAAGACCTCCTCCATACCCCTCCTGGCAGAACAATATGGAGGAAATGTCATACACCAAGAAACAAAAACAATACCTACTTCCAAATAGCACTCAGAGCTGATAGTATGATAGTTCCATCACCTTTGCAAGTGTTGAAAGTTTTGATGGTTATTAGAGTGACCCTTTAAAAGTCATATGTGGTTATGTAACCACTAAATTATAAACCAGTTGCTGTAGTTTCTTTCATGTTTATTTGTGACATTATTTGTGGATCTCATGTAAAATATGTTCACTGGTTAGTAGCGGATGATGTCTGCATAGGCACTGTAGTTTCCTTTTTGCTTGATGCTTTCTGATGTATTTGGGACGGAGAAAGCATATTTAAATGGACACTATATTCACCAGAACAACTACAGCGTATTGAATTTGTTCTGGTGAGTATAATCATTCCCTTCAGGCTTTTTGCAGTAAACACTGTCTTTTCAGAGAAAATGCAGTGTTTACATTACAGCCTAGGGATACCTCCACTGGCCACTCCTCAGATGGCTAGAGGTGCTTCCTGGGGCAGTGCTGCACATTGAATACAAGTAAGATTTTACTATATTTAGGCAGCCAGAGGGGCTAGATGGTGGTTTTAACACTATAGGGTCAGGAACACATGTTTGTGTTCCTGACCCTATCATGTTACTTTAATATCCTGGGCAATGTTGATCTGGTACGTTATGATTCTAGATCCCCGAGATGATGTTGTCTTTCCCTAATACATGTTTCACTTTTGTGTCCCTTTTATACTACAATATATCTTTCGATCTTAATTAGTAGAAATGTTAGTTTAGAGCTTTATCAATAATGTACTGAAGGGTAATGTTAAAGCACTTATAATAGTAATTGCAAATGTAGAGTATTAGGGTAGTATAGAATGTTAATATTTCATGTGGTGTATTAGGTTTTAGGGATTGAGGAATTGTTTTTTTTTTTAATTCCAAGTGTTGGTCCTTTCAAGAAAAAGCATATCTAGTAGGAATGAGATAAAAAAGAGGAAAGATAATCAAGACTGAAGAATTTAACATACCAAAGGACCAGATAGGAGATAAAAAGAGTAGCTACCCTTTCCCGGGGCAGGGAACACCACAAATACATTGGAAACAATGAGTAAGAGACAAGGAAGATAACAACATCCAAGTACTTCCAAAGAGTTAAGCAGGTATTTAAGTCCCATGGCAAGAACAAGATCAACTTGACAGCACACAATAAAGGACACACAAACAAAAAAAAAAAACGAAACATACTACACGGGCAATAAAATGGATAAGGATGCACACCAATGCAATATATAATTGAACACTTGACATCCAAAACAGTTACAAGTATTTTCATCTTCTCAATAGCAAATAATGCTGACATTAGCCTATTGGAAAGTGAAACATGT
This sequence comes from Pelobates fuscus, assembly GCF_036172605.1. Classification (NCBI taxonomy): domain Eukaryota; kingdom Metazoa; phylum Chordata; class Amphibia; order Anura; family Pelobatidae; genus Pelobates; species Pelobates fuscus. Next base: position 270,763,083 of record NC_086322.1, read on the forward strand.
GCATAGCATCCTACCACCAACGTATAAACATTAACCAAAGCCATTCTCAAGGGACAAGTGTGTAATCTACTCCCTTGTCTGATAATATATACACTAAAGCACAACTGATGGCCATCAGTGTATTTCGTAATCTGGTGCGTCATCATGTAATCAATCACAAGATCCACAACCCTATACTGACTGCAATAGTTGCCAAAAATGGAAAATGTGCCAATTAATGTATCATAGTTAAAATAAATGTGAAATGTATCATCTATTGTATGCAACAGAATAGGGAGCACATTTATCACAGAGTAAATAATTAAACAAGCAAAAATACATCTGCTCAATTAGAGATTCTAATTACTTCCTTAGAATAAATTTGAATAGCAAAATACATAAATTAATTGTTGCAAATACAGGCAAAAACTAGGTAAAAGTTTCATTTCCCAATTGAAGCAGATTTTTCATAACATATGAAATCAAATTCGCATCATTATCAATACCACCATATTGATACCATAGAGATGAGAGAAGAGCACATGGTGACGGACTTGTACCAGAAATCATTGGTACATCTTCATGATGATTCCTTCCATCCAAGGGGTTTTGTTGATGACAATTTGTGCGTGTTCGGAGCATAGTTTCTGAAGATGTGAAATTCAGTGAAAGGGCTGAGGAAATGGTAGAACCTTTTACAGCCAGATAGTATGGCCAAGAGATGTTCTTAAGGACTGAAGAGCATACAGTTTTTTGGGAGTTTTTCTCGACGTGAAATGTTGAAAACAAACAAGTGGGACTTCATGGACAACTTTTTTTTTTTTTCATTCCCAGGAGGTGAAGTACCTTATTCACAAACACTGGGGGACTTTGCAATTGAATAACAAAATTGCTGTTCGCTTCCACGAAAGACACTTATTTTCCTATAAGAGGAGCAGAAACTTATAGGACCATTTGCTAAGGAATGTGGGGCGGACATGAAAGTGTCTGAACAATGGTTACTTTCCCAGTGGTGGGAATGCACCGCTGCGTTCGCTGTGTTAATTGTAACAAGTTGACAATTTTGCAACTTTCAGTCTAAGTTTGTGATATATCCATTGATGAGATCGCACGGGCATGTACAGTAAGAATCAGGAAATACCAAAGTAATGTTCAGACTGGTAAGATGCAATGACCGGTGGCTCAGCATTTTGTTGTTTTGTCTCACAATTTTGTACATGTTCATTGAATGTAAGCTTGTTTGATGTTAAACACCTTCTGTTTCTGTATGTCCAACTTTTCCTGTTACCAGTATCCATAATGCACCTCCCACTATCTATCCTGACCTATACATTATTAAAATATTTACCCCCCCGCCCCACCCTTTTTCTTACCTTGGGTGAAGGAGGGGGGGACGCAGCCAGCCCTGGTGGTCCAGTAAGTATGTAGGTTCTGGCTGCAGCTCTCCTGTCCTCCCGCGTAAAGCTGTGTGGAGCATTGCCATGGTAATGTGAGGCAACGCTTCACACAGCCTGTTGCGGGAGGAGTGATCTGCTTCCCAGATCTTTCACCCTGCCTCCGGGTCATCCCGATACGAAAGCAGAGTAGGTGTCTGCCGTTTTGGGCAGGCAGGTGCCTACTCTGCATTGCTGCCGACCGGAGCCAGCGCCCTCCCCCTCACCCCAGCAACCTATGGCCGCGTACCCCCATAGGTTCGCTATAACTGCTCTAGACTATAAGCTTGTTTGAGCAGAGCCCTCATCTACCTATTGTTCCTGTGTCACTGTGTAATTATCTCATTTATTGTAAAGCCCCCCCACCTTCATAATATTGTAAAGCGCTGTGAAATTAGTTGGCGCTATATAAATACCTATAATAACAACAATATGGTAATAATCTAAACTAGGGGTGCCTCCTACAGCTCCCCTGATACCATGATGCATTCTAAATGCATGCAAAGCACTGTGGGAGTTGTCGTTCTACAAGTTATGGGTATCTACCTTTTGGGCAACCAAGATCTATACAATATAGTGGTGCTCCAAACGCAGGAGATGGTAAACCTCCTAGAATACCTTAGGAAGGCTGTCTATATCAGCCGAAACGTTGTCATGTGCTTATTCCAAAGAGTCTGTAGTGTGATGCAACCTGTATGTTTGGGCTCTCTCCGCATCTTTTGGAATATCAGACATAAGACAATGAGAAAGATGAAGATAATATAACTGTTTCGATTTTTATGGTATTGCTTGGGATGTGTCTTTGATGTATCTGGATATGATGCAGTGGGGATACTTTGTTAGCAGCACATTGGGTAGGCAGGAATATGGGTCAAATTGGAATAATATGTAATGTTACGAAATTGTTTATTTTGTTTAATTAATATTTGACCTTGTTTCTGCCTGTATTTATAATGATTGATGTTCTTTGTGATTAATATATATTACGAGGATGTAATTAACATCTCTAAGTGATGAAATGTATTGTGCCATGTTAATTATATACGCTGTGTAGAAATGTATTTTCTATTCTATTGCATAAGGTATTTATATAGACTGATATATTCACTTTATGTTGATGTCAGGGCCACCATCAGAAATTTTGGGGCCCCTGACAAAGCACAAGGTCTGCCCCCCCTCCCCCCCTCTTAACCGGGCCCGCCAACGCCCTACCTAGTCCGCTGACAATGATGCAGGACTGAATGTGGTGTGTATAGTGGAAGTGAATTAGAATGTGTGTAATGGATGTCGTGTTTGTGTGTATTAGATACTGTTTGTGCAGTGAATGCAGAGTGTGTTTGTGTAGCGGATGCAGTGTGTATAGTGAACACAGAGTGTGTTTGAGTAGTGGATGTAGTGTGTGTACAGCGATGTAGTGTGTCTTTGTGTAGTGGATGAAGTGTTTGTATGTACTAGATTAAATGTGTTTAGTGGATGCAGTGTCTGTAGTGGATGTAGTGTGTGTATTAGACGCAGTGTCTGTGTATAGTGGATGCAGTGTGTTTCAATTTGTGGTGGATGTAGTGTGTGTACTGTGAATACAGGATGTTTGTGTAGTGGATGCTGTGTGTACAATTAATGCAGAGTGTGTGTCAGTATAGTGAATCCAGAGTGTGTGCATAGTTTAGTGAATGAAGAGTGTGTGTTAGTGTGTAATGAAAGTAGAGAGTGTGTTAATGTGTAGTGAATGCAGAGAGTGTGTTAGTGTGTAGCGGATGCAGAGTGTGTGTGTTAGTATAGTGAATGCAGAGAGTGTGTTAGTGTGTAGCAGATGCAGAGTGTGTGTTAGTGTAGTAAATGCAGAGTGTGTGTCAGTATAGTGGATGCAGTGAGTGTGTTAGTGTGTAGTGTATGCAGAGTGTATGTTGTATTAGTGTATTAGTGTATGCAATGTGTGTTGTGTCAGTGTATGCAGTGTGTGTGTTGTGTTAGTGTATGCAGTGTGTGTGTGTTGTGTTAGTGTATGCAGTGTGTGTGTGTTGTGTTAGGGTATGCAGAGTGTGTGTTGTGTTAGTGTATGTACTGTGTGTGTTATGTTAGTGTATGCAGAGTGTGTGTTGTGTTAGTGTATGCAGTGTGTGTGTGTGTTGTGTTAGTGTATGCAGTGTGTGTGTTGTGTTAGTGTATGTAGTGTGTGTGTGTGTGTGTTGTGTTAGTGTATGCCGAGTGTGTGTTGTGTTAGTGTATGTAGTGTGTGTGTGTGTGTGTTGTGTTAGTGTATGCAGAGTGTGTGTTGTGTTAGTGTATGCAGTGTGTGTGTGTTGTATTGGTGTATGCAGTGTGTGTTGTGTTAGTGTATGCAGTGAGTGTGTTGTGTCAGTGTATGCAGTGTGTGTTGTCTCAGTGTATGCAGTGTGTGTTGTGTTAGTGTATGTAGTGTGTGTGTTGTGTTAGTGTATGCAGTGTGGGTGTTGTGTTAGTGTATGCAGTGTGTGTGTTGTGTTAGGGTATGCAAAGTGTGTGTTGTGTTAGTATACACTGTGTGTTGTGTTAGTGTATGCAGAGTGTGTGTTGTGTTAGTGTATGCAGTGTGTGTGTGTGTGTTGTGTTAGTGTATGCAGTGTGTGTGTTGTGTTAGTGTATGTAGTGTGTGTGTGTGTGTTGTGTTAGTGTATGCCGAGTGTGTGTTGTGTTAGTGTATGTAGTGTGTGTGTGTGTGTTGTGTTAGTGTATGCAGCGTGTGTGTTGTGTTAGTGTATGCAGTGTGTGTGTGTGTTGTATTGGTGTATGCAGTGTGTGTTGTGTTAGTGTATGCAGTGTGTGTGTTGTGTTAGTGTATGGTGTGTGTGTTAGTGTAGTGTATGCAGTGTGTGTGTGAATGTGCAATCTGGGGGGGAGGGGGAGGAGGGGGCATTTTCACATTCATTTTTTATTAAATTTAATTAAATGTTATTCCCCCCTCCCTGCTTACCTGTGTCTAGGGAGGGGGGAGATTCCATCTGTTATGGGCAAATGCAAATATTACAAGTTTTAGAATGAAATGTTGTATTTCTTAAACTGTGTACTTTGTCTTTAAGAGATATTGCAAACTGACAAGGTGTTAGAAATGGAACATATTGTTTTTCATAGATGTTTCTTTAAGCAATAACCTCAGTGCATAATATGTTTGCGCCATTTTGTCCCAGACGAATTACAATAACAATAACGCATAAACAAGCTTCAAGGCTATACTACGACTCTTTCAGTACACAATATACTGTGGTAACCCCAAGTTAATGGAACTTCCCCAAATCCGGGAATCTCCCACGACTGTGCACTTAGGTCTTAGTATAAACAACAGATAAGCTATTCAGACTTTAAGATGCCATCTTGAACTAAGTCAGGAAAATTTCCATGACGTATACACCCTTTAGTTATGGCCTTGTATCTTTGCCAAATTAAGGGAGGTCCTAAATTGATTTAAAGTAGACAAGTTACTTTTTCATATATGAACTATGGTGACTCTAAAATGACGACACTTAAGGTATAAATAGGTGTACTTTTAAAATGTTAAGAAACAGAGGAGAGACTTGGAGACAGATGCTGCTCCATCTTAAAATGACTGAGAGGCTGACATGATGACATGTTCAGAAGGGTATGTTAACCTATGAATGATATTTGCAAGCATTTAATTTCATCTTATAAACTCTGCTATAATGGATGTTATATGTCTATATTTATATTTTTATATAATAAATATCTAAAAGACAAAACTATTGCTTCCAAGACAATCCTTATTTTATATTGTATTCTCAATTATTTACATATGTTAAATAGAGGATCTCTTACTAACTATATAACATTATGGCTAAGATATCTGTATGGTTAGCCCTGCTAAGTTCTATGCTTTAAGACATTATAGAGGTAAATAAGGGAACCGCCCACGGTTACACATCCCTGGTGGTCCGGTGGCATTGGGGCTTCCCCGGCTCCCTGTTACCGCAGAGGGGGCCCAGGCAGCACACTGCTTCTTCTCTTCTCTTCTAATAACTCTCGCGAGACCCGCGGAGCATTGCCATGGTAACCGTGTCTCGCGAGAGTTATTAGAAGAGAGGAGAATAGAAGAGGAGAAGCAGTGTGCTGCCTGGGCCCCCTCTGCGGTAACAGGGAGCCGGGGGCCCGCGGCTGCACACATAGATCGCGATATTCGCTATCTATGTGTGCAGAGAAAGAAAGTGGGGCCCGGGACTGCCAGAGCAGTCCAGGCCACCCAGGGCCGCCGGGCCCGTGACAACCATCATGGTTGTCACCCCCTGATGGCGGCCCTGGTTGATGTTCTCATTGTAATTATTGGTTTTAGGGAGGCTACGTTGCTGTCCTTTCACTATGATTACACAATTGTTTATATATACCACAGCATTTAGATTATTCTGCTGTATGCCTTTTAAAGCTTAAAGGGAAACTATAGTGCTACGGAAAAAAAAAATTCCTGGCACTATACTACCCTTCCCTAGTGCCCCTCACCTCTTTATCCCTTTATTACTCACCTTAGTAAACCCCTTTATCATTTACCTGATTCCAGCGCCAATGTCCCTCAGCGCTGGTTCAGGTTCTGCCTCTGCTCCTCCGCCAACATCAGCTGATGGGAGGAACTAATGTGCATGCGCAGGGATCCCCACGATTGCAAATCGGACTTCCCCATAGGAAAGCATTAAAAAATGCATTCCTATGGGGTCTCGGGTGACGATGGATGTCCTCGTGCAGAGCGTGAGGGCATCCAGTGCCAGTTAGGCCTAAGCTGTCTGACAGCTACTAGAGGTGGAGTTAACTCTAGCAAGTAATTATTGTAGTTCATCAAAAACTGCAATAATTACAATTACAGGGTTAAAGGACCACTATAGTCACCCAGACCACTTCAGCTTAATGAAGTGGTCTGGGTGCCAGGTCCATCTAGGATTAACCCTGCCTGCCTACACTAGGGTTAATCCAGCCTCTAGTGGCTGTCTCATTGACAGCCGCTAGAGGCACTTCCGAGCTTCTCACTGTAAAAATCACAGTGAGAAGACGCCAGCGTCCATAGGAAAGCATTGAGAATGCTTTCATATGGACTGACTGAATGCGTGTGCGGCTCTTGCCGCGCATGCGCATTTAGCCGATGATGTCCAAAGGAGGAGGAGAGTCCTCAGCACCGAGGGAGCCGAGTGCTGGAGAAAGGTGAGTGTTTAACCCCCTTCCTCCAACTTCATGCGCGGCGGAAGGGGGTCATGAGGGTGGGGGCACCCTCAGGGCACTATAGTAACAGGAAACGAGTTTGTTTTCCTGGCACTATAGTGGTCCTTTAAGGGACTTGAGACACTGTAGCCAGACCACATCAATGAGCTGAAGTGGTCTGGGTACCCATAGTGTCCCTTTAATATTTTGCTCCTTATATACCCTTGCCCATTCCTCCTTAAGTAATGAAATATTTCTTGGTTATAGCGGCTCTGTCCCCTTCTGGGGTCTTTACATATTTTGTAAAGAACTTCGATGGGGACGTCCAGTTGCCTAGAGGTGCAGGGGAAAGTAGATTTTACAGACATAAACCTACCCCTCGCAGCTGCTGCTGCCATCTTTATTCGATGCATTCTCTTCAGCTAATGGTGCTTTATCTGAATGTGCGAGAGTACAATTACCGAGGCAGTCTTGCAGTATTCTCCATAGACAGGTCCTTTTGCCCCTACAGCTGAGAATTTCACAGAGCTTGAAAGCAGCTGCTTTTTTGTCAAACTTTGTCAATCACAGGAAACAAAATCCCAACTTTACCTTATATATTTTGACTGCATTGGAATCTTAGTCATATTTCAACACAGTCTTTATTAGAATTTCATAAAGATATTTATGAAATGTAAAATTTTTTTTGGGGTGGGGGGTAGGGGGTGACAGAGCAGCTTTAAATAAAATGAAAAGGATGGTAAGATTGACTTGCGTACTGTTGGTATATATGGCTATATTTAAGAGTGCGGTCGTTGGCGGAACTACCTTGGTCGCAGGGGTCGCAGCTGCAACTGGGCCCCCTGTGACCGCGGTGCCCGCTGTCTAAATAACGCGGCCCTGGCCCGCTCTTTAGAACCGCCGGGGCCGCGCGTTCAGGGGTCTATTTATTTCCAGGGGGCCCGGCCAGCGCTGTGGCGCTTTAACAGTGCGATGAGGTCAGAGGCTGGGAGGAAGTGACTGCCCGGAAGGAAAGAGAGTAGGGAGTCAGAGTGGCTGAGCCACTTCGTCTAAGGCAAAGGAAATTATTTTTTACTGTAACAACCATAAGGATGTGGAATTCTCTGCCTGAAGAAGTGGTTTTATCAGAGTACATACAGATATTCAAACAGCAACTAGATGCATACTTGCAAAAACAGAATATTATATACATATTTTTCAATGTAGGGTTATAGCTTCTTGATCCAAGGATTAATCTGACTGCCATTCTGGGGTCAAGAACAAATTTTTTCCCCTAGTTTGTTGAAAAATTAGAAGTGCTTCAAACTGTTTTTTTTTTTTGCCTTCTTTTGGATCAACAGCAAAAAACAAATGTGAGGAAGGCTGAACTTGATGGACGCAAGTCTCTTTTCAGCTTTGTAACTATGTGTGTATGTGTGTGTATATGTCTGTCTGTGTGTCTGTTTGTATGTATGTGCATGTGTGTGTCTGTGTGTGTGTCTGTATGTATGTGTGTGTATGTATGTATGTGTGTCTGTATGTCTGTGTGTGTGTGTGTGTGTGTGTGTGTGTGTTTCTGTATGTATGTGTGTGTATGTCTGTCTGTGTATCTGTAAAATATAGAGCTCAATTTAAAATTCTGGTTCTTGCTTTCAAATCGCTACATAATGCTGCTCCCACCTATCTATCCTCCCTTATACACAAGTATGTCCCGTCTAGGCCCTTACGATCTGCTGAAGACTTATGTCTATCTTCTGTACGTGGAACTCGCTTTCCGTTAGATGCTCACCCAGTCTCCACTCCTTCAAAAAAAATCGTTAAAAACCCACTTCTTCATAAAAACGTATCAATGAAACTGTTAATAGCTCCTGACTGATTCCTCTTCTGCAACTGTCACTAGTCTAATACTATCGTTACCTTTTTGTGTCATTTTACCCCACTCCCTCTAGCATGTAAGCTCATCGAGCAAGGCCATCAACCCCTCTGGTCCAACTTGTCTGGTTACAACTACATGTCTGTTCGTCCACCTATTGTAAAGCGCTGCGGAATTTGATGGCGCTATATAAATAACATAATAATAATAATGTGTGTGTGTGTGTCTGAGTATATGTATGTTTTTTATGTGTCTGTGTGTGTGTATGTATGTGTCTGTCTGTATGTGTGTGTGTGTGTTTGTCTGTATGTGTGTGTGTGTGTGTGTGTGTTTGTATGTATGTATGTGTCTGTATGTGTGTGTGTGTGTGTTTGTATGTAGGTGTCTGTATGTGTGTTTGTATGTGTGTTTGTATGTATGTATGTGTGTGTGTATGCCTGTATGTGTTTGTCTGTGTGCATGTGTGTGTCTCTGTATATGTGTGTGTGTCTATGCGTGTGTCTGCATGTATATCTGTTTGCATGTATGGAGGGGGCAGGGGGGACATATGGGGGAGGGTAGTGGGCAGACACACCGTATGCATAAAAAGTTACTGTTTTTTCTATAGAAGTGTATTGGCAATGTTTAGGCTCCTAACACAAGCTTTTCTCAAGGTGACACTTGATGTAAGTTGAGTTTACATACCACCCAACAGTTTAAAATGAAGAAAACATGGACACTGTAGTTATAGGGGTGTGGCCAGGGGCAAAGCGTTTCTGAGAGATTCATGATATCTCACCAATAATAATTTATGCCACTAAAATTATATCTATAGAAAACATCATTGCATGTTATTTACATAGACTAATTTCTAAACACATTTATTGTACTCTATACTGTGAGCATTATTGCAGTGGAGCTCTGCAATAAAAAAAAATGGAGCTCATAGAAAAGAGAGACAGAGAAATTTGGGCCCAAAAATATGGACTGTCTTTTCTAAATAGGGACATTTGGGAGGTATAAGTTTATTTCTACACTGAACAAAATTATAAACGCAACACTTTTGTTTTTGCCCCCATTTTTCATGAGCTGAACTCAAATATCTAAGACTTTTTCTATGTACACAAAAGGCCTATTTCTCTCAAATTTTGATGTTCGGTCCGCCCCCTATTCGTCATCATTGAGTAAACTTTGACCCTGTACCTCACAGTCAGCAGACACATTCCAGCCAATCAGCAGCAGACCCTCCCTGCCAGACCCTCCCACCTCCATGACGAATAGGGGGCGGACCGAACATTGCGCGGGTTAGCGACCGCGAGCACGCTATGTTCGCCAGCGAACGGTTCCCGGCGAACTGTTCGGGACATCACTAGTGAGCACGTCTTCTTTGCTGAGATTATCCATCCACCTCACAGGTGTGGCATATCAAGATTCTGATTAGACAGCATGATTATTGCACAGGTGTGCCTTAGGCTGGCCACAATAAAAGGTCAATCTAAAATGTGCAGTTTTATCACACAGCACAATGCCACAGATGTCACAAGTTTTGAGGGAGCGTGCAATTGGCATGCTGACTGCAGGAATGTCCAACAGAGCTGTTGCCCGTGAATTGAATGTTCATTTCTCTACCATAAGCCGTCTCCAAAGGTGTTTCAGAGAATTTAGCAGTACATCCAACCAGCCTCACAACCGCAGACCATGTGTAACCACACCATCGCAGGACCTCCACATCCAGCATCTTCACCTCCAAGATTGTCTGAGATCAGCCACCTGGACAGCTGCTGAAACAATCGGTTTGCATAACCAAATATTTTCTGCACAAACTGGCAGAAACTGTCTCAGGGAAGCTGATCTGCATGTTCGTCGTTCTTATCGGAGTCTCGACCTGACTGCAGTTCGTCGTCGTAAACAACTTGAGTGGGCAAATTCGATGGTGTCTGGCACTTTGGAGAGGTGTTCCCAAAGGATGAATCACGGTTTTCTCTGCACAGCGAAGATGGCAGATAGCGTGTATTGTGTCGTGTGGGTGAGCGGTTTGCTGATGTCAACGTTGTGGATAGAGTGGCACATGGTGGCGTTGGCTTTATGGTATGGGCAGGTGTATGTTATGGACAACGAACACAGGTGCATTTTATTGATGGCATTTTGAATGCACAGAGATACAGTGATAAGCTCCTGAAGCCCATTGTTTTGCCATTCATCCACGACCATCACCTCATGTTGCAGCATGACAATGCACAGCCCCATGTTGCAAGGATCTGTACTCAATTCCTAGAAGCTGAAAACATCCCAATTCTTGCATAGCCAGTATACTCACTGGACATGTCACCCATTGAGCAAGTTTGGGATGCTCTAGATCGGCGTATACGACAGCGTGTTCCAGGTCCTGCCAATATCCCGCAACTTCGTACAGCCATTGAAGAGGAGTAGACCAACATTCCACAGGCCACAATCAACAACCTGATCAACTCTATGCGAAGGAGATGTGTTGCACTGTGTAAGGCAAATGGTGGTCACACCAGATAGTGACTGGTTTTCGGACCCCCCGTACCCACCCAATACAGTAAAACTGCACATTTTAGAGTGGCTTTTTTATTGTGGCCAGCCTAAGGCACACAGATCTGTGAGTTCAGCTCATGAAAAATGGGGGCAAAAACAAAAGTGTTGCATTTATAATTTTGTTCAGTGTATATATTTTACATTGAGTGCATTGTGCATCTCTGGGATATGGTGCTTTCAATGCATTATCATGAATGGGATTAATGATAATGTCAACATGTCATGATAGGATTCCACATCTCTATGTCGTCCATCTTAGCTCCCTGTCACCATTATTAGAAGTTCTGTCCTTTACATCAGGCAATCAGAACAGAGAAAACATACAGAGTACTTAAGTACTTATCTGCAATGGTTGCATTGCCTGGATTATAATGTAATTTGCTAAATATTTAGTACAATTTAAAAGAAAATGAAGCATATCCTAAAAAATGCATTAACACAAGTTCCCTTGTAATTTTCAAAATGTTATTCAGTTTTGTCATTTCCATGCAGTTTCCTTTTGAGAACACCCTCTAAAAAGGTAAATTGGTTTTAAATACACTATATGAACATACACTGCATAAGCCTGCCACAATGCCAATGTATAACATTTTTGGCAGGTCCTACTCTATACCTGTCTGTCTGGTCAATGCTGTTCTCATAGTTTCAAGTAAATACATTTTTTAACAGGACACCTAAGAAGGTACATTTGCGTAACTACTCGAATTGGGCACATACTCCGTCACAACTTATCTAGAACAGTTGAGCAAGAGCTCAATAGCTAATAATGAAGCAAAGAATGAAGCAAAGTTCCTCCCTTCATCCTATTAATGATCCCGATAAACAGGAAGTATTTCCTGAACATAGGTGTGTGCACGAATATAGAAACTTAATGTAGAAAAATAGAATGTTAAGCACTCTGGGTAAAAGAATGCACAAGCAACTTAAACACTAAATGGTAGTAAACTATGGAAAACAACAAACTAGAAGAATTTGGTAATATAGACAAAAACTAGACAACAATGTGCAATGTCAATCAGCAGTTTCTAAAGCTAGTAAGCTATTGTCATGTATAAAAATTGGCATTCATTTTCAGGATGAAAATATAATTTTGCCTCTTCATAAGTCGATGGTAAGATCACACCTTGAATATGCTGTGTACCCAGGGCCGGATTTTCCTATAGGCTAACTAGGCTTCAGCCTAGGGCCTCAAGATCAAGTTTAAAAGAATCTAAATGGATTTTTGAATTACGCACTTTAATCCCAAAAGGACTTAACATCGACTTTGAGATTAATAAGATTTTATAATAATATTTTAGTGTTTACACTATTTATTATTATTAAATTATTCTTATTGGGCATTTTACTTGTATCTGAGACATTTTTTTACTGGGCTTATATATATAAATGTATGTTTTATATATATATATATATATTTTAGATAGGTACTTTTTAATAAATATAAACATATATATTTTTAGGATAATTTTTTTTTGAATTCATTTTAAACATTAGTTATATTGAATTTGCTTTCTATATATGTATTAACTGTATGATAAGATTTAAGTATATTTTACATCTCCCCTTTTTTCGTATTTGTTCCTTTTCCCTCTCTTATCTATATATATCCCTTTGATCAATATATGGGACTACTATACCGTTTTAAAAATGGCCCCTCTGGGCATTGTGAGGGACCAATGAGAACTCCAAATCAATTTGGAAGAAAGGAACAGACATATTGCTGTTACCGGACCTAACCGGAAGTGACGTGACGCACCGGAGCTTGGAACGAAAACGTCACAGGAATTGACGTGACGGCCGGGCAAAGAGGACCCCCAGATTCCCTACTTCACCGGGACACCTACGAGCTAATCATCGGATAGAAAGAGAACTCTTTCGTTTTGTTTTTTGGGGTTTTTAAAATTTTTATTAAGTATTTGTATGCATTACAATATTTGCAAAATGAGAAAAGGTATAGAGATACAATTGGTATATCGCTTCAATAGTGTAAGGTTGACTTTCAAAAAAAAAAAATTTTTTTACAAAAGATGAGTTAGCGGTTTACAGAGCATGTAAGCAAATGCGAGTACATAAACAGAAGGTTTTACATAATCCACTCAGAAATTGCAGCTGTCTAAATACATGTACAACGGGTATTTAAGTTGATAGTTTATGTAAATCAGTATGAGATGAAAAACCTGGTGATCTTCAGGAACTTGCCTTATGAAAGGCTATGGACGTTGGGTTCTCATGTTGTGTCTCTGGCAAGGGATGGTTCCCTCAGTCAGAAATGTTTTCCAGTTTTCCCATATTTGTGTGTGTGTTGTCATGTTTTTGGAGTAGGCAGAGGAGATTTCCCCCATCTGTCTGGTGTTTTCTACTTTTTGGATCCATTCTCTGATAGTTGGTGCTTCAGCCTGTTTCCAGTGGATTGGGATTAGAAGATTTGCTGCTATCAGCAGGTGTGTGAGTAGGGTAAGATTCGGTTTCTTATTGACTATCGGGGGGGGGTAGGAGGAATAGCATATGTTCCGGTGCATAAAGGTACTTTATGCCCGTTATTGTTTGTGTGAGTGAGTGAATGCGTTTCCAAAATTTAGAGACAATGGCGCACGACCACCACATATGTGATGAGTGAGCTTTGGGGGTCGAACAGCGCCAACACTTGTCTTTGAGGTCCTTGTGGATATGACTAAGTTTGGTTGGAGTGTAGTGCCACCTTGACAATCTTTTATAGTTGCTTTCTTGTGTGTTTAGGTTAGGGGATGTAGTGTGTATTCTGTTGATGATCTGTTGCCATTGAGCTGAGGAGAGTGAGATTGGCATCTCTGCAGACCATTTTTCTATAAAGATGGGGAGTGTATTAGGTTGGTTCGATTGGAGCAATTTATACATTGTTGACAAAGCTTTTTTCTTTAAGGGGTGATTTGTACATAATTGTTCAAATGGTGTGAGCGTTCTTGCTCCCTTGGGGAGTAGAGAGAGGTGTTTAGCAAAGTGGCTGATTTGATTATGAAACAGGTGGTGTGTGCCTGTGTGTGAAGTTTCTGGGAATAGATCCTGCATGTTCCTAATCTTGTCGTTTTGAGTGATGTCCTTGAGCGAGAGGTATGAGGATGTCTCGTTCATTTGTGGCAATTGCCGAGGTGTGTCTATCGGTAAGAGTGGGTTGTGTGTTATTGGATATAATGGCGAAGGAAATGGAGCCACATTGAGGCGATTGGTCACTGAAGCCCACACTTTGAGTGTGGCTGTTATAGTGGGATGCTGTTTGTGGGACAGTAGTAGTCGCACATTTTCGTGCCATGAGATTGTGCTGATAGGAGCTATTGTAGATGCCCCTTCTATGGAGACCCATTGGTGGGATGGCAGTTGTTTGGTCCACTCGTATATTCTTACTAGGTGGGTGGCTTTATGATATGTTTCTATGTTAGGTAGACCTATGCCCCCTTCTCTTCTAGTTTGTGTTAGGAGGGAATATGCCAGTCTGGGGTGGGCGTTTTTCCATAGGTATTGTGAGAAGGTGTTCTTGATGTCAATAAAAAACTTTTTTAGGGATTGTTATAGGAAGGGCTTGGAGGAGGTAGAGAATATGAGGGAGAACATTCATTTTTAGGACATTTAATTTACCAAACCAGCTGTGTTGTAACTTGTTCCATTTGGACAGATCTCTATTTATATTCGTCATTAGTGGTGGAAAGTTAAGATTGTAGATCTGAGACAAGTGTCGAGGAATTTGTATGCCCAGGTATTTAATTGAGACTGTTGCCCAAGAGAAATGGAATTCGTTTTTAAGCTGATTCTCTACTTCTGGTGAGGTTTGAATCGGGAGTAACTCACATTTAGCAAGGTTGGCTTTAAAATTTGAGAGTTTTCCATAATCCTGCATCTCTTGGAGAATATGAGGGATGGATTGTATGGGGTTTTTGACCGAGAATAAAATGTAAGGGTGAAAGAGGGCATCCTTGACGGGTGCCGTTTGTTATTATAAATGGAGTGGAGAGTTGCCCATTGATGCGCAGTCTGGCTGTTGGTTTGGAGTATATGGCCGACATCCAGTCCAGCCATCTAGGTCCAAACCCCAATGACCTCAGCGTTGTCAGCATAAAGGACCAATCAACTCTATCAAATGCCTTCTCGGCGTCTATAGCCAAGAGGGCACTTTGACAGACCTCCTGTTTTGCCCAGTGAATCAGGTTTAGAATTTTTTTAGTATTATTTTTTGCCTCTCTGTTTGGTACAAAGCCAGCTTGATCTGGATGGATCAAGTCTGGGAGTAGATTTTTGAGTCTGGATGCAAGAATTTTGGTGAATATTTTGACATCCACGTTTATTAGGGATATGGGCCTGTAGCTGCCGCATTGAAGGAGGTCCTTCCCTGGTTTTGGGATGAGTGCAATTGTGGCTTCTAGAGTTTGAATGGGTGGTGGCACATTTTGAGAGATAGAGTTGAAGGCATTAAACATAGAAACATAGAAACATAGAATGTGACTGCAGATAAGAACCATTCGGCCCATCTAGTCTGCCCAGTTTTCTAAATACTTTCATTAGTCCCTGGCCTTATCTTATAGTTAGGATAGCCTTATGCCTATCCCACGCATGCTTAAACTCCTTTACTGTGTTAACCTCTACCACTTCAGCTGGAAGGCTATTCCATGCATCCACTACCCTCTCAGTAAAGTAATACTTCCTGGTATTATTTTTAAACCTTTGTCCCTCTAATTTAAGACTATGTCCTCTTGTTGTGGTAGTTTTTCTTCTTTTAAATATAGTCTCCTCCTTTACTGTGTTGATTCCCTTTATGTATTTAAATGTTTCTATCATATCCCCCCTGTCTCGTCTTTCCTCCAAGCTATACATGTTAAGATCCTTCAACCTTTCCTGGTAAGTTTTATCCTGCAATCCATGAACCAGTTTAGTAGCCCTTCTTTGAACTCTCTCTAAGGTATCAATATCCTTCTGAAGATAGGGTCTCCAGTACTGTGTACAGTACTCCAAGTGAGGTCTCACCAGTGTTCTGTACAATGGCATGAGCACTTCCCTCTTTCTACTGCTAATACCTCTCCCTATACAACCAAGCATTCTGCTAGCATTTCCTGCTGCTCTATTACATTGTCTGCCTACCTTTAAGTCATCAGAAATAATCACCCCTAAATCCCTTTCCTCAGATGTTGAGGTTAGGACTCTATCAAATATTTTGTACTCTACCCTTGGGTTTTTACGTCCAAGATGCATTAAGGAAAGGAGAAGCTAATATTGGGGCTAGTTGTTTATAATATTTAATGGTAAAGCCGTCTGGGCCCGGACTCTTCCCTAGTGGGGTATTTTTGATTGCTAGAAAAAATTCATCTTGTGTGATCGGATCATCTAGGAAAGATTTAATGTTGTTCGGCAAAGTGTGTTTCAGTCTCTTTTGTAGGTAATCCAGAACTTCGGCTGGTGGGGGTGGTGTTTCCCTGAGATTGTAGAGCTTTGTGTAGAATTGTCTAAAGCCTTCTGTGATTTCAGGTAACATGTGGGTTACTGTCCCGTCTTGTTTATTGATGCCCTGTATAAAAGTCGTTTGTCTGTCTGGTTTGAGGGATTGTGCGAGCAGTCTGCCGCACTTGCCCCCTTGAGTGTAATATTTATGTCTTGTCAATTGGACCTTTTTTTTTTGAGTATATGTGCAATAAAGTGGATAGTTCCGTTCTCTTGGCAATCAAGGTTTTATAGGTGGTAAGCTTGTTATCTGTGATGTGTTGATTCTCTAAGTTTTTTATATCTGTGGTTAAGGTCTTAATTAAGGCATCTCTTTTCTTTTTTTGGATAGACGCCAGTTTGATAAGTTCACCCCTTAGGACACATTTGTGTGCTTCCCAAATCGTCGTGTGTGTTGTGTCCGGGGTTGTATTGGTAAGAAAGTATGTCTGTGCGGTCTCGGCGAGTTGTGTGTTTACTTCCGTCCCATTAAGTAGGAGATCATTCAGTTTCCATTGCGATTTGGGCCGAGGTAGGGAGGGAACATTCATCTCTAGGATTAGGAGAGCATGGTCAGACCATGTAATTGCGCCATAGGAGGCTGAGGTTATCAGTGGTAGGAATCTGTGGTGTGTAAATAACATGTCTATTCTTGTGTATGTGCCTGTGGGGGGAGAAAAGAAGGAGAAATCCCTGCGGGATGGATGTAGTGATCTCCAGCAGTCGAAAAGTTGGGCATCATACAGTGTTTGTCTAATTTTGTCTCTTGTGGTGGATAGATAGTCGCTAGATGGAGCGGTAGTGTCTAGGGAACCATCAAGTGATATATTCATGTCTCCTCCTACCAGAAGTTGACCCTCCTGGAAGTTAGAGAGTTTGTTTAATATTTTGGTGAGTGTGCGATTCTGTTTTTTGTTGGGGAGATAGAGATTTGCCAGTGTGACTTTGGTGTTGCCTATGGTCCCTACTAGGAAGAGATATCTTCCTGCATCGTCTATTTCTTTCTTGTGAAGTGTAAAGGGAACCTGACTTCCCAACAAGATTCCCACTCCTCTGGCTTTCGCATCTGTGAAGTGGCTGAAGTAACCTGTTGGGAAGTGTCTGTTGCGTAACATAGGTGCTGTGTCTTTCCGGAAGTGGGTTTCTTGAAGAAACACAATTTCTGCTTTGTGTCTATGAAAATCCTGTAATGCCATGGACCTTTTTTCAGGTGTGTTGAGACCTTTTACATTTTGTGACAATATACGTATAGTGGTCATGTTGTTTGAAGTAAGACCGCTGTAGGTGTCAATGTAGTCAAGGAGTGTTATAAATTTATAAATAGTGTACCCTTGCAGTGGTGTTGTGAGTACAAATAATGAAGCGGTGAGTTGTTTAGTACCAAGTAGTATCTAAATAACAGTTATTAGCATACAATAAACGTATTTTGCAAATAATAATTTGAAAAATCAAATGTTAAAACAGTATGTGTAAATATATGAACAGTAAAATAATAAAGTACTGCTCGCTTCCCTTCCTCAACAGGAGGAAAGGTCTACAATGGGAGTAAGGCCTCACCTAGGCCTTCCTCTTGTATGGGCCGAGTCTCGACCGGGTGAAACTCCGGGTCTCAATACGGCCGCTTTTCTGTAGGACTTCGTCCGTGAGCAGGACTTATAAACTATTAGGCCTGGCAGGGTTAAATAATGGGAGTTTAAGAACAAGTAGTGGTATAAGATGGTTGTTGTGTCCCCTGCCCCGGACCTTAACTAACACCTGAAAGGTGTAATAAGTCTCCAATCTCTGTGCAGGAGATGGAGGCTGTTTTCTTGGGGTTATATGGGCTGGTAGCAATCCAGGTGGGCTTATCTGTAGCGTATGGGCTTACAGGACTTTAAATCCTGTGTTATGTTTATGGTATGTTGTTTATGGGAAGGGAGTAGGAGGGAGGGGGGGGTGGGGGGTATACATGGGGGGGGGGGGGTTATCGTTCTGTGGGAGGTACTACATAGGTAATAGTTAATAAACAATAATTAACATTTAACAGTGACGACCAACGTTAATGATTAACAGTATTAACAATGGAAGGCTATGTCTTGTATTAGAGACAATAATGTCGCTGGTATCGGTATATGGATACTTCAGCTGTTTTCGTCTGGCCAGTTGGTAACGTATTGTAGATTTCGATCAAAATACATATATACATCTTGTTTCAGCCTAAACCTTACTTTTGCATTTCCATAAATGTATAATTTGTCTGCAACATTTAGGTATATGTACATGGATTGAGCCAGGTAGGGATGGGGTTGCGGGTTAGCCAATTCGATAAGAGTAAACTGATGGTAAAACTTGTCGATGGCTTCAGGTCTCGCCATTGGCTACCAACAGATTAAAATGCATTGTCCTTTTCGAGTCTGGAACAGTTTGAGAGAGATTAGCTTTTGGGTCTCTTGCTTGTGTTAGCTATTGCGACTCAGGACTTAGACATATTTTAATTAACCCTGTCCATTCCTGGGTCGCCTCTATTACACCTCTAAGGTGTGGGGGGGCCAGTTGTGTGTATAAATACATAATAACAAATATGCAATAACAAATATGCAAACATACAACCTGTCTTTGCAGACAGCGATGAGTTCTTGTGGTGTCATGGCAATGCTCTCAAGGACTGTAAGTTCAGGGTGTAAGTGTCTTTTAGATCCTGTTGCAGTCCCCTGAGCGTCGCCTCTATCATTTTGTAGTTCCCAGTTAGTCTTTGTGTTTAAGGGTTCGGTATAACAGTGCCATTTGTGGACGACAGAGTGAGGCTGACAGAATGAAGCATGTTTCGTCGGAGTTCGTGGAATAGTGGAAATGAAAGAGAGTCCGCGTAAGGGGGGGGGGGGAGGGAAGTAGAGTGACCGGGTTTTGTGAGGTGCGGTTGTTCCGCTTTTCCCATGTCCCGTATGTTATCTTTTATCCTGTCTCGGCGTCCTCAGTGGGGAGGTGAGTCTTGGATCTGTTCTCCTTTTCTTCATCGGGGTGATACCCCTTGTGCGGTTCATGGAGTCCTGGTGCGGATAGAGGCCGTACCAATCCATAACTTGTGTTTCTGGGAGATCTAATGCTCTTAGGAAGGATGGAACATCTAAATGTGATGCAATTGAATACGTAGTACCTTTATGGGTAACTATGAGGGCAAAGGGGAATCCCCATCTGTAGCGAATGTCGCGGTTGCGTAGATGTTCTGTGATCGGCTTCAAGGCTCGTCTCGCTTGCAGTGTGAGCCATGACAGGTCTGGGAAAATTTGCACTGCATGCCCTCTATATAGTAAGGGGGGGGTTGGTGTCCCTCAGTGCCTTTAATACATTTTCTTTTTCATTATAATAGTGTAATCTACATATGACATCTCTTGGAAGATCTGTTGCAGGGCCCCTGGGTTTAAGGGATCTGTGTGCCCTGTCTATAATGAAAGAGTTATTGGGTTCCTTTCCCAGTATTAAGTTAAATAGGTCAGTTAGTGTGTTCAATAGGTTTTCCCCTTGAGATTCTGGGAGCCCTCTTACCCTTAGGTTATTGCGTCTTCCTCTATTGTCGAGGTCGTCTAGCTGCCTTTGCATATCAGTCAGGTAAAGCAGTTGGGAGTCCATTAAAGAGGACATATGTACCATTTGGGCTTGTTGTGCATCTCTCTCCTCTTCTAAGTCAGTGACTCTGTGGTTAAACTGTTGCAGGCTGGAGTTGATCGTGTCAAGCTTCTCCTGGAAAGAAGTCTCCATCTTGTTCATCATGGATGCGATGTCTGCCTTGGAGGGTAAGTTTTTGATCAGTTCTTTAAGTTCCAGGTCCCTGTGGTGGTCGTTGGGTCTGTCAGAGGTGTCCGATGTCGCTGGGCTTTGGGGTATGGAGTCTAGATAGTTATGAGTGTCGGACGGCGCCATTTTGTTGGTCCCGGCCTCCGTCTCGCGGTCCGCCGATTCCGTGAAATAGCCTGTTAAAGTTCCCAATTTGTGCCCGTTATGTTTCCCTGGGGTGCGCTGGGTACCTTGATTCTTTTTTGGGTTTCCCATATTTGGTTGTTGCCTCAGATTGATGTGGATTGCCCGATGGATTGCAGGGAGCCGAATCAGTGCACAGCCATTCAGCTCCGCGGTCAGGCCACGCCCCCCAACTCTTTCGCTTTTATCTGCCTGCCTGTTTTTACTGATTGTTTATCTTTGTCTACTGTGATAGGTTGAGGATACTAATATACCACTAGATATGTCTGGACCGGATGTGTGGCCATATTGGAGGTGTCATTACACATCCGGTTCAGACCATATAAGGAAATGAGTGTAATTGTTTGCTACATGTGTAGAGGATAATATAATTAAGTACCCATGCTAACTTGTATAAATAGGATACTAGTGTCATTGATATGTTGAACAGCACCTGAGGAAGACCATATGTAAATGGTTGAAACGCATTGTGCATATTTTATTTTATTTTATATGTAATAAATCTTCAACTTCACATTTTCTACTCCTGACTCCAAATTCTTACTGAATGGCCACTACAACTACTGGACCTATTTGAGAGGAGGAAGGCTTGCTGAATGTCCTTGAAAGTGACATAAAGGCACTATAAGTTCTGAGCCAACTTCCAAACGGCTCAAAAAAGTGTGAGTGGTTTCAGCTCATAATTTTTCCTATTATTGAAAATGTTGTACAGATTACACTATGTTTTGTTATATATTTCTTGTATAGGTAATCTGTACCGTGTATATTTGAACATATCCTTTATACAAAAAGGGAGGAATATTTACTAAACAGTTACCAGTTACTATATCCAACTACAGGTAACCATCTTTCATCTTTTTGGTGTGCGCTTTTACCTTTTCGAATTTGCAAGATCAAGAGGGGCCTACATTCAAATTGTTAGCAAAATTACAATTACACTACTCTAAAAATAGTGAACACTAAAACACTGAACTGAAAATAAGGAGAAATTCTATGCATATGATATGACCAGTGGCGTACTAAGGGGGGGCAGGGGGGGGCAGGGGGGGCGGTCCGCCCCGGGTGCCACTTACTAGGGGGGTGCCGGGGGCAGACTGCAATGCCCCTCCTGCCGCGATCGCCGAGACCGGTGGTCTGCAGCTCCACAATGTGCAGAGCTGCAGACCATGGATCTCGCGTGCACTGCCCAATCAGAGCGTTGCCGCGGGTTACCACGGCAACGCTCTGAATGGGCCTCGCGAGATCCATGGTCTGCTGCTCTGCGGAGCTGCAGACCGGATATGAGGGCCACCGGACCACCAGGGACCCCACCGGACCACAAGGCAGCCCCCACTGCACCACCAGGGATTTAAGGTAATTTTTGTAGTCACCCCTCTCTCCTCATCACCCCCCTCCCTCTCACAATCACCCCCTGTCTCCTCATCACCCCCCTCCCTCTCACAATCACCCCCCCTCTCCTCATCTCGACTTTTTTTTTGATTTATTATCCGTGTCACATTTTTTATAAAGGTTAGTACCATTCACAACATGTTTCATTTAACATATTGATATATATCACAGTAATGATGTATTTTATTGTCTCTCATGTAATTTACAAACTTAAAAATGGGAGGTGAAAGGGCCTCATAAGTGGAATAGCCTAGGGCCTCTTTTCATCTAAATCTGGCCCTGTGTGTACCTATTCTAAAGAAGACTATTATGAGACTAGAAAAAGTGTAAATGTGGGCTACAAAATGATGAGAAAGAACCAAATCTTTTTGGTTATGAAGATAGATTTACAAATTTAAATGTGTAGGTTTTCCTAGTTTGTTGTAAAAATGTTTTCCTAGTTTGTTGTAAAATTGGAAAGTGCTTCAAACTGGGTTTTTTGCCGTGGTTTGGATCTTGACTTGATGGACACAAGTCCTAACTTCCCACTACAGTCCCTGCCACCACTACAGGTCTTAAAACCCCTCTACTTCCCCTAACCATCCACCACAGGTCCTAGCCATAACTTCAGCCTTTAATTCAATTTAGGCCCTAACCCTACTACACCTTTAATTTTATCCTAAACACTTCAGTGTCTAACTCCCAATACTGCCTTTAACCCCCACCGCCTATCCACTACTATTACTAATCCCTACTACAGCCCATCATTCCCTATCCCTTAGACGTCTTAATGACCTATTATTGCTTCTAACCATCTAACTCATACTACTGCCCAGAGCCCCTCACTTTAACCCATAACAATCTACTACAGCTCCTAACCTCTCACATCCCCATAACTGTTTCAAACCCCACAGTTAAGCCTCCAATCCCCTAATACCGCCTCTGCCCTGCACTACTATTACCACCACTAACCCCTACTATTAGCCTAACCACCTACTGAAGCTCCTTATTCCCACAGTACCTCTGACCCTACACTTCAGCTCCTACACTTCAGACCCTAAAATTAATCTCCCCACCCACTCCCCACCCACTACAGCCACTATATTCCACGTCAGCCCCTAATTCCCCAATACTGCCTTAATACCCCAATAGTCAGTATCCTGCACTCCTGTCTCTATCACCCACTACAGCCCCTCACCCACAATGCTGCCTTTATACTCCAATACAGCCCATATCTCAAACTACAGCTCCTGTCCCCAATTCAGCCCATATCCTGCACTACTGTCTCTATCCCTCAATGCAGTCCCTCACTCCCAAGTGCTGCCTTTATACGCCAATACATCCTGTATCCCGCACTACTGTCTCTATTCCCCGCTACAGCCCTTTACCCCAAATGCTGAATGTATACCGCTATACAACACCTCACCCCAAATACAGCCCCTGTTCCCCTACTACAGCCCCTGTCCCCAATTTAGGGCCTATTCCCCACTATAGCTGCAAACCTACCACTAATGTCGTATCCCCCACTTATCACCTTCAACCCCTCACTACAGCCCCTAATCTTCCACTTCTGACTTCGACCCTTCACTGCAGTGCCTAACCCCTCACTAGCTATCTGAATCTTGTACTAAATGAAAATTCCACTACTTCCCACATGTATTTCCCACAAATTACACATTGCTACACACATCACTCACAGCAGCCCAAACTTATCACTCACTCACTCGCTCACAGCTATACACACATTACACACAGCGAGCCTTATACATCACACACAGAAAGCCACAACACACACCTCACACACAGTTACAACACTTTCAGTCACAACCAAATCACACATCGAGTAAACATTTTTAATAATTATTCCCATTACATAATATTACATAATAACATAGGAGAAGAATTTCCCGGTGCACACCCTAATGAAATGGGCTGAATCGGAGGATAAATAGATTTGCACATTCAGACAGAGCACATACAGACATCAAGATGTACACGGGTCAGATCGTCATGTTTGGGCTAGCACTGCTACTCACCTCTGTAATCGTCATCAAGGCAGATCATCATGGTAAGTGACATTATTCTGATTCAAATCTAATAGCTAATGTGTATTAAAGCTACATAACATGTCTACAAATATTCATTCAATTCTAGTTATTTGTTACAAGCTTTAAGGGTTGTTTTGTTTATTTCCTTTCATTTCCAACTGGACCAAAGGACTCTTTCCCCCTGCGTGCCAACTTCAGATTCTCTTAGTTTCTATGCTTAAATTAATAAGGCCCAACAGCAATTTCCTATCCATCAGATTTCTCATTTTGGAGCCCTTTGTTCATGAATGTCATAGACCCTCCTCAATAATCTGACCTTTCTTGAACACATGAAAACTTGACATGCGCACAGTCGTTATTCGGCTTGTGGCATTTTTCCCTTAATAACCCACCCAAAAAACACAGACACCGAATTATTGTAATCAACAAACAAGATAACAAATTGGGGTCATTGCCACATAATAATAATTTACTACCACCCCCTTCCGTACAGCATTACCCCTGGCAATGACCCCATACCATAAACAATATATAACACATAATATATAACACACGGCCTACCAAAGAGGCCCCATAACCATAACTTTCTTAACTGTAGGGGTGTACCGAGACACCCCTACACCACCAGGTTCGGAGCCACCGATGAGCTCGAACCAACAGACCACTTACCACTCTGGCCTAATCCAGCCTAACCTTAGCCTAGCCACTTGATACTCCTCTTCCATCCCAATTACCCTAGCCCTATCCCGCCGCTGTGACCAAACGGGAAACTGCTAAAAAAAAAAAACAGGGAGGGTGGGAGGGACAATTAACAGGCAAGTGCAGATTCTGATTAAAATGGCCACTTGCTAAAATGGCCGCTTCATATACTCCTTCATTCTCCACCCCTCTTTACACCCCATTACTAATTACCCACACCTAAATCTTTAACTCCACCTGCCTACTCCTTGGCTCTGTCAAGGCCCACTCCCCTGACTGCGCTGTTCCATGGGCTTCAATACAGTGCCATCTTTCACTAAAAAGGGTTTGTTTGTTTTCCTCTAAAACCGTATAAATAGTTAAAGGGCCCTGTTCCTATTGAATTTATAAAACAGAAAAGTGCTGGTGCGCATACATATGTATAGAACCCCTCAAGTGTTGAGAAGTATTTACAAACAGATGATACAGTGCAAGCAAGTGTGATCCCTTATAGGGTGTCTACAAGCCCAGGTGTATATGTGTGTATACTTATAGCCTGTTAGACTGTACAATTGATATCTGTAGTTAAGGAGACAAAAGTAGGGGGGAGGGAACAGAAAAAGCACTCCTAGTGCAATACAATTATTAAAATTTAAACTAAAATAAACTGTCTCTTTAAAGCGGCACTGTCATGCCGAATCCCGTTTTTTTTTTAACCCCCCTCCCGCCTCCACTACATCCAATTGACCCCCTAGTCACCCCCAAATGCCCCTAAGCCCCCCAGATTACCTATTTTTAAATCTGTATCTTCTGCCCCGATCTTTATTCAGGGCGCCGCCATCTTTGTGTGGGTAGGTGAAGTCCCTATGGGACACGTCATCTACCCACACTACACAGACTGTGAGATTCCCGCACATGCCCAGTGAAACACCTGGACATGCGAACGGGAATTTCATCTATTCATTCATTCATCAGACAGACGAATGAATGAATAGAAAAAATCAGATGAACAAACTAACACTGTGTATCAGTGTTCGTTTGTTCGATCAGTTTATTACAAGGAGGGAGCTACCGACGTGCAGCTCCCTCCTTGTAATATGTAAAGACAGAAGCGGTGGGGAGGTGTGCTCCCCACCACTTCATAAGCCCCCCAGGTCCCCCCCTCACTCTATGGGGGTCAATATGACCCCCATAATAGCACAAGGGAGATTAAAATCTCCCCAATGCCCCTACTCGCTATACCGCGAGTAGGGGCATGTCCACTAAACAGTGAGCAGCCTGTGGCTGCTCACTGTAAAAACATAAATGGTAATAAGGGGGGGGGGGACCTACTGTCCTCCCCCCTGGCCCCCACTCCTGCGTGGTGGGTGGGGGCCCTAATAAAACAATAAGGGGGGGGGACCTACTGTCCTCCCCCCGGCCCCCACTCCTGCGTGGTGGGTGGGGGCCCTAATAAAACAATAAGGGGGGGGACCTACTGTCCTCCCCCCTGGCCCCCACCCCTGCGCGGTGGGTGGGGGCACTAATAAAATAATAAGGGGGGGGACCTACTGTCCTCCCCCCCGGCCCCCACCCCTGCGTGGTGGGTGGGGGCCCTAATAAAACAATAAGGGGGGGGGGACCTACTGTCCTCCCCCCCAGCCCCCACCCCTGCGCGGTGGGTGGGGGCCCTAATAAAACAATAAGGGGGGGACCTACTGTCCTCCCCCCCCCTGGCCCCCACCCTTGCGCGGTGGGTGGGGGCCCTAATAAAATAATAAGGGGGGGGGACCTACTGTCCTCCCCCTTGGCCCCCACCCCTGAGTGCTGGGTGGGGGCCCTAAATAAAGATAGGGGGGGGGACCTACTGTCCTCCCCCCTGGCCCCCACCCCTGCGCGGTGGGTGGGGGCCCTAAATAAAGATAGGGGGGGACCTACTGTCCTCCCCCCTGGCCCCCACCCCTGCGCGGTGGGTGGGGGCCCTAATAAAATAATAAGGGGGGGGACCTACTGTCCTCCCCCTGGCCCCCACCCCTGAGCGGTGGGTGGGGGCCCTAAATGAACCCCCCCCCATCAAGGTGACTAGGGGTCCCAAGCCCCTAGTCACCCCCCCCCCCCACCCACCCCAAAACATTCTAACCCCTACCTACCCCCCCACCCTAAAAATAGTGAGGGGGGAATAAAATAACTAACCTGTAAAAAAAAAAAATTAAACTTACCATTTTTCTAAATTCTTCTTTCTTCAGCCCCCAAAAAAGCCAAATAAAAATCCATCATACCCGTCGCACTTTTTAAAAAAAAAAAAAAAAAACGAGCGCAAAAAAAAATTAATCCATGTTCACCCATGGAGGGCACGCCGCGTACTGAGCTCCGCAGGGCGGATCAAGGCTTATATAGCCTTGCCCCGCCCTGCAATTAGGCTTAGAACACACTGATTGGTTGGTTTAAGCCAATCAGAGTGCTCTGTGTCATTTTACAAGCGTGGGAAAATTCCAAAGAACTTTCCCACGCTTGTAAAATGACACAGAGCACTGTGATAGGATGGTTTTCAAGCCATCCAATCACAGTGCTCTGTGTAATTTTACAAGCTTGGGAAAGTTCTTTGGAATTTTCCCACGCTTGTAAAATGACACAGAGCACTGTGATTGGATGGCTTGAAATCCATCCTATCACAGTGCTCTGTGTCATTTTACAAGCGTGGGAAAGTTCTTTGGAATTTTCCCACGCTTGTAAAATGACACAGAGCACTGTGATTGGATGGCTTGAAAACCATCCAATCACAGTGATCTGTCATTTTACACAGCGTGGGAAAGTTCTTTTGAATTTTCCCACGCTGTGTAAAATGACACAGAGCACTCTGATTGGCTTAAACCAACCAATCAGTGTGTTCTAAGCCTAATTGCAGGGCGGGGCAAGGCTATATAAGCCTTGATCCGCCCTGCGGAGCTCAGTACGCGGCGTGCCCTCCATGGGTGAACATGGATTAATTTTTTTTTGCGCTCGTTTTTTTTTTTTTTTTTTTACAGTGCGACGGGTATGATGGATTTTTATTTGGCTTTTTTGGGGGCTGAAGAAAGAAGAATTTAGAAAAAAGAAGACGTCAAATGGTAAGTTTAATTTATTTTTTTTACAGGTTAGTTATTTTATTCCCCCCTCACTATTTTTAGGGTGAGGGGGGTAGGTAGGGGATAGAATGTTTTGGGTGGGGGGGGTGACTAGGGGCTTGGGACCCCTAGTCACCTTGATGGGGGGGGGGGGGGGTTAATTTAGGGCCCCCACCCACCGCTCAGGGGTGGGGGCCAGGGGGGGGAGGACAGTAGGTCCCCCCCCTTATTATTTTATTAGGGCCCCCACCCACAGCGCAGGGGTGGGGGCCAGGGGGGGAGGACAGTAGGTCCCCCCCCTTATTATTTTACTAGGGCCCCCACCCACCGCGCAGGGGTGGGGGCCAGGGGGGGAGGACAGTAGGTCCCCCCCCCTTATTATTTTATTAGGGCCCCCACCCACCGCGCAGGGGTGGGGGCCAGGGGGGGAGGACAGTAGGTCCCCCCCCCTATTATTTTATTAGGGCCCCCACCCACAGCGCAGGGGTGGGGGCCCGGGGGGGAGGACAGTAGGTCCCCCCCCTTATTATTTTACTAGGGCCCCCACCCACCGCGCAGGGGTGGGGGCCAGGGGGGGAGGACAGTAGAACCCCCCCCCTTATTATTTTATTAGGGCCCCCACCCACAGCGCAGGGGTGGGGGCCAGGGGGGAGGACAGTAGGTCCCCCCCCTTATTATTTTATTAGGGCCCCCACCCACCGCGCAGGGGTGGGGGCCAGGGGGGGAGGACAGTAGGTTCCCCCCCCCTTATTATTTTATTAGGGCCACCCCCCACCGCGCAGGGGTGGGGGCCAGGGGGGGAGGACAGTAGGTCCCCCCCCCTATTATTTTATTAGGGCCCCACCCACAGCGCAGGGGTGGGGGCCCGGGGGGGAGGACAGTAGGTCCCCCCCCTTATTATTTTACTAGGGCCCCCACCCACCGCGCAGGGGTGGGGGCCAGGGGGG
Organism: Pelobates fuscus; assembly: GCF_036172605.1. Lineage (NCBI taxonomy): Eukaryota > Metazoa > Chordata > Amphibia > Anura > Pelobatidae > Pelobates > Pelobates fuscus. The sequence continues at coordinate 270,791,571 of NC_086322.1, forward strand.
GAGGACAGTAGGTCCCCCCCCCTTATTATTTTATTAGGGCCCCCACCCACAGCGCAGGGGTGGGGGCCAGGGGGGGAGGACAGAAGGTCCCCCCCCTTATTATTTTATTAGGGCCCCCACCCACCGCGCAGGGGTGGGGGCCAGGGGGGGAGGACAGTACGTCCCCCCCCCCTTATTATTTTATTAGGGCCCCCACCCACCGCGCAGGGGTGGGGGCCAGGGGGGGAGGACAGTAGGTCCCCCCCCTTATTATTTTACTAGGGCCCCCACCCACCACGCAGGGGTGGGGGCCAGGGGGGGAGGACAGTAGGTCCCCCCCCTTATTATTTTATTAGGGCCCCCACCCACAGCGCAGGGGTGGGGGCCAGGGGGGGAGGACAGTAGGTCCCCCCCCTTATTATTTTATTAGGGCCCCCACCCACAGCGCAGGGGTGGGGGCCAGGGGGGGAGGACAGTAGGTCCCCCCCTTTATTATTTTACTAGGGCCCCCACCCACCGCGCAGGGGTGGGGGCCAGGGGGGGAGGACAGTAGGTCCCCCCCCCTTATTATTTTATTAGGGCCCCCACCCACCGCGCAGGGGTGGGGGCCAGGGGGGGAGGACAGTAGGTCCCCCCCCCTATTATTTTATTAGGGCCCCCACCCACAGCGCAGGGGTGGGGGCCCGGGGGGGAGGACAGTAGGTCCCCCCCCTTATTATTTTACTAGGGCCCCCACCCACCGCGCAGGGGTGGGGGCCAGGGGGGGAGGACAGTAGGTCCCCCCCCTTATTATTTTATTAGGGCCCCCACCCACAGCGCAGGGGTGGGGGCCAGGGGGGGAGGACAGTTGGTCCCCCCCTTATTATTTTATTAGGGCCCCCACCCACAGCGCAGGGGTGGGGGCCAGGGGGGGAGGACAGTAGGTCCCTCCCTTATTATTTTATTAGGGCCCCCACCCACAGCGCAGGGGTGGGGGCCAGGGGGGGAGGACAGTAGGTCCCCCCCCTTATTATTTTACTAGGGCCCCCACCCACCGCGCAGGGGTGGGGGCCAGGGGGGGAGGACAGTAGGTCCCCCCCCTTATTATTTTATTAGGGCCCCCACCCACAGCGCAGGGGTGGGGGCCAGGGGGGGAGGACAGTAGGTCCCCCCCCTTATTATTTTATTAGGGCCCCCACCCACAGCGCAGGGGTGGGGGCCAGGGGGGGAGGACAGTAGGTCCCCCCCTTTATTATTTTACTAGGGCCCCCACCCACCACGCAGGGGTGGGGGCCAGGGGGGGAGGACAGTAGGTCCCCCCCCTTATTATTTTATTAGGGCCCCCACCCACCGCGCAGGGGTGGGGGCCAGGGGGGGAGGACAGTAGGTCCCCCCCCCTATGATTTTATTAGGGCCCCCACCCACAGCGCAGGGGTGGGGGCCAGGGGGGGAGGACAGTAGGTCCCCCCCCTTATTATTTTACTAGGGCCCCCACCCACCGCGCAGGGGTGGGGGCCAGGGGGGGAGGACAGTAGGTCCCCCCCCTTATTATTTTATTAGGGCCCCCACCCACAGCGCAGGGGTGGGGGCCAGGGGGGGAGGACAGTAGGTCCCCCCCCTTATTATTTTATTAGGGCCCCCACCCACAGCGCAGGGGTGGGGGCCAGGGGGGGAGGACAGTAGGTCCCCCCCTTTATTATTTTACTAGGGCCCCCACCCACCGCGCAGGGGTGGGGGCCAGGGGGGGAGGACAGTAGGTCCCCCCCCCTTATTATTTTATTAGGGCCCCCACCCACCGCGCAGGGGTGGGGGCCAGGGGGGGAGGACAGTAGGTCCCCCCCCCTATTATTTTATTAGGGCCCCCACCCACAGCGCAGGGGTGGGGGCCCGGGGGGAGGACAGTAGGTCCCCCCCCTTATTATTTTACTAGGGCCCCCACCCACCGCGCAGGGGTGGGGGCCAGGGGGGGAGGACAGTAGGTCCCCCCCCTTATTATTTTATTAGGGCCCCCACCCACAGCGCAGGGGTGGGGGCCAGGGGGGGAGGACAGTAGGTCCCCCCCCTTATTATTTTATTAGGGCCCCCACCCACAGCGCAGGGGTGGGGGCCAGGGGGGGAGGACAGTAGGTCCCCCCCTTTATTATTTTACTAGGGCCCCCACCCACCGCGCAGGGGTGGGGGCCAGGGGGGGAGGACAGTAGGTCCCCCCCCCTTATTATTTTATTAGGGCCCCCACCCACCGCGCAGGGGTGGGGGCCAGGGGGGGAGGACAGTAGGTCCCCCCCCCTATTATTTTATTAGGGCCCCCACCCACAGCGCAGGGGTGGGGGCCCGGGGGGGAGGACAGTAGGTCCCCCCCTTATTATTTTACTAGGGCCCCCACCCACCGCGCAGGGGTGGGGGCCAGGGGGGGAGGACAGTAGGTCCCCCCCCCTTATTATTTTATTAGGGCCCCCACCCACAGCGCAGGGGTGGGGGCCAGGGGGGGAGGACAGTAGGTCCCCCCCCTTATTATTTTATTAGGGCCCCCACCCACCGCGCAGGGGTGGGGGCCAGGGGGGGAGGACAGTAGGTCCCCCCCCCTTATTATTTTATTAGGGCCCCCACCCACCGCGCAGGGGTGGGGGCCAGGGGGGGAGGACAGTAGGTCCCCCCCCCTATGATTTTATTAGGGCCCCCACCCACAGCGCAGGGGTGGGGGCCAGGGGGGGAGGACAGTAGGTCCCCCCCCTTATTATTTTATTAGGGCCCCCACCCACAGCGCAGGGGTGGGGGCCAGGGGGGGAGGACAGTAGGTCCCCCCCCTTATTATTTTATTAGGGCCCCCACCCACAGCGCAGGGGTGGGGGCCAGGGGGGGAGGACAGTAGGTCCCCCCCTTATTATTTTATTAGGGCCCCCACCCACAGCGCAGGGGTGGGGGCCAGGGGGGGAGGACAGTAGGTCCCCCCCCTTATTATTTTATTAGGGCCCCCACCCACAGCGCAGGGGTGGGGGCCAGGGGGGGAGGACAGTAGGTCCCCCCCCTTATTATTTTATTAGGGCCCCCACCCACAGCGCAGGGATGGGGGCCAGGGGGGGAGGACAGTAGGTCCCCCCCCTTATTATTTTATTAGGGCCCCCACCCACAGCGCAGGGGGGCCAGGGGGGGAGGACAGTAGGTCCCCCCCTTATTATTTTATTAGGGCCCCCACCCACTGCGCAGGGGTGGGGGCCAGGGGGGAGGACAGTAGGTCCCCCCCCATCTTTAACCCCCACGCAGGGGGGGGGGGGGTTATTAGGTGTTTTTTTGTTTTTTTTTACAGTGAGCAGCCACAGGCTGCTCACTGCTTACTAGACATGCCCCTACTCGCGGTATAGCGAGTAGGGGCATATTATTTACTAAGTATTAGTACATTTGTCTTCAAGACCAATTCAGGTCTTTCAGCCTTTTAGTAGATAGCTCCCTGATACCGTGGGAATTAGGGAGTTATCTACTAAGCGGCTGCAAGATGCAGCCACAGCAATGAGTAGGATCGGAGTTTCATTCATTAGAATGAAATTCCGATACGAACAAAGTACCGAATTGCATCCTAACACCAATGGAGAAACTCTTCTCATTCTGTTAGGATGCAATTCGGCAGTTTTGCCGGCGTTCTGTCTAAGTGACAGGACATTCGGCAATACTGACAGGAAGCATTGTGGGAACTGGGAGGAAAGCTAGGGATCATGGGAAAATTGCTCTGACCAGCGGAAATGAAGCACACTTTGCTCCTCCGCTGGTCAGAGCTGGTCAAGCGGAGGAATCCTCCATAAGACAGAGTCCCTACTTTGTCTTATGATTTTAAAGAAAACTAAAGAAGAATGGAAGAAAAGAATAACAGATCCTGAGAGAGGCGGAGAAGAGGAAGAGATTGAGGAAAGGTAAGTTCGGCATGACAGTGCCGCTTTAAGAATGCAACTCACAAATGTAGAGTGGTATCGGCCCCTTGGGTACGTGGGATCTGATAAATGCTCCTGTGACTCCAGTGTCAGACAAAAAACCATTTATTAAAAATAAAAAAACAGCACTTTTCTGTTTTGTGATTGTTTCTGTACCTTATTACCGGGGTATATTGTGGGTGCTGCAAACCTATTTATATGTTATCTTAATTTTTTGCGCCAACTTATCTACTGCAAATTTTTTCCTATTGAATTTATGACATTTGTGATATTTATTGTGCCACCCAAGCTTGTGACCGACCAATGTAATGGGCAGTCATCCAAAGCTTCTCAAACGACAGTCTTTATTGCCTAACATTGTGCTGTTTATTGGTTATATGGCCCTAAATAAGCCGATTATTATATATTTTAAAGAAATATCATTCTGACTGCTACTATTGATCTTAATCAGTTAATAAAGTACTTTAAAACCCCAATGCAGAGACAAATTTCACATTCGATCAATGTCCCATTTTAATCTGAAGTCACTGTTAGTGTAATGTTCCACGGTAAACCAAGATTAGAAGCACCTTTTTTTTTTCGAATTTACAATACTTACTGTACTTACTAATGTATTTCATTGTTGTATCAGAGAAGCCTGGAGTTTGCCCTCCTGAGAGACATATTACTCCCTTATCGGATATTCCTTTTCATACATGCGCCAATGACACAGAATGTGAAGGTGACAAAAAGTGCTGCTCAGATAATGGCGCTAAATTCTGCAAACCTCCAGCAAAAGGTGAGTAAGCAGCATGTGAGAACGCTGAATAATCCAGTAAAAAATAATAATAATATATATATATAGAGAGAGAGAGAGCTCTAATAGCAGAAGTTATTAATCACTATCTTTCCTAATAGCAGCTTATATCCCCTACCATCCCACCCATAGCCAATCAGTGGCGTACACATGACCTATGGGGCCCTGGTGCGAAAATTGATCCGTGCCCCCCCCCCCCCGCACGCTTACTCTGCGCAGGCCAGGGCCGCAACACATGGTGGCGGGCACCTGGTCGCAGGGATTGCAGGGGTTGCAGGGCTGCGACCGCGGTATGTACACCAGTGCATGCAGATGCACACACACTTAAAGGACCACTACAGACACCCAGATCACATCAGCTCAATTAAGTGGTCTGGGTGTCAGGTCCCTCTAGTTTTAACCCTGCAGCTGAAAGCATAGCAGTTTCAGAGAAACTGCTATGTTTCACTGAGGGTTAATCCAGCCTCTAGTGGCTGTCTCACTGACAGCCGCTAGAGGAGCTTCCGCGATTCTAAGACTCTGAACGTCCATAGGAAAGCATTGAGTAATGCTTCCTATGGGCGGTTTGAATGTGCGCACGGCTCTTGCCGTGCATGCGCATTCGGAGCTGAGCGGCGGAGGGATCCCCAGCGCCAAGGGAGTCCGGCACTGGAGAAAGGTAAGCGCTGAAGAAACACACACACTCTCACGAACAGACGCATACACACTAGCTAACAGACACACACATTTACTGACAGAGACACACTCAGAGACAGACATACATACACACTCACAAAACATACACTCTCACTGACAAACACACACTCACTAACAGACATCAAACAGACTCACTAACACAAACACACTCAGTAACCGACACACACAGTAACACACTCACTGACACTCACTAGCAGACACACACTCAACAGACACACTCACTGACACTCACACTAACACACACACTAACACTCACAGTAACACTAACACACACAGTAACAGTAACACACACAGTAACACTAACACACACACTAACACTCACAGTAACACTAACACACACAATAACACTCACAGTAACACACACACTAACACTCACAGTAACACTAACACACACAGTAACACTAACACACACTAACACTCACAGTAACACTAACACACACAGTAACACTAACACTTACAGTAACACTAACACACACACACACTAACACATTTTTTTTTAATTTAATCCCTCCAGCCTCCTTACCTTTTGGAGTGCTGAGGGGATTCCCTGGGGTCCAGTGGTGCTGCTGGGCTCCTGGAGGGCCGGTCACCCGGCGGGCAGTCAGGCTGGCGGGCGCGCGAGGGAGCACTCTCCCCTGAGTGCTTCCTCTTCAGCTCCCTTGTGCACCGCGTACTGATACCGGCGCCGGAAGATGACGTCAATAGTAACCCATATTCCCCCACCATTCCTTCCCATAGCCAATAGTAGCCCATATTCCCCATGATCCCACCAATGGTCAATAGACGCTCATATTCCCCCACCATCCCACCCATAGCCAATAGTAGCCAATATTTTCCACTATCCCACCCATAGCCAATAGTAGCCAATATTTCCCACCATCCCACCCATAGCCAATAGTAGCCCATATCCCCCACCATCCCACCCATAGCCAATAGTAACCCATATACCCCACCATTCCTTCCCATAGCCAATAGTAGCCCATATTCCCCATGATCCCACCGATAGTCAATAGTAGCTCATATTCTCCCACCATCCCACCCGTTACTAGTAGTAGTAGCCAATATTCCTCTCATCCATTACCATACACAGTAGTGGCAAGTTCTCCTTGTCACTCCCCATAGTCTCAATTCCATTATTTTGACCTATAATTTGCAATTTTTGCATAATTTATTAATGTATTCTCCAAACTTCTCTGTTTATTGAATAAACCCCTGAGTTAACCAAGATGGCGTAAATATGTGAACTTGTTTTATTTCTAACAATTTATGGGATTATAACTATTTTGTCACATTTTATATCATTTTTTTTTGTGCTAATGTACGGTATTTCATTGACAACTAGCCATCTTGTTTGTGATATGTATTGACAGAGAGATCCGGAGAGTGTCCACCAGCTCCAAAACCTGAAATCGAAAATCGTGAGGACTATTGCTCTTCAGACAGTGAGTGTGCTGCTAGATCCAAGTGCTGCTTTGGTTCAAATGGAAAGACTTGTCTACCCTGTGATAAAGGTACATTTCTCCCTCCTAATCACAAAAACAAACACAATGTACTCTTCTATAATTTTCCGTTCCTGATACCTCCATTGTACTTTTTTTGTTCTACTCTTCTTCTCTTCTTTTCATATTCCTCTTCTCCTTTTCTGTCTCCCGTGTACTGAGCGTGTTTCGTTTCAGTTCAGTTCTCTTTCCCCTTGTTCCTTTCCCCTTCTATCCAATTCTGTAAATTCATCCTTACCCCTCTTTCTCATTCCCTCCATCGTGTCATTTTATCTCTCCTTCCTTATTTACATCTATCTAAATTAACTTTGGTCTATACATTATTTTACGTGCTGCCCCATTCCTTCACAGTTTTAATTTCCTCTCGGTAAAGAAAGTCCATGCTGAGTGCACACTATGCAGAAATTAAAGGACCACTATAGGCACCCAGACCACTTCAGCTCAATGAAGTGGTCTGGGTGCCAGGTCCATTTAGGGTTAACCCTGCAGCTGTAAACATAGCAATTTCAGAGAAACTGCTATGTTTACACTAGGGTTAATCCAGCCTCTAGTGCCTGTCTCATTGACAGCCGCTAGAGGCGCTTTGGCGCTTCTCACTGTGAAAATCACAGTGAGAAGACACTGACGTTCATAGGAAAGCATTGAGAAATGCTTTCGTATTGACTGATTGAATGCGCACGTGGCTCTTGCCGCGCATGCGCATTCAGCACTGACGTCGGAAGAGGGAGGAGAGTTCCCCAGCGCCGAGGGAGCCAGGCGCGGGGGAAAGGTAAGGGTTTAACCACTTCAACCCCCTTCAGGCCTTCGGGAGTGGGACCCTGATGGGGGGGGACCTAAAAACGAGTTTGTTTTCCTGGCACTATAGTGGTCCTTTAAATACTGGAATCTAAATATTTCCAGTTGATGTTCTTCAACAACCCCAGTCCCCGGTTTATTGCGGCCTTGCATTTGCTGATGAACCTCGCAACTAGGCAAGACTGTTATAGAAATATTATAGAAACTGGTGATGTCCGTTCAGAAAACAAAGTTTTAGTACTGATACATAGGAAGAGGTCATACGTAATACATAAATACATGAAACATAAATATATGATATGTTGTACTAGTTTACCCTTGGGTTATCGTTTTCTCATTAACCGTGTCATAACTATGTCATCTCCTTATCTTTCTTATCAGTGAAGGCAGGTAAATGTCCAAAGACAAAATTGGAATTATGCCATGGACCCCAGCGTTCTCTTTGCAATACTGATTGTTGTTGTCTCAATGATGAGAAGTGTTGTCGCAAAGGTTGTCACCTCGAGTGCCAGAAGCCTGTGTGAGGTAAATTATAATTACTTACATTTTACACTGTTTCTAAGTTGAATATCTCTAGAAATTTTACCAGATGACTTAGGGCTCCCATCAAGAGGTGTAAACACAGTACCACAATAAGGGCCCTGTAACAATACGTGCTTCAGTTTGGGAGAAATACATCTCTTCTCTAACCAAGAGGTACAGAAGACCGGCTCTTTATCAGGCTGGATTGACAACACCTTCAAATATAAAATATATATATAGAATAATTTTATTTTATTTATTTGCTTCAGTTTGGGAGAAATACATCTCTTCTCTAACCAAGAGGTACAGAAGACCGGCTCTTTATCAGGCTGGATTGACAACACCTTCAAATATAAAATATATATATAGAATAATTTTATTTTATTTATTTGTTCAGTGGTGTAATAGCCTGTTATTAATGTCAGGAATATTTTTTTGAGAAACACTAACTGGTGTCTGGCATTAAAAAAGTAATCTCTAAAGCAGTTTCTCTGGTGTGATCATTTGTAAAATGCTCTGATATCCGTGATGCCAATGTTTAAATCTACGTTATATTGACTGATTTTCATTGATAGGCTGACAATGCAGCACAATGTTCTCTTTTTCTAGGTAAAGAATAATATCCACATTCAACACTATTTTCTTGGATGTCTAATCATAAGATAATGTCTTGAAGCGTGTTCGTTCATGAATGGTGAAAAGTTATTTAATACGCTATACTCCAAAACAAATATTAAATGAATATATCCAACTGCCTGTAAAGAGTTCCTTATGTCTTTTACTATAACAGTATCCCAGTGTATGCTCAATGCTCACCATTTGAATAACTTGCAAATAAAAAAAAATGTATATTGTATTTCAGTGTTTGATTCTATTATTTTGTAACTCATTGATATAAACTAAAATACATATAACTAAGAAATAGTGCAACGGCTCCTAAACTGTGTGGTACCATGACTGCCATACAGGGGTGAGGCAAAATTCTTCCCTGATGCTATGCACTGGGGCCCGCACAGTCCAGGCCACCCGATAGGTATCACTGCTTCATTGCTTCGCCCGTTAACCCCTTAAGGACACATAAGATGTGTGACATGACATGATTCCCTTTTATTTTAGAAGTTTGGTCCTTAAGGGGTTAAGAGCCTGACCGGGCCCCTGTAATATCGGCCGGCTGGGAGCCTGTCACTTCCTGCCAGATACACAGTGTGCCGTGCTGGAAGGAGGGGGGGAGAAGGCTCGAGGCAGATCAGGCAGCATGAAGGCAGAGGTGAGGCCAAGGTGAGCTGCTACATGCCCACTCCCATCCCCTTAGTCAGGACCCCAAACAAGCCATCCTCCTGAACACAAAGGTAAGCTAACAGGAGGGTCGCTGTAAATATAATAATTATAACATGTATGTGTTTATGTGTGTGTAAGAAGTGTTTGTATCTGTGTCAAGGGGTGTGTATGTGTCAGGGTGTGCATGTGTGTATGGGTGTGTGTGTGTGCTCGCATCTATTTGTCAGGGTCAGTGGTGGATCCAGAGCCTGATCTCGGGAGGGGCACTTGGAGATTATTTAAAGAAATAATCCAGGCACAATAACCACTACAGCTCAGTGTAGTAGTTATGGCACCAATAGTGCCAGGATCCCATCCCAGAGTAAATAGTCAAACCGTTTAAGAACAGTTTGACAACTTACCTGGGGTCTGCTGGGATATAGGGCATAGGAGCAGTGGTATGTGTTAGGGGTGAAGTGTGTGTGAAAGGTGCAGTGTGTGTGTGTGAGCAGTGAAGTGTGTGTGCGAGTGCGTGAAGGCGGCAGTGTATGTCAGGGTTGCAGTGTGTGTGTTAGGGGGCAGTGTATGTGTGTGGCAGTGTGTATGTGAGAGAGCTGCAGTGTGTGTGTGCGGTGCAGTGTGTATGTGAGGGTGGTAGTGTGTAAGAGTTGCAGTGTGTGTATGTTTGGGGCAGTGTGTGTATGGGGGCACTGTTTGTGGGGCAGTGTGTGTATGGGGGCAGTGTGTGTATGGGTGTGCAGTGTGTGTATGGGGGCAGTGTTTGTGGTGCAGTGTGTGTATGGGGGTAGTGTTTGTGGGGCAGTGTGTGTATGGGGCAGTGTTTGTGGTGCAGTGTGTGTATGGGGGCAGTGTGTGTAGTGTGTGTATGGGGGCAGTGTTTGTGGGGCAGTGTGTGTATGGGTGTGCAGTGTGTGTATGGGGGCAGTGTTTGTGGGGTAGTGTGTGTATGGGGGCAGTGTTTGTGGGGCAGTGTGTTGCGGTCACCGGCCCGCCGAGCCTCACAGCCGTGCCCAACCGGCACAACCGCGCCGACAACACGAGCTTACCTGCTCGTCGGCGAGCCGGGAACCGCTCACTCAGTTCTTCCGGGCATCACACCCGAATCCAACATGGTCGCGTCTATGGATAGCCCCGCCCCTGAGAGTTATACCAACGTGTGCGTGACGTCACGACGTCAACGCACACGCACGTTTTGGGGTCAGAGGTCGCCCTCTGACCAATCATAGCATAGAGAGGGGTATTTAAACCCCTAATTCACCCCAGTACTTTGCCCTGTCGTGGTTTCCGTTTCCTGGTTTCCTGAGAGTGCTATTTTCGTGTTTCTGATTTCCTGGTATCCTGATCTTGGCTTTTCCCTGGTTATTCCGATTTTCTGGTTTCCTTGACTTGGCTTGTTTAAACGGTATTGAGTATTTTCTGGCTTCCTTGACCTCGGCTTTCCCTTTGACCATTCTCTGTCTCTAGCGTATTAGTCCGGCCATTCTAAGGTCCGGTTTACGCTCTGTCCTTTAATTTCTCTTTCCTTTCTTATGTATATGGTTACATAGTTTCTGCGTGCTGGACCACACTAGTAGTCGTGACATTACGACAGGGCCATGGATCCTGCAGAACTATGCAAACATATGATTGCCTGTGAGAGTAGGGTGGAGGATATGGACCACAGGTTAGACCAATTTGCCCAGGCATTTCAGACCTTGCCCCAGAGGACTGCCTATTTAGAGGTCCCTCCTGTACCACCTGTGGTTCCGCCACCTGTAGTGGTTCCCGTACCACATAAACCACCGTCCATAACCCTTTCACCTCCCCCTCGTTATGGAGGTGATTCTAAAGAATTCAGAGGTTTTTTAAACCAAATTGAATACCACTTTGAGGCTTCCCCAGGTTCATTCCCTACAGATAGATCAAAAATAGGCTATCTGATGAACCAATTAACTGGAAAAGCCTTAACCTGGGCTAACCCCTTATGGGAAAGTGGAGACGCAGTAGCCCGTGATTACAGTGCCTTTCTCACAGCTTTTAAGGCAACGTTTGAACCTAAAGGCAGGGAAAAGAACGCTGCCAAAGCCCTTATGAGAATAAAACAAGGCAGTCGCTCTGTAGCCGATTACGCCATAGAGTTCAGAACACTGGCGTCCGAAGTTGATTGGACCAATAGTGGTCTGGTGGCTGCTTTCTCTGAAGGTCTAGCTGAGAATATACAAAATGAGACCGCAGCTAGAGACCTTCTGGTTAATCTTAATGAGTTTATTGCCTACATGATAGACATTGATAACCGGCTCAGAGAAAGAGAGAAAAACAAACAACGTAATAGACGTCCTAATTTGTCCATAGCGCCTCGTTTCTCTAACCCAGTGGTGAGTAGCCAAGCTCCTCCTCCAGAGCCTGAACCCATGCAATTGGGTAGCGCTAAACTCACTGAGGCAGAGAGACAACACAGACGTAACGAAGGGCTATGTATGTATTGTGGCAAGAAGGGGCATCAAAGATTGTCATGCCCGGTTCGGCCGGAAAACTTGCACACCTAAGGCACGTACGGGGACTGACCTTAGGTGTGATGTATATGTCCCCTAAATTGACTAAGAACCGTTTCCTTGTCAGAGTTACCTTGTCCTTTAAGAAGACCACTGTCCAGTGTGAGGCTATGATTGAGAATTTCTCAGAATTTCCTAGACAAAGAGTTCTCTGCAAGATATCTCCTGCCCTTAAGACAGAAAGAGGAACCTATAGCAGTCGAGGCCAATGATGGAAGGCCTCTTACCCAGCCTTTCATCACACACGAAACTCTGCCAATCACTGTCTCAGTGGGTATACTCCACTCTGAGGAGGTGACCTTTCAAATCATATCTTCACCTACATGTCCGATAATACTCGGTTTCCCTTGGCTCCTGAAATACAATCCACGTTTGGATTGGGTTGAAGGAGAGATTGTGAGTTGGGGTGAGAGATGCAAAGGTGTTTGCTTTAAGCAGATACCACAACCAATTGGTACCATTAATGTTCCTATTGCACCTCCTTTGACCACACAGTTACTACCGCAGTATATGGATTTAAAAGAGGTATTTAACAAGACCCAGTCAGAGGGGTTACCTCCACATAGACCTTATGACTGTACCATAAATTTATTACCAGGGACTATGCCTCCCAAGGGAGGAGTATATGCTTTGTCCCCCCAGGAAAATCTTTGTTTGGAAGAATATATAAAGGATGCTCTCAGAAAGGGTCATATTCGTAAATCCTCCTCACCTGCCGGGGCTGGGTTCTTCTTTGTCTCTAAAAAAGAGGGAGATCTACGGCCCTGTATCGATTATAGGGGTTTGAATAGGATTACTATAAAAAAATGCCTACCCTATTCCCCTTATATCAGAGCTGTTTGACAGATTGAAGGGAGCCCGAGTCTTCACTAAGCTCGATCTCCGAAGTGCGTACAATCTAGTCAGGATTAAGGACGGTCACGAATGGATGACCGCATTTAACACAAGAATGGGACATTACGAATACCTGGTTATGCCGTTTGGATTATGTAACGCTCCAGCGGTATTCCAGGATTTTATTAACGATGTCCTAAGAGAGTACCTTCACATGTTCGTTCTACTGTACCTGGACGACATTCTCATCTATTCCCCAGACCTAGAGACACATCACGAACATGTGAGAGTTGTACTTAAAACCCTGTTACAGAACGGTCTTTACTGTAAACTGGAGAAATGCCAGTTTGACCAAACGGAGATACAATTCCTTGGATACGTTATATCTCCGTCTGGTTTCCAGATGGATCCCCGCAAGCTGGAGGCAGTCTTACAGTGGCCGTTGCCCAAGGGCCTTAAAGCTACTCAACGCTTTATAGGTTTTGCGAATTACTACCGCAAATTCATAAAGGGGTTTTCTTCCGTAATTTCTCCTATAACCAATTTAACCAAAAAAGGAGCAAATTGTATATCTTGGCCCAAAGAAGCAAGAGAGGCATTTGAACAATTAAAATCTTTATTTTCCTCAGCACCTGTCCTGACCCATCCTGATTCAACCAAACCGTTTATCCTAGAAGTGGATGCATCAGAGACAGGAGTTGGAGCCATTCTGTCTCAGAGAGAAAGTCCTGATACGCCTTTACATCCCTGTGGATTTTACTCTCGCAAACTCACACCTGCAGAGAAGAATTATGACATAGGGAATAGGGAACTTTTGGCCATTGTACTTGCCCTTAAGGAATGGAGGCATCTCTCGGAAGGTTCCAAAGAGCCACTTTTGATCTTTACTGATCATAAGAATTTGGCTTATATTGGGGACGCTAAGAGACTGTCCTCTCGTCAGGCTAGATGGTCATTGTTCCTCTCCCGATTCAATTTCGTAATTACTTATAGGCCTGGAACTAAAAACACCAAGGCAGATGCACTTTCTATGCAGTTTGAGACAGAAGAGGTTCCTGAACAAGAGATATATCCTATTATACCTCCAGAATGCCTCATTGCCACCACAGTTTCCGAAGTGTCTTCTCCACTCTTCTGTGCCAAAATAGCAGATCAAACTCAGGCACCCGTGGGAAAACCTCTGGACAAACTGTATGTGTCACCTCCGTTCAGAAAAAAGGTACTAGATTTATTCCATGACAACCTCACAGCGGGCCATCCTGGAGTCCATAAAACCCTCTCTGCTATCTCCAGGAGGTTTTGGTGGCCTGCTCTTAGGAACGATATCAAAGATTATGTTGGGGCATGTCAAATATGTGCCGTTTCTAAAGTTCCTCCTAGATCACCCCCTGGACTGTTACAACCACTGCCCATACCTAATGCTCCATGGACCCATTTAGCCATGGATTTCATTGTGGATCTACCTAGTTCAAACGGGTTTAATACAGTCCTTATGGTTATCGATAGATTCTCGAAGATGGCACATTTTATCCCACTTAAAAAATTACCATCTGCTCAAGATCTAGTTCAAATTTTCTTGAGAGAGATCTTTCGGTTGCACGGTGTACCCAAAAGCATAGTATCTGACAGAGGTACCCAGTTTATTTCTAGGTTTTGGCGTTCCTTTTGTAAACAATTGGGCATCGAACTCTCCTTTTCGTCAGCGTATCACCCTCAAACAAATGGAGCAGCAGAGAGGGTGAATCAGTCTTTAGAAGCCTATTGACGTTGCTTTATCAATGCCAATCAGTCTAACTGGTATGAGCTCTTACCCATGGCTGAGTTCGCCAGGAACAACGCGACTCATGAATCTTCTAATCATAGTCCATTCTTTGTAAATCAGGGTTATCACCCCACTGTTTTCCCTTCTGAATTCTCAGACACGGACATCCCTGCTTTGAACACCCGTTTAGAATCAATTCATGATACTTGGGATTCCGTCCATTCAGCTCTGCAAAAGGCTTCGTTACGTGCAAAGCTCCAAGCTGACAAGAAACGGGGTGCTAATCCTGTCTATCTTCCAGGTGACAGGGTGTGGCTCTCCACAAGACATATCAAACTTAAGGTTCCGTCTATGAAATTTGCCCCTCGATACATAGGTCCTTTTCGAGTCATCCGACGTATCAATCCAGTGACCTATTCCTTGGCACTTCCGGCTCATATGAGGATTGCGAATACTTTTCATGTGTCTCTACTCAAGCACCAGGTTATCCACACCTCCTCCACCCTTGGTAGTGGGTGACCAAGAGGAATACGAAGTTCGTTCTATCATGGACTCCAAAATGTCCAGAGGTGTCTTGTCCTATCTTGTTGACTGGAAGGGCTATGGTCCCGAGGAACGTTGTTGGGTTCCTGCTGACCGGGTTCATGCGCCCCGTCTTGTCCGGTCGTTTCACAACCGCTTTCCTCTTAAGCCGGGTCCTTCCCGCCCGGTGCGCGGTCTTCGAGTGGGGGGTACTGTTGCGGTCACCGGCCCGCCGAGCCTCACGGCCGTGCCCAAGCCCGGACTGGCCATCGGGCACACCGGGCAAATGCCCGGTGGGCCGCGGTGGCCATGGGCCGAGGCCGGCAAGGGAGGTCCCCTGTTCTCAATGAAGGGCCGGTGGGGAGATCAAAGCTCTCCCTCACCGGCCCACTTAAATAGACATGCGGCTGGGGAGGGAGGGAGAGGACCCGGCGGAGCTCTATCTTGCAACTCCGCCGGGTTCCTCTCGCAAGATCGGGCGCGTTGCCATGGCAACGACCGGATCTCGCGAGAGTGAACTCTAGCCTCGCAGGCTAGAGTTCACTCACCCACTGGACCGCCAGGGAAGATATCAGCGTGCCGGTCCCCCCCTCTCACTCACCAGCGTTCCGGTCCCCCCCCACGTCCGAGGCTACAGGTAAGAAGGGAGGGGAGGAGGGGGGACATAATGCTACTTTTTTATTTTATTTTAACCCCCCCCAACACTCACTCCCTTCTAACATTCACACACAGCACACACAGCACTCTCACTCCCATCACTATCACACCCATCACACACAGCACTCTCACTCCCATCACACACAGCACTCTCACCCCTTGGGTACGTGGGATCTGATAAATGCTCCTGTGACTCCAGTGTCAGACAAAAAACCATTTATTAAAAATAAAAAAACAGCACTTTTCTGTTTTGTGATTGTTTCTGTACCTTATTACCGGGGTATATTGTGGGTGCTGCAAACCTATTTATATGTTATCTTAATTTTTTGCGCCAACTTATCTACTGCAAATTTTTTCCTATTGAATTTATGACATTTGTGATATTTATTGTGCCACCCAAGCTTGTGACCGACCAATGTAATGGGCAGTCATCCAAAGCTTCTCAAACGACAGTCTTTATTGCCTAACATTGTGCTGTTTATTGGTTATATGGCCCTAAATAAGCCGATTATTATATATTTTAAAGAAATATCATTCTGACTGCTACTATTGATCTTAATCAGTTAATAAAGTACTTTAAAACCCCAATGCAGAGACAAATTTCACATTCGATCAATGTCCCATTTTAATCTGAAGTCACTGTTAGTGTAATGTTCCACGGTAAACCAAGATTAGAAGCACCCTTTTTTTTTCGAATTTACAATACTTACTGTACTTACTAATGTATTTCATTGTTGTATCAGAGAAGCCTGGAGTTTGCCCTCCTGAGAGACATATTACTCCCTTATCGGATATTCCTTTTCATACATGCGCCAATGACACAGAATGTGAAGGTGACAAAAAGTGCTGCTCAGATAATGGCGCTAAATTCTGCAAACCTCCAGCAAAAGGTGAGTAAGCAGCATGTGAGAACGCTGAATAATCCAGTAAAAAATAATAATAATATATATATATATAGAGAGAGAGAGCTCTAATAGCAGAAGTTATTAATCACTATCTTTCCTAATAGCAGCTTATATCCCCTACCATCCCACCCATAGCCAATCAGTGGCGTACACATGACCTATGGGGCCCTGGTGCGAAAATTGATCCGTGCCCCCCCCCCCCCGCACGCTTACTCTGCGCAGGCCGGGGCCGCAACACATGGTGGCGGGCACCTGGTCGCAGGGATTGCAGGGGTTGCAGGGCTGCGACCGCGGTATGTACACCAGTGCATGCAGATGCACACACACTTAAAGGACCACTACAGACACCCAGATCACATCAGCTCAATTAAGTGGTCTGGGTGTCAGGTCCCTCTAGTTTTAACCCTGCAGCTGAAAGCATAGCAGTTTCAGAGAAACTGCTATGTTTCACTGAGGGTTAATCCAGCCTCTAGTGGCTGTCTCACTGACAGCCGCTAGAGGAGCTTCCGCGATTCTAAGACTCTGAACGTCCATAGGAAAGCATTGAGTAATGCTTCCTATGGGCGGTTTGAATGTGCGCACGGCTCTTGCCGTGCATGCGCATTCGGAGCTGAGCGGCGGAGGGATCCCCAGCGCCAAGGGAGTCCGGCACTGGAGAAAGGTAAGCGCTGAAGAAACACACACACTCTCACGAACAGACGCATACATACTAGCTAACAGACACACACATTTACTGACAGAGACACACTCAGAGACAGACATACATACACACTCACAAAACATACACTCTCACTGACAAACACACACTCACTAACAGACATCAAACAGACTCACTAACACAAACACACTCAGTAACCGACACACACAGTAACACACTCACTGACACTCACTAGCAGACACACACTCAACAGACACACTCACTGACACTCACACTAACACACACACTAACACTCACAGTAACACTAACACACACAGTAACAGTAACACACTCAGTAACACTAACACACACACTAACACTCACAGTAACACTAACACACACAATAACACTCACAGTAACACACACACTAACACTCACAGTAACACTAACACACACAGTAACACTAACACACACTAACACTCACAGTAACACTAACACACACAGTAACACTAACACTTACAGTAACACTAACACACACACACACTAACACATTTTTTTTTAATTTAATCCCTCCAGCCTCCTTACCTTTTGGAGTGCTGAGGGGATTCCCTGGGGTCCAGTGGTGCTGCTGGGCTCCTGGAGGGCCGGTCACCCGGCGGGCAGTCAGGCTGGCGGGCGCGCGAGGGAGCACTCTCCCCTGAGTGCTTCCTCTTCAGCTCCCTTGTGCGCCGCGTACTGATACCGGCGCCGGAAGATGACGTCAATAGTAACCCATATTCCCCCACCATTCCTTCCCATAGCCAATAGTAGCCCATATTCCCCATGATCCCACCAATGGTCAATAGACGCTCATATTCCCCCACCATCCCACCCATAGCCAATAGTAGCCAATATTTTCCACTATCCCACCCATAGCCAATAGTAGCCAATATTTCCCACCATCCCACCCATAGCCAATAGTAGCCCATATCCCCCACCATCCCACCCATAGCCAATAGTAACCCATATACCCCACCATTCCTTCCCATAGCCAATAGTAGCCCATATTCCCCATGATCCCACCGATAGTCAATAGTAGCTCATATTCTCCCACCATCCCACCCGTTAGTAGTAGTAGTAGCCAATATTCCTCTCATCCATTACCATACACAGTAGTGGCAAGTTCTCCTTGTCACTCCCCATAGTCTCAATTCCATTATTTTTACCTATAATTTGCAATTTTTGCATAATTTATTAATGTATTCTCCAAACTTCTCTGTTTATTGAATAAACCCCTGAGTTAACCAAGATGGCGTAAATATGTGAACTTGTTTTATTTCTAACAATTTATGGGATTATAACTATTTTGTCACATTTTATATCATTTTTTTTGTGCTAATGTACGGTATTTCATTGACAACTAGCCATCTTGTTTGTGATATGTATTGACAGAGAGATCCGGAGAGTGTCCACCAGCTCCAAAACCTGAAATCGAAAATCGTGAGGACTATTGCTCTTCAGACAGTGAGTGTGCTGCTAGATCCAAGTGCTGCTTTGGTTCAAATGGAAAGACTTGTCTACCCTGTGATTAAGGTACATTTCTCCCTCCTAATCACAAAAACAAACACAATGTACTCTTCTATAATTTTCCGTTCCTGATACCTCCATTGTACTTTTTTTGTTCTACTCTTCTTCTCTTCTTTTCATATTCCTCTTCTCCTTTTCTGTCTCCCGTGTACTGAGCGTGTTTCGTTTCAGTTCAGTTCTCTTTCCCCTTGTTCCTTTCCCCTTCTATCCAATTCTGTAAATTCATCCTTACCCCTCTTTCTCATTCCCTCCATCGTGTCATTTTATCTCTCCTTCCTTATTTACATCTATCTAAATTAACTTTGGTCTATACATTATTTTACGTGCTGCCCCATTCCTTCACAGTTTTAATTTCCTCTCGGTAAAGAAAGTCCATGCTGAGTGCACACTATGCAGAAATTAAAGGACCACTATAGGCACCCAGACCACTTCAGCTCAATGAAGTGGTCTGGGTGCCAGGTCCATTTAGGGTTAACCCTGCAGCTGTAAACATAGCAATTTCAGAGAAACTGCTATGTTTACACTAGGGTTAATCCAGCCTCTAGTGCCTGTCTCATTGACAGCCGCTAGAGGCGCTTTGGCGCTTCTCACTGTGAAAATCACAGTGAGAAGACACTGACGTTCATAGGAAAGCATTGAGAAATGCTTTCGTATTGACTGATTGAATGCGCACGTGGCTCTTGCCGCGCATGCGCATTCAGCACTGACGTCGGAAGAGGGAGGAGAGTTCCCCAGCGCCGAGGGAGCCAGGCGCGGGGGAAAGGTAAGGGTTTAACCACTTCAACCCCCTTCAGGCCTTCGGGAGTGGGACCCTGATGGGGGGGGACCTAAAAACGAGTTTGTTTTCCTGGCACTATAGTGGTCCTTTAAATACTGGAATCTAAATATTTCCAGTTGATGTTCTTCAACAACCCCAGTCCCCGGTTTATTGCGGCCTTGCATTTGCTGATGAACCTCGCAACTAGGCAAGACTGTTATAGAAATATTATAGAAACTGGTGATGTCCGTTCAGAAAACAAAGTTTTAGTACTGATACATAGGAAGAGGTCATACGTAATACATAAATACATGAAACATAAATATATGATATGTTGTACTAGTTTACCCTTGGGTTATCGTTTTCTCATTAACCGTGTCATAACTATGTCATCTCCTTATCTTTCTTATCAGTGAAGGCAGGTAAATGTCCAAAGACAAAATTGGAATTATGCCATGGACCCCAGCGTTCTCTTTGCAATACTGATTGTTGTTGTCTCAATGATGAGAAGTGTTGTCGCAAAGGTTGTCACCTCGAGTGCCAGAAGCCTGTGTGAGGTAAATTATAATTACTTACATTTTACACTGTTTCTAAGTTGAATATCTCTAGAAATTTTACCAGATGACTTAGGGCTCCCATCAAGAGGTGTAAACACAGTACCACAATAAGGGCCCTGTAACAATACGTGCTTCAGTTTGGGAGAAATACATCTCTTCTCTAACCAAGAGGTACAGAAGACCGGCTCTTTATCAGGCTGGATTGACAACACCTTCAAATATAAAATATATATATAGAATAATTTTATTTAATTTATTTGTTCAGTGGTGTAATAGCCTGTTATTAATGTCAGGAATATTTTTTTGAGAAACACTAACTGGTGTCTGGCATTAAAAAAGTAATCTCTAAAGCAGTTTCTCTGGTGTGATCATTTGTAAAATGCTCTGATATCCGTGATGCCAATGTTTAAATCTACGTTATATTGACTGATTTTCATTGATAGGCTGACAATGCAGCACAATGTTCTCTTTTTCTAGGTAAAGAATAATATCCACATTCAACACTATTTTCTTGGATGTCTAATCATAAGATAATGTCTTGAAGCGTGTTCGTTCATGAATGGTGAAAAGTTATTTAATACGCTATACTCCAAAACAAATATTAAATGAATATATCAAACTGCCTGTAAAGAGTTCCTTATGTCTTTTACTATAACAGTATCCCAGTGTATGCTCAATGCTCACCATTTGAATAACTTGCAAATAAAAAAAAATGTATATTGTATTTCAGTGTTTGATTCTATTATTTTGTAACTCATTGATATAAACTAAAATACATATAACTAAGAAATAGTGCAACGGCTCCTAAACTGTGTGGTACCATGACTGCCATACAGGGGTGAGGCAAAATTCTTCCCTGATGCTATGCACTGGGGCCCGCACAGTCCAGGCCACCCGATAGGTATCACTGCTTCATTGCTTCGCCCGTTAACCCCTTAAGGACACATAAGATGTGTGACATGACATGATTCCCTTTTATTTTAGAAGTTTGGTCCTTAAGGGGTTAAGAGCCTGACCGGGCCCCTGTAATATCGGCCGGCTGGGAGCCTGTCACTTCCTGCCAGATACACAGTGTGCCGTGCTGGAAGGAGGGGGGGAGAAGGCTCGAGGCAGATCAGGCAGCATGAAGGCAGAGGTGAGGCCAAGGTGAGCTGCTACATGCCCACTCCCACCCCCTTAGTCAGGACCCCAAACAAGCCATCCTCCTGAACACAAAGGTAAGCTAACAGGAGGGTCGCTGTAAATATAATAATTATAACATGTATGTGTTTATGTGTGTGTAAGAAGTGTTTGTATCTGTGTCAAGGGGTGTGTATGTGTCAGGGTGTGCATGTGTGTATGGGTGTGTGTGTGTGCTCGCATCTATTTGTCAGGGTCAGTGGTGGATCCAGAGCCTGATCTCGGGAGGGGCACTTGGAGATTATTTAAAGAAATAATCCAGGCACAATAACCACTACAGCTCAGTGTAGTAGTTATGGCACCAATAGTGCCAGGATCCCATCCCAGAGTAAATAGTCAAACCGTTTAAGAACAGTTTGACAACTTACCTGGGGTCTGCTGGGATATAGGGCATAAGAGCAGTGGTATGTGTTAGGGGTGAAGTGTGTGTGAAAGGTGCAGTGTGTGTGTGTGAGCGGTGAAGTGTGTGTGCGAGTGCGTGAAGGCGGCAGTGTATGTCAGGGTTGCAGTGTGTGTGTTAGGGGGCAGTGTATGTGTGTGGCAGTGTGTATGTGAGAGAGCTGCAGTGTGTGTGAGCGGTGCAGTGTGTATGTGAGGGTGGTAGTGTGTAAGAGTTGCAGTGTGTGTATGTTTGGGGCAGTGTGTGTATGGGGGCAGTGTTTGTGGGGCAGTGTGTGTATGGGGGCAGTGTGTGTATGGGTGTGCAGTGTGTGTATGGGGGCAGTGTTTGTGGTGCAGTGTGTGTATGGGGGCAGTGTGTGTAGTGTGTGTATGGGGGCAGTGTTTGTGGGGCAGTGTGTGTATGGGTGTGCAGTGTGTGTATGGGGGCAGTGTTTGTGGGGTAGTGTGTGTATGGGGGCAGTGTTTGTGGGGCAGTGTGTTGCGGTCACCGGCCCGCCGAGCCTCACAGCCGTGCCCAACCGGCACAACCGCGCCGACAACACGAGCTTACCTGCTCGTCGGCGAGCCGGGAACCGCTCACTCAGTTCTTCCGGGCATCACACCCGAATCCAACATGGTCGCGTCTATGGATAGCCCCGCCCCTGAGAGTTATACCAACGTGTGCGTGACGTCACGACGTCAACGCACACGCACGTTTTGGGGTCAGAGGTCGCCCTCTGACCAATCATAGCATAGAGAGGGGTATTTAAACCCCTAATTCACCCCAGTACTTTGCCCTGTCGTGGTTTCCGTTTCCTGGTTTCCTGAGAGTGCTATTTTCGTGTTTCTGATTTCCTGGTATCCTGATCTTGGCTTTTCCCTGGTTATTCCGATTTTCTGGTTTCCTTGACTTGGCTTGTTTAAACGGTATTGAGTATTTTCTGGCTTCCTTGACCTCGGCTTTCCCTTTGACCATTCTCTGTCTCTAGCGTATTAGTCCGGCCATTCTAAGGTCCGGTTTACGCTCTGTCCTTTAATTTCTCTTTCCTTTCTTATGTATATGGTTACATAGTTTCTGCGTGCTGGACCACACTAGTAGTCGTGACATTACGACAGGGCCATGGATCCTGCAGAACTATGCAAACATATGATTGCCTGTGAGAGTAGGGTGGAGGATATGGACCACAGGTTAGACCAATTTGCCCAGGCATTTCAGACCTTGCCCCAGAGGACTGCCTATTTAGAGGTCCCTCCTGTACCATCTGTGGTTCCGCCACCTGTAGTGGTTCCCGTACCACATAAACCACCGTCCATAACCCTTTCACCTCCCCCTCGTTATGGAGGTGATTCTAAAGAATTCAGAGGTTTTTTAAACCAAATTGAATACCACTTTGAGGCTTCCCCAGGTTCATTCCCTACAGATAGATCAAAAATAGGCTATCTGATGAACCAATTAACTGGAAAAGCCTTAACCTGGGCTAACCCCTTATGGGAAAGTGGAGACGCAGTAGCCCGTGATTACAGTGCCTTTCTCACAGCTTTTAAGGCAACGTTTGAACCTAAAGGCAGGGAAAAGAACGCTGCCAAAGCCCTTATGAGAATAAAACAAGGCAGTCGCTCTGTAGCCGATTACGCCATAGAGTTCAGAACACTGGCGTCCGAAGTTGATTGGACCAATAGTGGTCTGGTGGCTGCTTTCTCTGAAGGTCTAGCTGAGAATATACAAAATGAGACCGCAGCTAGAGACCTTCTGGTTAATCTTAATGAGTTTATTGCCTACATGATAGACATTGATAACCGGCTCAGAGAAAGAGAGAAAAACAAACAACGTAATAGACGTCCTAATTTGTCCATAGCGCCTCGTTTCTCTAACCCAGTGGTGAGTAGCCAAGCTCCTCCTCCAGAGCCTGAACCCATGCAATTGGGTAGCGCTAAACTCACTGAGGCAGAGAGACAACACAGACGTAACGAAGGGCTATGTATGTATTGTGGCAAGAAGGGGCATCAAAGATTGTCATGCCCGGTTCGGCCGGAAAACTTGCACACCTAAGGCACGTACGGGGACCGACCTTAGGTGTGATGTATATGTCCCCTAAATTGACTAAGAACCGTTTCCTTGTCAGAGTTACCTTGTCCTTTAAGAAGACCACTGTCCAGTGTGAGGCTATGATTGAGAATTTCGGAGAATTTCCTAGACAAAGAGTTCTCTGCAAGATATCTCCTGCCCTTAAGACAGAAAGAGGAACCTATAGCAGTCGAGGCCATTGATGGAAGGCCTCTTACCCAGCCTTTCATCACACACGAAACTCTGCCAATCACTGTCTCAGTGGGTATACTCCACTCTGAGGAGGTGACCTTTCAAATCATATCTTCACCTACATGTCCGATAATACTCGGTTTCCCTTGGCTCCTGAAATACAATCCACGTTTGGATTGGGTTGAAGGAGAGATTGTGAGTTGGGGTGAGAGATGCAAAGGTGTTTGCTTTAAGCAGATACCACAACCAATTGGTACCATTAATGTTCCTATTGGACCTCCTTTGACCACACAGTTACTACCGCAGTATATGGATTTAAAAGAGGTATTTAACAAGACCCAGTCAGAGGGGTTACCTCCACATAGACCTTATGACTGTACCATAAATTTATTACCAGGGACTATGCCTCCCAAGGGAGGAGTATATGCTTTGTCCCCCCAGGAAAATCTTTGTTTGGAAGAATATATAAAGGATGCTCTCAGAAAGGGTCATATTCGTAAATCCTCCTCACCTGCCGGGGCTGGGTTCTTCTTTGTCTCTAAAAAAGAGGGAGATCTACGGCCCTGTATCGATTATAGGGGTTTGAATAGGATTACTATAAAAAAATGCCTACCCTATTCCCCTTATATCAGAGCTGTTTGACAGATTGAAGGGAGCCCGAGTCTTCACTAAGCTCGATCTCCGAAGTGCGTACAATCTAGTCAGGATTAAGGACGGTCACGAATGGATGACCGCATTTAACACAAGAATGGGACATTACGAATACCTGGCTATGCCGTTTGGATTATGTAACGCTCCAGCGGTATTCCAGGATTTTATTAACGATGTCCTAAGAGAGTACCTTCACATGTTCGTTCTACTGTACCTGGACGACATTCTCATCTATTCCCCAGACCTAGAGACACATCACGAACATGTGAGAGTTGTACTTAAAACCCTGTTACAGAACGGTCTTTACTGTAAACTGGAGAAATGCCAGTTTGACCAAACGGAGATACAATTCCTTGGATACGTTATATCTCCGTCTGGTTTCCAGATGGATCCCCGCAAGCTGGAGGCAGTCTTACAGTGGCCGTTGCCCAAGGGCCTTAAAGCTACTCAACGCTTTATAGGTTTTGCGAATTACTACCGCAAATTCATAAAGGGGTTTTCTTCCGTAATTTCTCCTATAACCAATTTAACCAAAAAAGGAGCAAATTGTATATCTTGGCCCAAAGAAGCAAGAGAGGCATTTGAACAATTAAAATCTTTATTTTCCTCAGCACCTGTCCTGACCCATCCTGATTCAACCAAACCGTTTATCCTAGAAGTGGATGCATCAGAGACAGGAGTTGGAGCCATTCTGTCTCAGAGAGAAAGTCCTGATACGCCTTTACATCCCTGTGGATTTTACTCTCGCAAACTCACACCTGCAGAGAAGAATTATGACATAGGGAATAGGGAACTTTTGGCCATTGTACTTGCCCTTAAGGAATGGAGGCATCTCTCGGAAGGTTCCAAAGAGCCACTTTTGATCTTTACTGATCATAAGAATTTGGCTTATATTGGGGACGCTAAGAGACTGTCCTCTCGTCAGGCTAGATGGTCATTGTTCCTCTCCCGATTCAATTTCGTAATTACTTATAGGCCTGGAACTAAAAACACCAAGGCAGATGCACTTTCTACGCAGTTTGAGACAGAAGAGGTTCCTGAACAAGAGATATATCCTATTATACCTCCAGAATGCCTCATTGCCACCACAGTTTCCGAAGTGTCTTCTCCACTCTTCTGTGCCATAATAGCAGATCAAACTCAGGCACCCGTGGGAAAACCTCTGGACAAACTGTATGTGTCACCTCCGTTCAGAAAAAAGGTACTAGATTTATTCCATGACAACCTCACAGCGGGCCATCCTGGAGTCCATAAAACCCTCTCTGCTATCTCCAGGAGGTTTTGGTGGCCTGCTCTTAGGAACGATATCAAAGATTATGTTGGGGCATGTCAAATATGTGCCGTTTCTAAAGTTCCTCCTAGATCACCCCCTGGACTGTTACAACCACTGCCCATACCTAATGCTCCATGGACCCATTTAGCCATGGATTTCATTGTGGATCTACCTAGTTCAAACGGGTTTAATACAGTCCTTATGGTTATCGATAGATTCTCGAAGATGGCACATTTTATCCCACTTAAAAAATTACCATCTGCTCAAGATCTAGTTCAAATTTTCTTGAGAGAGATCTTTCGGTTGCACGGTGTACCCAAAAGCATAGTATCTGACAGAGGTACCCAGTTTATTTCTAGGTTTTGGCGTTCCTTTTGTAAACAATTGGGCATCGAACTCTCCTTTTCGTCAGCGTATCACCCTCAAACAAATGGAGCAGCAGAGAGGGTGAATCAGTCTTTAGAAGCCTATTGACGTTGCTTTATCAATGCCAATCAGTCTAACTGGTATGAGCTCTTACCCATGGCTGAGTTCGCCAGGAACAACGCGACTCATGAATCTTCTAATCATAGTCCATTCTTTGTAAATCAGGGTTATCACCCCACTGTTTTCCCTTCTGAATTCTCAGACACGGACATCCCTGCTTTGAACACCCGTTTAGAATCAATTCATGATACTTGGGATTCCGTCCATTCAGCTCTGCAAAAGGCTTCGTTACGTGCAAAGCTCCAAGCTGACAAGAAACGGGGTGCTAATCCTGTCTATCTTCCAGGTGACAGGGTGTGGCTCTCCACAAGACATATCAAACTTAAGGTTCCGTCTATGAAATTTGCCCCTCGATACATAGGTCCTTTTCGAGTCATCCGACGTATCAATCCAGTGACCTATTCCTTGGCACTTCCGGCTCATATGAGGATTGCGAATACTTTTCATGTGTCTCTACTCAAGCCCCTTACTTGCAATCGATACACCAGGTTATCCACACCTCCTCCACCCTTGGTAGTGGGTGACCAAGAGGAATACGAAGTTCGTTCTATCATGGACTCCAAAATGTCCAGAGGTGTCTTGTCCTATCTTGTTGACTGGAAGGGCTATGGTCCCGAGGAACGTTGTTGGGTTCCTGCTGACCGGGTTCATGCGCCCCGTCTTGTCCGGTCGTTTCACAACCGCTTTCCTCTTAAGCCGGGTCCTTCCCGCCCGGTGCGCGGTCTTCGAGTGGGGGGTACTGTTGCGGTCACCGGCCCGCCGAGCCTCACGGCTGTGCCCAAGCCCGGACTGGCCATCGGGCACACCGGGCAAATGCCTGGTGGGCCGCGGTGGCCATGGGCCGAGGCCGGCAAGGGAGGTCCCCTGTTCTCAATGAAGGGCCGGTGGGGAGATCAAAGCTCTCCCTCACCGGCCCACTTAAATAGACATGCGGCTGGGGAGGGAGAGGACCCGGCGGAGCTCTATCTTGCAACTCCGCCGGGTTCCTCTCGCAAGATCGGGCGCGTTGCCATGGCAACGACCGGATCTCGCGAGAGTGAACTCTAGCCTCGCAGGCTAGAGTTCACTCACCCACTGGACCGCCAGGGAAGATATCAGCGTGCCGGTCCCCCCCTCTCACTCACCAGCGTTCCGGTCCCCCCCCCACGTCCGAGGCTACAGGTAAGAAGGGAGGGGAGGAGGGGGGACATAATGCTACTTTTTTATTTTATTTTAACCCCCCCCCAACACTCACTCCCTTCTAACATTCACACACAGCACACACAGCACTCTCACTCCCATCACTATCACACCCATCACACACAGCACTCTCACTCCCATCACACACAGCACTCTCACACCCATCACACACAGCACTCTCACTCCCATCACACACAGCACTCTCACTCCCATCACACACAGCACTCTCACTCCCATCACACACAGCACTCTCACTCCCATCACACACAGCATACTCACTCCCATCACACACAGCACACTCACACCCATCACAGCACTTTCACACACAGCACTCTCACACCCATCACACTCAGCACTCTCACACCCATCACACTCAGCACTCACACACATCATCCACAGCACTATCACACACAGCACTCTCACACACATCACAGTCAGGACTCACACACACATCACACTCAGCACTATCACAAAACACATCATACACAGCACTATCACGCACTCACGCACATCACACTCAGCACTCTCACACTCAGCACTCTCACACTCAGCACTCTCACACTCAGCACTCTCACACTCAGCATTCTCACACACACCACACTCAGGACTCACACACACATCACACTCAGAACTATCACAAAACACATCATACACAGCACTCACACACACATCACACTCAGCACTATCACAAAACACATCATACACAGCACTCACATACATAACACACAGCACTCTCACACACAGCACTCTCACACATCATCCACAGCACTATCACACTCGGCACTCACACACATCATACACAGCGCACTCACACACATCATACACAGCGCACTCACACACATCATACACAGCACCCTCACACACATCATACACAGCATCCATCATACACACATACTGCACCCCTCACATACACACAGAACCTCCCCAACACACTGCACCACACACATACACAATACTTCCAAATATATATATATACACACACACACACACACACTACATTCCTGACATACACACTCTGGATCCCCTATACACACACTAGATTCCTTGTAAGCAAACACATACTACACCCCTAAACACACACTCTCTACAAACACTACATCACATACACACACACACACACACGCACACACGCACACACTTGCTACATCCCCTATACACACATTCTCTACAGCCCCTAGCCACATATGCATTACATTACACCACAAACACAACGACTAAAACCGACCTTATTACACAATACCACACCACAATCAGCTCACTCTGCACACACACACACACACACAATCCCACAAGCAGGCTCCAAACACAGCACAATACTCTTTCCTGGCATTTTTGTCTCCTGGTATCCATTTATAGAGACACCAGAGACAAGTTGCAAGGAAACACAGTGCAAGCATGTTATTAAATTTGCTTGCACTGTGCAGAACAAATACAGGGCTTTTTTCTCATGCTAGAGCTCTTTAGCAGAGCTCTGTGCATGGTCTGCCCTGGCCTGCACTTTGAGAAGGGGGCGTGTTTGTCGTTAGTGACGACAAAACACACCCTCTCTGCGCCGCCCCTTCTTAGTGGGCCGCTGTGATAAAAAAATGCCCGGGACGAATTTTTATCCCAGTCCGGCCCTGGCCGTGCCGGACCGGCACGACCGCGCCGACAACACGAGCTTACCTGCTCGTCGGCGAGCCGGGAACCGCTCACTTAGTTCTTCCGGGCATCCCGCCCGAATCCAACATGGAGCCGACCACGTGGTCGCGTCTATGGATAGCCCCGCCCCCGAGAGTTATACCAACGTGTGCGTGACGTCACAACGTCAATGCACACGCACGTTTTGGGGTCAGAGGTCGCCCTCTGACCAATCATAGCATAGAGAGGGGTATTTAAACCCCTAATTCACCCCAGTACTTTGCCCTATCGTGGTTTCCGTTTCCTGGTTTCCTGAGAGTGCTATTTTCGTGTTTCTGATTTCCTGGTATCCTGATCTTGGCTTTTCCCTGGTTATTCCGATTTTCTGGTTTCCTTGACTTGGCTTGTTTAAACGGTATTGAGTATTTTCTGGCTTCCTTGACCTCGGCTTTCCCTCTGACCATTCTCTGTCTCTAGCGTATTAGTCCGGCCATTCTAAGGTCCGGTTTACGCTCTGTCCTTTCATTTCTCTTTCTTATGTATATGGTTACATAGTTTCTGCGTGCTGGACCACACTAGTAGTCGTGACACAGTGTGTGTAGTGTGTATATGGGGGCAGTGTTTGTGGGGCAGTGTGTGTAGTGTGTGTATGGGGGCAGTGTTTGTGGGGCAGTGTGTGTATGGGTGTGCAGTGTGTGTATGGGGGGCAGTGTTTGTGGGGCAGTGTGTGTATGGGTGTGCAGTGTGTGTATGGGAGCAGTGTTTGTGGGGCAGTGTGTGTATGGGGGTGCAGTGTGTGTATGGGGGCAGTGTTTGTGGTGCAGTGTGTGTATGGGGGCAGTGTTTGTGGGGCAGTGTGATGTATGGACTGTTGGGCTGTGTATGAGTGTATGAGTGTATGTATTGTGATGTATGGGTAGTTGGGCTGTTTGGCTGTGAATGATGCACTTCCTTTCTTTTGGTTCTTTACTTCCTGTTCCTGTTGGCAGTGGGTGGAATGTTCGAGGGATTTGAAATGGCTGCTGCAGAAACCCTGTGTAACAAGGCTGCAATATGAAGATCCTGTTATATATGTATTAATAAAGTGAGTACTTCGTTATACAGGAATTATTGGCTGATTTGTACTGATACCGGAGAAACTGACGGAAGCCGAGCACAGAGAGATGGACACAGGTTTCTTCAGGAAGGAAGAGATCTTTATTCGATTCACCGACCGGGACTCAGAGGGACTAATGTCACCAAAATACAAGATCTGAGCCCCGAACATACAGTGTAGGTCCCTTATATAGGCATATAACTCCACCCATAATAAGCTCCACCCACACATACTCTTAACCAATCAATAGAACAAAGACTAACTTCCTGTTTGACCACATGGCTTGTCCAGCACAATGGAGGAGGGGAATACTATATCCTGTATTCTTGCACATGCTCCGTACACTACTGATTGTATCTCTGCCACGTGCAACCAACCGACCGATACATCAATATATGCACGTACACATACCACGTGGCAATCTCGGCCTACTAAATTTATTTTTACCGAGATTCCACCACATTCCCCCCTTTGATGCTTCTGATATTTCACAATTCCAGATGCATCACTTAACCATAGTTTGCTTACACCTCAAGTTGCCATAAACCAGACCAGACTTTGCGACTCCCTAAAGATATGAATCCCTCAACATTCCTCTTCATGTACTAGTTCTCCTTGATTTAGAGCCCCATACCTATAAATAGCCATTATCTGTGCAGCAGCCTTTCTCTCTGCTATATTCTCTATAATGCTCTGCACAGACCTAACTACCAAAGGAATCAGACATGGTAGGAGAAGGCACAGCATCAAGATTAGCATGACTCCACCTACCAATGCCTTAAGTCCTCCAAACTGCTCATACCAGTTACCAAACCAACTACTTGGGTAGGCACATGTGCTAATTTAACCATATGGCTAGTAAGCTGAGCTATTGCTTGCCCTTCATCATCTATTTGAAGACAACAATTGCTTAGGTTAAACTTCCCACATACACCTCCCTCTACTGCCAATAGGTAATCCAAGGCTAATCTATTTTGGTAAACGGCTGTCCTCATCCTGGTATTATGTTTCGCTAGGAGATTGAGCGCTTGCGATATCTCATTGGTAACTATTTCAACCACTGCCTGTAACCTTATAATACGGTTGAGCATTTATATTGGGGTTCTATATCCAAAAGTACCATCCTCTGCCCACGTAGCTGGCCCATAATAATCTATAATATGCTGGGGAGGCCACTCATTATCTTCCCAGGTACCTATCTCTAGGGGTCCCCTTTTCTTTCTATGATTCACATCATATACTTTAACTCCCAAAATCTCTCCTGTTTCAATTGGCAACAAGAAGAAGGATGGTTTGAGCATACCTAACACACATGCCCCTTCCCAGTCCTGTGGTAACTCCGAATAGGCTTTCTTACCACAGATCCAGTACAAATTTGCAAACCATACATCCTTTAAATTGGTATAACTATCAAACGGATTAGGTGGTTCTGAGACATTTGAAGCTGACCACCAAGTCGTATCCTTTGTATCATCATCATAAGCTTTTTGCCCTAGACAAGTCAATTCTCCTACAGATGTATTAAACATTATTCCTTTCCTTGCTATGCAAACATAACCTATAATGGAGGTCTTTAATCACCACTCAGATTTACCTCTAACACTCATTTGATAATCAGCTTGAGAAGATGTTATCTGTTCAATTGTCTCAGAACCGGAATACATTACCTCCTTTGCTTCCCATGGCCATTGGTCTCCCATATTAGTACCTCCACACACATAGCAGTTGGTTACATTAAGACTACCAGCAATACTCTCGGCTAGATCAATAAACAAGTTCTTAGCATTATGGGGGATCTTATTTTCTGCACTCATCTCTTCGTAGAAGGAATGGAAAACCTGATGAGTCTGGGCTGCCACAGTATCGGTCTCTATCCCTATAAATAATATTGTCCCAGGGTCCAAACCTGTTCCATATATCTGGAACCCAAATAAGTTTCCGAACCTATCTATAAACAGTTCTGGGTCATTAATAAGTAAATGGACTGGGTTACACTCCATAGACTTACAATATGGTTTGGTAGGCAACTTAGTAACAATCATATCCTTATCTACTGTCTGTCCCCAAGTTGCCCACCCTACACAAGACCAATATGGACAATAATTATACTCTTTATTTGGGCATTTTGGATCTATATACTTGTTCTTACTACTGGGGCAAATATACTTATCATTAGACCCATACGTTCTTTCCCATTTAAGATCCCCACATACATTCCACGGTTTTCTACCACTTGATATTGCCTTACATGCATCAAATAGCAGAACACCCGAAGAATGTACGGTTTCTAGTATTGTCTTATTTATCAGGGTCCCCTGTGAGTCTCCATTCCGAAGGGTCAACCAAATTGTGCGGGGTTAATACTCTGAGCTAAAACACTTAGGTTATCCTGCTCCTAAATGGCATACACTATAGTCTATACCTAAGTATCTACACTTAGATACATGTCCTTTACATTCATATTGTGAATGCCAAATAAGGGTCTGAGAAATATGATTACCTATTTTTGTAGTCTTAATGCAAACCTCACAGCCTGGTGTGTCGGTACCTCTACCTTCCTGAATAATTAAAAACACAAATATACAGATTATCAAATACATTTCTCCTGACATCTTTGTCCTAATTCTTCGTCCGTGCGATGGCATCTCAGCTTCCAGGATGTAAGGGCTGCAGGGGATGGAGTCCTTCAAGTCCTCTCTTCCTTTCACAGAGGTCCCTTCAAGACACTCTGACTATGTAACGTAGGTAGGTGGTCAGGCTTTATTATGGCCGTCAAAACACCTACTTGCTGATCTCTTTGATTACTCTAGAAGTCCCAATATCTCCTCGTCACTCCAACTGAGTTACACGCTTTAACCGGATCTTGCAGGGATTCTCAGAATCTGGTGTAGCTTGCCAATAATCTACTGCTGCTGGTTTAACCCTGGAGTGATGAATCCACGGAGTCACTTCGGCCACCTTTATAGCTGTAGGGGTAGACAAAAGAACAACACAAGGACCCCTCCACTTTGGCCCCAACGGTACACTGTTCCACTCCTTTATCCAAACTTGATCTCCTGGCTGATAACAATGGACAGGTGGATAAATATTCACAGGTAATCTATCTTGTACCCATTTCTGTACCTCCTCCATAGTTTTACCCAACTCTACAACCTGCTGCCGGGTAATTCCTTCTCCCAACTGACTCAAATCCCCCATAAAGTTACCAAGTACAGGAGGTGGACGCCCATACATAATTTCAAAAGGTGAGAGACCCATCCTTCTGGTAGGTGTACTACGAATGCGCAACAGAGCTATTGGCAAAAGAACATTCCACTTAAGTTGAGTTTCTTGACACATCTTTGCCAATTGGTTCTTAATAGTTCTGTTCATCCTTTCCACTTTCCCAGAGCTCTGAGGCCTATATGCGGTATGAAGTTTCCACTAAATACCGAGCATATGAGTCAGTTGTTGTAGGCACTGGGGAACAAAGGCTGGACCATTATCCGATCCTATAGAACATGGTAGTCCATATCGGGGTATTATTTCTCGCAACAGAAATCGCACAACTTCTCCTGCTTTCTCTGTACGAGTGGGACATGCTTCTACCCAACCTGAGTAGGTACACACAACTACTAGTAGGTAACGATGACCGCCGGATTTAAGCATTACCGTATAGTCTATTTGGAGATCGGACATAGGGAGTCCTCCCATATACTGGACTCCCGGTGGTTTCACTGGACCTTGCCTTGCGTTGTTCTTGGCACATATCACACATCTTCGTACAATGGCTTGAGTCAAGTTGGACAATCTTGGTATGTAGAAATGCTTCCTAAGAGATTCTTCCATACTATCTCTCCCGGAATGTGTCCCGTTATGATAATTCTGGACAATTTCTACAGCTAGCGATGCTGGAATAAATATTCTTCCATCTTCTAACTGATACCAATTGTTCTCCAAGTATTTTCCAGCTTCAGTCTTTAACCACTCTTCTTCTTGAGCTGTATAAATTGGAGTCTGTGACAGAACCATCCGTCTGTCTATTTTTGGTGGATTTGTCTATTTTATTCCGTCCGCCCAAATGACTGTTTCCAGTATCATAGCCATACGAATGACTGTTTTTCACGAATAAAGCTACCGAACGGATGGCCACCCAGAAGAGAAGTGTGCTGCTGGTTAACCTTTTGATCCCAATTAGAACGTTGTGGTTAACCGCAGACACTTCTCAATTAAACCGACTTCAGGGTGGCCGTCGTTCGTATGTCGACCACGAGGCAGCGGACATTTTAAACCGTACGAAAGCCCAGCGGTGTTCGGCTCTGATTCCATGGAACTAAAAACGGACACTCTTTCTGCCGAACATCGCTGAAACCATGGGTCACCTGGCTGTCTCGACAAATCCGTACGAACACCGGCTGTTCGGGAGTTTTACCGTCGACGAAAAGTACTTAACCCAGATAGCCCTCCCATGGAGTCGATCGCCTGCCGAAAGACTGTAAGAACTTTGACTCCATGGTGATTGAACTATACGTATGGGATCTGAGCGCTATTCGTCAATAATGTGCCCTCAGATCCCGGCTATCTGGGGATATGTGATGTGGATGTGAAATGTACAGTTATTATAAAGTTATGTATTTTTATGTATTTTCAAGTTCTATAGTTAAAATGGCGATGGGTCTCTGTCCTGGAGATAATAGCATTTCTTCCCAATTATCTCCAGGGCAGGAAGGAGGAAACCATATTGCATTGTGGGAAAAGTCTGTGACTGTATGTCTGGAATGTCCTCCTGTACTTCTGTAATTTCAGTCTTCCATTTGGTCCCCTAGGGGAGTGTCCACCAAGTGGGAGACCCGCATAAATACGGGCGGGTAGCCCACAGTAAATCCAGATCCTGTTTGACCCTCAATACGGAGCTTCTGTCTCGTTATTGGCGGGATTTATTATTCACGCTTAGAGACTGCTTATGGGAAACTTATGCCGCTTGGTGGATGTCGTGGTTCGGCTAGTAGCGGCAGTTCGTGGAGTTCTGTTCGGGAACCGGAGTCCCTTCGCGGATCCTGTTCAGGAGATTACCACTTCCCCTGGTTATGGTTCATGGATTACAAATTATACAAACGGAGAATTGATAGAGTGAGAGGGGAAGGTGAACTAAACGGCGCTTTTACTTATAGACACAGAGGGTGTCTTAACAATTGGTGGCAAGCGACGGGATGA
This sequence comes from Pelobates fuscus, assembly GCF_036172605.1. Classification (NCBI taxonomy): domain Eukaryota; kingdom Metazoa; phylum Chordata; class Amphibia; order Anura; family Pelobatidae; genus Pelobates; species Pelobates fuscus. The sequence goes on from NC_086322.1 coordinate 270,827,078, forward strand.
ATCCCACAGCACAGAAGGTCAGCTACACAGCCCAATTGAAGGAAAGAAATGCAGTATGAAGAGTTAAGACGTGCTACTCTTAAGGACATACTAGAACGCCGAGGACGATCAGCAAGCAATTTAAAGAAACGTGAAAATATTGCTTTGCTAGTGGAAATGGATGCAACACAGGGAATGGAGGGAGCTAATGTGCCCAGCAGTTTGGATTTAACACCCGAAGAAATACAATTTAACCGGGCAGTACAAATAAGGCTGGCACACTTTGGCCCCAACCCCTCAGCAGACATTGTGGAACGAGTGCAAGCCGCAGTAGCAGCACACCAGGCGCTCCAGGGAAGAAGACCTGCAGCAGCAGAGGTACCCAATAACAATTTCGGAAGGAAAAAGGTACCCTTTGCTGCATTTAAAATTTTTATTGAAAATGAAGGAGAAATTGATGGGTTCCTGGACGATTTTGAAAGGCAGTGTGCCCTCCACCAGGTACCCACAGATGAATGGGTCACCATCCTCTCTGGGAAATTATCCGGCCGGGCTAGTGAAGCATTTCGGGCCATCCCAGAGGAGGAGATCACCAGCTACCGGGCAGTGAAGGATGCGCTCCTAGCCAGGTATGCGGTGACCCCAGAAGTTTACAGACGGCGCTTCAGGGAAACCAACAAGCAGGTTGGTGATTCTTATGTAGAATGGGCCTGCAGGGTTCACCGTACTGCAGCCCACTGGATGGCAGGATGCCAAGCAGTAACTGGGGAGGAGGTGCTGCAGGTATTTATACTGGAACATTGCTTCGATAGATTGCCTGCCGGGGTCCAGGAGTGGGTCAGAGATAGAAAACCCTCTACCCTACCTGAGGTGGCCCGGTTGGCAGACAAATATACCGATGCTCGCAAATTGGACAGTACAGTTACCAAGGTCCCTGCCAGAGTGGAATACCGACCAGCAGCAACTCCAACTCCAACAGCCTACCAACCCCCAGTGCATCGCACCCCAGCGGTACCACCAACCAATAATTATGTGCAGCCGTCCACGTTTAATGCCCGGGATTATTCACAACCCATCAGGTGCTTTCTGTGCAAACAGTTGGGGCACAAACGTCCGGAGTGTCCACTAAACAGCGCCAATCAAGCTCAGTCCTGGAGGAGACCAGCCAATGGGAATCAGCGTCCACCACAGCCCGCTGCTCACTGTGTAGAGCAGGAGGAATTCTGGGGCATCTTGCACGAAGCCGACCCGGTGCAAGCAGCCCATCAGGACAATCGCCAGCAACACCGGCAGACTGTGAATGGCCGAGTGGTGGACTTAGAGACACAGGAGCCACAATGACACTGCTCCAAAAGAACCTAGTCTCAGAGCACCAGCACACAGGAGACACAGTGGAAGTGAGGGTAGCAGGGGGAGCCGTATTCCGTTTACCTGTTGCCCGTGTTCACTTGGATTGGGCAGTGGGCGCTAGACACGTAGATGTTGGAGTTATGAAAGACTTGCCCGCTGATGTTCTTCTTGGGAATGATTTGGCCCCTTTGGTTTCGGCCTATGCCCCGATGGGCCCCCTGGACGTTAACCCAGTGACTACCCGTGCTCAGACCCGTGCCTCTGGAACCAGCCCACCTGCTGAGGAGACCCAGGTAAGACCCTTGTCCCCGACTGGTACCTTAGATCAGGCCCCCTTACGCTGGGATTCCCCAGAGGAGTTTGGGAGGGAAACCCGGGCAGATCCGACCCTCCAAAAGTACAGGGATAAAGCAGATGCTGGAGAGGAAGGAATAGACGGGGAACGGTATAAGTGGGTGGGGGACAGGTTATACAGAATCCCGAAACCTTCCCAAAAGAGTATAGCCCCTCCGCCGAATCGACAGCTGGTGGTAACCGCAAAATACCGGCAGGAGATTCTGCGGAAAGGGCACGATGTCCCGTTAGCAGGACATCTAGGGTCCCGCCGCACAGCCTATAGGATCTCACAGAATTTCTTTGGGCCCAACTTTAGCCAGGCTGTGCGGATGTATTGCAGTTCTTGTGACACATGTCAACGGGTAGGAAAGCGGGGGGACCACCCTAAGGCTAAGCTATCATCGATGCCTATTATAGGGGAGCCCTTTTCCCGCATAGCTGTTGACATTGTAGGTCCACTGGCCAGGGCTAGTCCATCAGGTAAGAAATATATTCTTACTGTGGTGGACTATGCCACTCGCTATCCAGAGGCAGTAGCGCTGTCTAATATAGAGGCAGAGACGGTTGCTGATGCCCTGGTTAGGGTTTTTACTAGGGTCGGGTTCCCTAAGGAGATCCTCTCCGACCAGGGAACCCAATTTACCGCTGTGCTCACCCAGCAGCTGTGGAAAGTGTGTGGCATTAAACCCTTGCTTAGCTCACCTTACCATCCACAGACTAACGGTCTCTGCAAGCGTTTTAACAGTACCCTCGAAAAGATGCTGAGGACCTTTACAGACACTTGCCGGGACTGGGAGAGATTCCTGCCTCACCTGTTGTTTTCGTACCCCAGGAATCTACTGGGTTCTCCCCCTTTGAGTTACTGTATGGGCGACGGGTCCGCGGACCCCTAGATCTCATCCGGGACCACTGGGAGGGGGAGACAGAGCAGGAGGGGACCCCCATAGTGCCATATGTTCTGGAACTCCGGGACCGCATGGAGAAACTGTCCCTGATGGTAAGGGAGAATCTCCGGGCGGCCCAGGGGAGACATAAAAGATGGTACGATCAGGGTGCCCGACAGCGAGCCTTCCAGGTTGGGCAAAAGGTATTGGTGCTCAAACCTGTGAAGGCCAACAAGATGCAAGCATCTTGGCAAGGCCCGTACAAGATAGTAGCGCAGATCTGCGATACTACCTATGTGATAGCCAGCTGTTCAGACGAAAGGGTCCAGAAATCCTTTCATGTGAACATGCTGAAAGAGTACCAATAACGACCTGAGAATATTGCAGCAGTATGTGCCCCAGCTACAGATGACCCTGAAAATTTGCCTCTTCCCGATCTGTTAGAAAGGGACCCCCAGACTGACCTCACCTCCCTCGTACAGCTAGGAGATAGGTTAAACCCCACAGAAAGGGTACAAGCGAAACAATTGTTGTGGGAGAAGCAGGCGACCTTCTCTCAGGAGCCAGGTTACACCCATCTCGCTATACACAAGGTAGAGACCCCTGGACAGACCCCCTTACGACAACCGCCCTACCGTATCCCTGAAGCAGTCCGAGATGGAATGCGGAAGGAGATACAGGAGATGACCCACTCGGGGTCATCGAACCCTCTGACAGCCCTTGGGCTTCGCCTGTCGTCCTGGTACCCAAGAAGGATGGAACCACCTGGTTCTGTGTGGACTACAGGCGACTCAATGAGCGGACCACCACTGACGCCTACCCGATGCCCCGGGTAGACGAATTACTAGATCGTATTGCCAGGGGACGTTACCTGACCACCATAGACCTATGTAAGGGCTACTGGCTGATCCCCCTGGCCGAGGATGCTATCCCCAAGTTGGCATTCATCACCCCATTTGGCCTGTACCAATTTAAGGTCATGCCTTTTGGGATGAAGACTGCCCCGGCTACCTTCCAACGGATGGTGGATAGACTCCTGGATGGCTTCCAAGAATTTGCCTGTGCATACTTGGACGACATAGCGATCTACAGTGGGTCCTGGGAGGAACACCTGGTACACATAGGGGTGGTACTGGATAAGATTCGGGCCGCTGGCCTGACATTGAAGCCAGAGAAGTGCCATCTAGGTATGGCAGAAGTACAGTACCTGGGTCACCGAGTGGGATGTGGGAGCCAGAGACCAGAACCAGCCAAAGTGGAAGCAGTGGCTAACTGGCCCACACCCACTACTAAGACCCAGGTATTGGCCTTCTTGGGGACAGCAGGGTACTACCGACGTTTTGTTCCTGACTATAGCTCTATTGCTAAGCCCCTGACGGACCTGACGAAGAAGAACTTGCCTAAACAGGTCCTGTGGTCCCCGGCTTGTGAAGCTGCATTCCAGGCACTGAAACAGGCACTCGTGAATGCCCCTGTCTTGGCTGCCCCAGTCCCTAACAAACGTTTTCTCGTTCACACAGATGCTTCCATGTATGGACTGGGGGCTGTGTTGAGCCAAGTCGGGGAGGATGGAGGGGAGCATCCTGTCGCATACCTCAGTCGAAAATTACTACCCAGAGAAGTGAATGTTTGGCCTTGGTCTGGGCATTGAAAAAGTTAAGTCCCTACTTATATGGGCAAGAGTTTTCCCTGGTGACTGATCATAACCTCCTCGTTTGTCAGGAGACAACGGGAGACTGCTAAGATGGAGCTTGGCCTTGCAGCCTTACAACTTTACTATTAGTTACAGACCCGGTAAGCTGAACGGAAATGCGGACGGATTATCTCAGCAAACGGACATCTCCACCACCTCTTAGTCCGGGCATCCCCAAGTTGACCCGCCGCAGGGTCAAGCCGGGTCTGCCGGATTGTCCCACAAGGGGGGAGCCGTGTGACAGAACCATCCGTCTGTCTATTTTTGGTGGATTCGTCTATTTTATTCCGTCCGCCCAAATGACTGTTTCCAGTATCATAGCCATACGAATAAAGCTACCGAACGGATGGCCACCCAGAAGAGAAGTGTGCTGCTGGTTAACCTTTTGATCCCAATTAGAACGTTGTGGTTAACCGCAGACACTTCTCAACTAAACCGACTTCAGGGTGGCCGTCGTTCGTATGTCGACCACGAGGCAGCGGCCATTTTAAAGCCCAGCGGTGTTCGGCTCTGATTCCATGGAACTAAAAACGGACACTCTTTCTGCCGAACACCGCTGAAACCATGGGTCACCTGGCTGTCTCGACAAATCCGTACGAACACCGGCTGTTCGGGAGTTTTACCGTCGACGAAAAGTACTTAACCCAGATAGCCCTCCCATGGAGTCGATCGCCTGCCGAAAGACTGTAAGAACTTTGACTCCATGGTGATTGAACTATACGTATGGGATCTGAGCGCTATTCGTCAATAATGTGCCCTCAGATCCCGGCTATCTGGGTATATGTGATGTGGATGTGAAATGTACAGTTATTATAAAGTTATGTATTTTTATGTATTTTCTGGTTCTATAGTTAAAATGGCAATGGGTCTCTGTCCTGGAGATAATTGCATTTCTTCCCAATTATCTCCAGGGCAGGAAGGAGGAAACCATATTGCATTGTGGGAAAAGTCTGTGACTGTATGTCTGGAATGTCCTCCTGTACTTCTGTAATTTCAGTCTTCCATTTGGTCCCCTAGGGGAGTGTCCACCAAGTGGGAGACCCGCATAAATACGGGCGGGTAGCCCACAGTAAATACAGATCCTGTTTGACCCTCAATACGGAGCTTCTGTCTCGTTATTGGGGGGATTTATTATTCACGCTTAGAGACTGCTTATGGGAAATGTATGCCGCTTGGTGGATGTCGTGGTTCGGCTAGTAGCGGCAGTTCGTGGAGTTCTGATCGGGAACCGGAGTCCCTTCGCGGATCCTGTTCGGGAGATTACCGCTTCCCCTGGTTATGGTTCGTGGATTACAAATTATACGAACGGAGAATTGATACAGTGAGAGGGGAAGGTGAACTAAACGGCGCTTTTACTTATATACACAGAAGGTGTCTTAACAGAGTCCATTGAGAGGTCGGTATAAGGGGTCGGTATAAGAGCAGCTATATGTTCCACATACTCCTGTTGTCCTGATTCAGCGGCACGCTTGGCTGCATTATCTGCCATCTGATTTCCTTTTACTACATCACCATCACCTTTCAGATGCGCTCGACAATGTATGATACCAACTTCTTTCGGTTCCCACACGGCTTCCAATAGTTGTAATATCTCAGCCGCGTACTTGATTTCTTTACCCTCTGAATTCAGTAGTCCTCTTTCTTTATACAAAGCTCCATGGGCATGAGTGGTTAAAAACGCATACTTTGAGTCCGTATAGATGTTCACCCTTAATCCTTCAGCCAATTGTAACGCTTGTGTGAGTGCGATTAGTTCTGCCTTCTGTGCCGATGTTCCTTTTGACAATGGCCGAGCTTCTATCACCTTGTCTATGGTTGTCACTGCATATCCTGCATAGCGAATCCCTTCTTTCACATAACTACTGCCGTCCGTATAGTACTGGACATCAGGGTTCTGGATGGGAAAATCACGAAGGTCCGGTCTACTTGAGAACACTTCATCCATCACCTCCAGGCAATCATGTTGACTCTCAGTAGGTTGTGGCAAAAGGGTAGCTGGATTCAAGGTATTTACAGTCTCAAGATGCACTCTTGGGTTTTCACATAACATAGCTTGATACTTAGTCATGCGGCTATTACTAAACCAATGATTGTCTTTATAGTCTAGCAACGTCTGTACTGTGTGCGGGACTCGCACGTAGAGTTCCTGACCCAGAGTGAGCTTATCAGCTTTGGCCACCAGCAGGGCGGCGGCAGCTACGGCTCTTAGACAAGGTGGAAGACCACTGGCCACTGCATCCAGTTGTTTGGATATATATGCAACAGGTCGTTGCCATGATCCCAAGTACTGTGTCAATACTCCCACAGCCATTCTTCTTTGCTCGTGTACATATAAGTAGAATGGACGTGTATGATCAGGTAGACCTAATGCTGGGGCGCTCATCAATGCCTTCTTAACATCTTCAAATGCCTTTTGCTGTTCAAAGGTCCACAGGAAGGGATCGTGTTCTGTACCTTTTATAGCCGCATAAAGAGGTTTCGCCAATATCGCATAACTGGGAATCCATATCCTACAGAAGCCTGCTGCCCCCAAGAATTCCCGCACTTGTCTTCTATTCTTAGGTGTTGGTATTTGGCATACAGCTTCTTTTCTCTCTTCCATTATCCTTTGACCTTCAGAGATATGGAATCCCAGATACTTGACAGTTGGCTGACACAACTGGGCTTTCTTCCTGGACACCTTGTATCCTGCCTTCCAAAGAATGTGCAGTAAATCATGCGTTGCTTGCTGACATATTTCTCTTGTAACTGCCGCTATCAACAAATCATCTACGTATTGTAATAGTACACACTCTCCTGGGATGGACTTGAAATCCAGTAAGTCTTGACTTAAAGCTGATCCAAATAGGGTAGGTGAATTTTTAAACCCTTGGGGCAGTCTTGTCCAAGTCATCTAGCGTTTCGAGCCCGTTACAGCATCTTCCCATTGGAATGCAAAGATACACTGGCTTTCCGCAGCAATTTGTAGGCAAAAGAAGGCATCTTTGAGATCCAAAACTGTGAAGTAGGTAGCCCCACCCGGAATTAAAGCAAGCAGGTTATATGGATTGGGTACAACTGGATGTATACTTACTACCGCATCATTGACTGCTCTCAAGTCCTGCACAGGGCGATACTCATCTGTCCCGGGCTTTTGAAAAGGCAACAATGGGGTGTTCCAGGGGGAAGTACAGAATTTTAGGATACCATACCTTATGAACTTATCCAAATAGGACTGTATGTTCTTCTTTGCCTTTTGTGGAATATGATATTGTCTTAAGCTCACTGGATAAACCCCAAGCTTTAGTTCAATACGAATAGGTGGAATATTACGAGCAAGTCCTGGTGGGTTATTCTCTGCCCATACTCCTGGTACATTAAACAAGGATTCATCACTCTTAGGGTTTTGGCTGGTCAACACTGTATAAAGTCGCCACTCTTCTTCCTTTGGTACTGATATCGTCATTATACCTGAAGGTCCATTGAACTTCAAAGATGTTGTTCCGTTAGGCAGAAATGTTATCTGTGCTTGTAATTTTGATAACAAATCACGTCCTAGCAGTTGGACTGGACATTCAGGCATGTAAAGAACTGGTGTTTTACTACGTGGCCTCCCAATGTACAGAGTCGACTTTTAAGAACCGGTTTAGCGGCACTCCTTCCAGTTGCTCCTATTACGGTGATAGTTCTTCCTGAAGGAGGAGCGACTAGGTCAGTCACCACCGAATGTTCAGCACCAGTGTCGATCATGAAAGAACTCCTTTTTCCCCCTATTGCTACATCGACCATAGGCTCCGCTCGGCCAAGGGGGATGGAGCCCGGTCGGTATCAGTGTCAGCCAAACCCACAAAGTCCCTATCCTCTCTCTCTCGGGGTCTCTGCGCTGCTGGGTAATATCTATCTCCACTAACGCTTCCTCTAGTATTCCCACTATTTCCTCCAGGGCCTCCTCTTCCTCTCGCTCTACCTCTATAATTATTGCTATACCCTGCCCTAGGTCTGTCTCTCTCATATTGTTCCCTCTGTGGACACTCACTTCTCCAATGCCCTTCTTCCCTACAATACGCGCATTGGTTCCTACTTAAAGGCTCCCTATTCCACTTATTCTCGCCTTTCTCCGTTCCCCTATACCAGTGATGGCGAACCTATGGCACGCGTGCCACAGGTGGCACGCCAGGCCCTTTCTGTGGGCACGCGGCCATAGGTTCACCATTAATGCAGAGTAGGCACCTGCCTGTCCGAAACGGCAGGCGCCTACTCTGCTTCCGGGTCGGGAGGCAGGGGAGGGATCTTTGAAGCAGCTCACCTGTCCTCCCGCGAGCAAGCTGTGTGGAGCGTTGCTGCACGTTACCATGGCAACACTCCACACAGCATCGCGCGGGAGGACAGGGGAGCTGCTTCAAAGATCCCTCCCCTGCCTCCCGAACCGGAAGCAGTACTTGCCACCACCGGACCACCAGGGATGACTGTGTCCCCCCTCCTTCATTAAAGATAAGAAGGGGGGGGAGATAATGATTTACCATACTTTTTTTTTTTACTTTACCCCCCCCACACACACAGCACCACTAACCCCCAGCAGTACCCCTACCCCCCCCACACACACAGCACCCCTCCTCTCCTCAGCACCCCACCCCTCCCCCACACCCAGCATCCCTCCCCTACCCCCACACACATCACCTCTACCCCCCAAACAGCACCTCTACCCCCCACACACTGCACCCCTACCCCCCAGCAGTACCCCTACCCCCCACACACACAGTACCCCTACCACCCCACACAGCACCCCTCCTCTCCCCAGCACCCCTCCCCTCCCCCACACCCAGCATCCCTCCCCTACACCCCTACCACCCACACACACATCACCTCTACCCCCAACCCCACCTCTACCCCCACACACTGCACCCCTACCCCCCACACACAGCACCCTTACCCCTGCCCAGCACCCCTACCCCCCACACAGCACAGCACACCTCTCTCACACACACAGCACCCCTCATACACACACACACACACACAGCACCCCTCACACACACATACACAGCACCCCTCACACACACATACAGCACCCCTCACACACACATACAGCACCCCTCACACACACATACAGCACCCCTCACACACACAACACCCCTCACACACACACAACACCCCTCACACACACACACACAACACCCCTCACACACACACACACAACACCCCTCACACACACACAGTACCCCTACCCCCACACAGCACCCGCACAACACACACAGCACCCTTACCCCCGCCCAACACCCCCACCCCCCACACAGCACAGCAACCCTACCTCCCCACACAGCACATCACCCCTCATACACACACACACACAACGCCCCACCCACACAGCAACCCTCACACACACACAGCAACCCTCACACACACACAGCAACCCTCACACACAGCACCTCACACAAACACATACAATACACCTGTCAGGATCGGGACATGGATCCAACACGCAGAGTACGAACAGGAGAGGAGTACATATACCGGACCTTAGAATGGCCGGACTAACGTAAGGAGAAAGCAAAGAATGGTCAGAGACAAGCCGAGGTCGAGGGAACGAGAGAACAGGTAAGCGAGAGACAAGCCGAGGTCAAAGGACACGAGAGGTAAACAGGAACGATAGTACAAGCCGAGTCAAAACCAAATAGAATAATAAACATAAGAGCACTGAGGAACCAGACAAGCTAGAACCACGACAGGGCAATGAACCATTACACACATCCCTCTTTTATACCCTGGTTCTTTAATTGATGACTCCGCCCTTGCCGAGCCCTGATTCGTTGTTCCGAACTAGATTGACAGGTCGGGATGTGATTGCCGTCATGACGTCGGCTCCTGAGCGTCGTGTCATAAAAGGAAGCGGGGCTATCGCGGCCGGCGTGGGAATGACTATGAGAGCTGTGAAGATTGGATGAATCAGCCCCCCTGAGAGAACGGCCATCGGGAAGTCTAACCTCCTCCGAGGTAGAGACTTCAGGTACCCTGACAGTACCCCCCCCCCCCCTCAGAAACGCCCACCGGGCGGAAGGAACCGGGGCGAGACGGAAAGCGAGCATGAAAAGCCCTGAGAAGGCGAGGAGCATGCACATCCTCCTGGACCACCCAAGACCTTTCCTCAGGACCATATCCTTTCCAGTCAACAAGATATTGCACCTTCCCACGAGAAATCAGAGAATAGAGGATGGAATTGATCTCAAACTCCTCCTGACCCTCAACCTGGACAGAACGAGGGGAAGGCACAGTGGAGGAAAATCTGTTACACACCAAAGGCTTCAATAAAGAAACATGAAAGGAGTTCGGGATGCGTAAAGCAGGCGGAAGAGCCAGACGATATGCAACAGGATTTATACGAGACAGAACCCTGTAAGGACCTATGTAACGAGGAGCAAATTTCATGGAAGGAACTTTCAAGCGGATGTTCCTGGTACTCAACCATACCCTATCACCCGGAGAGAATACTGGAGCCACCCTTCTGCGTTTGTCAGCGTGTCGTTTGGACACCATGGAATTATGAATAAGGATTTGTCGAGTCTGATCCCACAACTTTCTCAGATTGGCAACATGAATATCAACCGACGGTATCCCCTGGGAGGGGGAGGCCGACGGAAGAATGGAAGGATGAAAGCCATAATTCATGAAAAAGGGGCTGGAACAAGTAGAATCGCAAACACTGTTGTTGTGCGCAAACTCCGCCCAAGGAATCAGACCGACCCAATCGTCCTGGTGTTCAGAAACAAAACAACGCAAGAACTGTTCAACCTTTTGGTTGGTGCGTTCGGCAGCCCCATTGGACTGGGGATGATAGGCAGAGGAAAAATTTAATTTGATACCAAGCTGAGAACAGAAGGATCTCCAAAACCGGGAAACAAATTGGGAACCTCTATCAGAAACGATTTCAGAAGGAATCCCATGTAAACGAAAAATCTCCCTCGCGAAAATTTCAGCCAATTCGGGAGAAGAGGGCAATTTGAGCAGAGGTACAAAATGAGCCATTTTGGTAAACCTGTCAATTACTGTGAGGATAACCGTATGTTTTTTAGAAACCGGTAAATCAACGATGAAGTCCATAGTCAGACAAGACCATGGTTTCACAGGAATTTCTAGGGGGTGCAGAAGCCCACATGGAAGCGTATGAGGTTGTTTAGTCCTCATACAGACATCACATGCCCCGACGAATTCCTTAAGATCCTTACGTAATGAAGGCCACCAGAAATCTTTAGAAATCAGAGAACATGACTTGCGTATGCCAGGATGTCCGGCAAATTTACTGTTATGAAAACACTGCATAAGTTCCAGTTGGAGTTTAGGAGGAACGAAGTAACGGTCCCCCGGAATAGGTCCGGGTGCCAGATGTTGTAACTTCTTGATCTCATCCAGCAACGGAGAGTGAATCTTGATGCTAGTGCTGGCAATAATATTACGCTTGGGAACTATAGAAGAAAAAACCATATCAGGCATAGTAGAAGGTTCATGTTGGCGGGACAATGCATCGGCCTTAGAATTCTTAGAACCAGGTCTATAAGTGAGAACATAGTTGAAATGAGTAAGGAACAAAGACCAACGAGCCTGCCTGGCAGATAATCGCTTGGCTTCCCCTATATATGACAAATTCTTGTGATCCGTCAAAATAGTAAACGGGTGTAAAGTCCCTTCCAACAAATGTCTCCACTCCTTTAAAGCCAAAATTACCGCTAGCAGTTCCCTGTCACCAATATCATACCTGCTCTCAGGCCCAGACAATTTCCTGGAAAAAAAACCACAAGGATGCAGTGGTTTATTCAAACTTAACCTTTGGGACAGAATAGCGCCTACACCTGTCTCTGAGGCGTCTACCTCGAGTAAGAAAGGCAAAGATGTGTCTGGATGAACTAATATCGGTGCTGAGGCAAACTGTTCCTTGAGAGTACCGAAAGCAACAAGCGCCTCCGGGGACCATGTCTTAGTATCAGCACCCTGTTTAGTCATGTTGGTAATAGGAGCAATAATAGACGAGTACCCCTTAATGAAGCGCCTGTAGTAATTCGAGAATCCGATAAACCTCTGAATGGCCTTGAGTCCCTTGGGCAATGGCCAATCCAAGATAGATTGGAGTTTAACAGGGTCCATCTTAAACCCCTCACCAGAAATAACGTAACCAAGAAAGTTTACCTGAGATTGGTCGAAGCTACACTTCTCCAACTTGCAATACAACCCATGCTGTAGGAGTTTCTGTAATACCCTTCTGACTTGTTTGTGATGAATCTCAGGCTCTTTAGAGTGTATTAGTATATCATCCAAATAAACTATAACACATTCATGTTGAAATTCCCTAAGAACCTCATTAATCAAGTCCTGGAATACAGCAGGGGCATTGCAAAGCCCGAAGGGCATTACCGTGTACTCATAGTGGCCATACCGGGTATTGAAAGCCGTTTTCCATTCATCGCCCTGCTGAATTCTCACCAAGTTATAAGCTCCCCTCAGATCTAACTTGGTAAAAATCTTAGAGCCTTTAAGGCGATCAAATAGCTCAGTAATTAGGGGAATCGGATAAGCATTTCTGATAGTTATCTTATTCAAGCCCCGATAATCAATGCAAGGCCGTAGTGTGCCGTCTTTTTTATCTACAAAAAAGAAACCGGCTCCGGCTGGAGAAGAGGATCTTCTAATAAATCCTTTGTCTAGATTCTCCTGAATGTACTCCTCTAAGACTAAGTTCTCCTTAGTGGATAGAGGATATACATTGCCCCTCGGAGGCATAGTACCAGGTAGGAGATTAATCTTACAATCAAAGGACCTGTGTGGGGGTAAAGTATCAGCCTTCCTCTTATCAAAGACTGCCTTTAAATCCTGGTACTGGGGAGGTATCTGTAAATCTGTGGGCTTGTTAGAGTTACTAGGTGTGTCCACTACGCACAATGGTGAGACTTTCTGTACACAACCTTTCTGGCAACCCTGACCAAAAGAGACTATTTCACCTTGCTCCCAATCAATAGTAGGGTTATGCTTTTTAAGCCAGGGATACCCCAAAACTATAGGAACTGAAGGGGATGAGATAAGCATGAGAGAAATCTCCTCCTCATGTAAAATACCAATGGTTAACTTAACTGGTATAGTTTCACGAGAAATCACAGGATCTGATAAAGGTCTACCATCTATGGCCTCAACGGCCAATGGAGTCTCCTTTAGCTGAGATGGGATAGAGTGGTTTTTGACAAAGGTTTGATCAATAAAGCTTTCAGCTGCTCCGGAATCTATTAATGCCATAGCTTTAAGTACTCCCTTTTCCCAAGTTAAAGAAACCTGTAGTAGTAACCTATGATCCCTGTAATCATATGTAGAGGACAAAATAGAAAAACCCAAGGCCTGTCCTCTGGAGAAACTTAGGTGCGAGCGTTTCCCGGACGGTTAGGGCAATTTAGGCGTAAGTGACCGCTTACTCCACAATACATACACCGACCCTCCCTTCTCCTATATTGTCTTTCATTCTCTGAAAGGCGAGTGTTACCAATTTGCATAGGTTCCGGGAGAGCTAGTATAGTAGATTCAGAATTCTGAAATGCGGGAGTTAGTCTTAAGGAAGGTCTATAACCATTATCACGAGTGTTCTGCCTCTGTCTCATGCGTTCATCTATACGAGAAATAAATGAAATTAATTCCTCTAAATTTTCAGGAAGATCCCTTGTGGCAACCTCGTCTAAGATCGCATCTGATAATCCGTTCAGAAATACGTCCATATAGGCTTGTTCATTCCACTTGACCTCTGCCGCCAAGGATCTGAACTCTAGCGCATAATCCACAAGGGTTAGACTATGCTGTCTAAGACGTAATAGTAATCTAGCTGCACTGGCCTTTCTCCCTGGGGGATCAAAAGTCCTCCTAAAAGTAGTAATAAACGCATTATAGTTATAGACTACTGGATTATCATTTTCCCACAGAGGGTTAGCCCATCTAAGAGCTTTGTCAATGAGTAGCGAGATTATGAATCCAACCTTCGCCCTGTCAGTAGGGTAGGCGCGAGGTTGTAATTCAAAAAGAAACCTCAAAAGGAAACCTCGACAGGTATCCGGAGCACCGCCATACCGTAAAGGGGAAGTAACACGGGAAGAAGTTCCCACTGTGGCTACCTCTAGGCCTGTGTTAGCAAGAGAGATAGATGGAGTACGCATCTCCTCTGCTTGATTACTCGGATGGGACAGTAATGCTTGCAGCGCTAGGGCCATTTGGTCCATTCTATGGTCCATGGCTTCAAACCTCGAGTCAGGCGGACCAAGCTGAGCGTTTGTACCTGCAGGATCCATGGCCCTGTCGTAATGTCAGGATCGGGACAGGGATCCAACACGCAGAGTACGAACAGGAGAGGAGTACGTATACCGGACCTTAGAATGGCCGGACTAACGTAAGGAGAAAGCAAAGAATGGTCAGAGACAAGCCGAGGTCGAGGGAACGAGAGAACAGGTAAGCGAGAGACAAGCTGAGGTCAAAGGACACGAGAGGTAAACAGGAACGATAGTACAAGCCGAGTCAAAACCAAATAGAATAATAAACATAAGAGCACTGAGGAACCAGACAAGCTAGAACCACGACAGGGCAATGAACCATTACACACATCCCTCTTTTATACCCTGGTTCTTTAATTGATGACTCCGCCCTTGCCGAGCCCTGATTCGTTGTTCCGAACTAGATTGACAGGTCGGGATGTGATTGCCGTCATGACGTCGGCTCCTGAGCGTCGTGTCATAAAAGGAAGCGGGGCTATCGCGGCCGGCGTGGGAATGACTATGAGAGCTGTGAAGATTGGATGAATCAGCCCCCCTGAGAGAACGGCCGTCGGGAAGTCTAACCTCCTCCGAGGTAGAGACTTCAGGTACCCTGACAACACCCCTCAATGCAGTCTGTGTGTGTGCGTGTATTCAGCAGTCTGTGTGTGCGTGTATTCAGCAGTCTCTGTGTTTGTGTACTCAGCAGTCTGTGTGTGTGTACTCAGCAGTCTGTGTGTGTACTCAGCAGTCTGTGTGTGTGTACTCAGCAGTCTGTCTGTATATGTATTGCATTTTTTGGAGATACTAATAAATATAAGCTTAATTTTATCTATTTATATCATTATTTAAAATTTGTATCATTGTACTCTCTGTTGTTGTGTTCTTTTAAAACAAAAGTTGTTAATTAGTTCGGACAACAGTGCGAACAACAGTGCGGACAACAGTGCGAGTTGTTTTTTTCTAAACTTAAACCTCAATATTCAGGTTTAATTGCCGTGTTGGCACTTTAAGGAAAAAAATTTGCCATGTATTGCGGTTTGGGCACTCGGGCTCAAAAAGGTTCGCCATCACTGTCCTATACACTTCCTTTTCCCTCCTATCTACGCCTGCGATAGCTACTGCTAGCATGTCTGCTTTCCTTCTCTTTCGCTCTTTTTCGTCCTTTTTCGTTTCTGTCTCCCTATTCATATAGACCTTATTTGCTATCTCCATTAGTTGGGTTATAGACATCCCTACAAACCCTTCTAACTTCTGTAGCTTGCGCTTTATATCTCCATATGCCTGGCTGACAAAGGCAGAGTTAACCATACAACTGGTATGCCTCCAGTAATCGATCATAAAAGGCACTGGGCGATTCATCACATTTCTGCAATACCTCAGCCGTCTTAGACATATTAATCGCCTTTTTCCCTCCGGCTTTCATGCCAGCAATAATAGCGTCCCTGTATGCTTTTAAATGGGCCATGTCTGCACCATTGACATTCCGCTCCGGATCTGCATTTGGATAATGTGCTGCGGCCCATGCTGCTGGGTTGGCCTGATTTTGAGTACGGGCCACTTCTTCCAGCGCTTTAATTGCCGCTTGGTTTATCCGTGTCCTTTCCTCGTTATTAAATAATGTCATAAGCAATTGCTGGCAATCAGCCCAAGTGGGATTATGTGTCTGGATTATGGAGGTAAACAAATCCGTCATGGCTTGAGGTTTATCGTGTATGAGGAGTTATGGGTCTTCCAGTTAAATAAATCAGTTGTAGTGAAGGGAACATAAACGAATACGGGATCAGCGTGTTGTAATTGGCCCTCGCCGTTAATATATGTCGGGCCCGGTGTCAGTCGGAGAGGTATTTGATAATGTCGAGGTTAGAGGGTACCGGTCAGTTGTCGGGTTAGTATGGGGCTTCGTTTAGAAATGTCAGTTAGGGGTTCCGGTCGAGGGGTAGTAAGACGAGGGGAAGGGGACGCTTTTTCTTTACTGTGTGGGAGGGCAGTAAGTAAAATATTCCGGGCCGGGCTGGGAGGAGCCTGACCAGGAACTAGAAATGACGTCAAATCTGGATAGGTGGGGTTAACAGAGGTAGGTACCGGAAGGGGAGGGTTTAAAGCAAGAGGGCTGGACTCTGAGCTAGAGGAGGGGGTAGGTGGGGACAACGGGGCAAGGGGAGTAGCGTTACCAACAGAACCTCCTCTTCCTCTTCCTGTAGAGGAGGAGTAAGGGGGCGGCATGGGGATCTCTGACTCAGGAGGCGTGTCGAAAATGGGCGTAATCATGGCCTTAGTGGACAACCGAGTTCTGGCCACCATGAGGCGACATTGTTCCTCGTGGCATACCCGGATCCATTTTGGCAAGTCATTTACGGCCTGCTTCCAACAATCAATATACGGAAACTGGCCGTAAAGTTCAGGCCTACCTGATACAGCCACGTGTACATGCTGCACCAGATTAGGATCCAAACTGCCACGTGGTGGCCATGCAGCCACCAAAGTAGGCCATTCCCTACTGCATAAAGTAGTCAGGCGTTGTAAGGAAACCAAGTCTAGCCAGACTTCTTTCGGTAGTTTCATCCCGAAGCGCCAGAGTCTAAGGTAGAGAGACCTCTGTTCGGTAGTTACAAGGAACGAAATCCATACGAAATACAAACAGCTTCACAAGATAATTCCCTTGGTAAAGCATACAAATTCCAAATAACAGTCAGAGTCCAGGATCAGGATACAAGTAGAACTGAGTTTTATTCCCATATAGAGCTTTTTATGCAGGTGCCCATGCAAGGGGACATCCCACAGGGAGGAGTAACAATTATCCAATCCTGTACAGTAAAAATATAAGACACTCCCAAAATAAACTTATGTCCCCTGATAGCCCTGATCTGGGTGACCAACATATCCAAATTTCACCCAGATCGGTTCAGGGGTTCGCAAAAATCATGGAAGTCCTTTGTGACCGGTTCACCGTGGGTGGGCTGCCCAAAATAGTTCCATAGGTTTGTGTGGTTTTACCGGTCACTTTAGAAAAAGGAGAAAAACTAATATAAATACTGACCGAATTCGCCTGGCTCTTAGCAGCGATTGTTCCCCTCATTCGTACACACAAATGTACTGAATAGCGCTCTTCTAGCTAGTCGGTACATATAGTTCCAGCGTTCGTACGTTTGGGACTGGGGTTCGGGAAGTTGAGTGTCCGATTTTAGTTCCAGACACTCGACGACCAAGTCCCGCTGCCTTTGTTTGACTGAAAAAAAGATGGCCGCGGTTTTCTCTGCCACGTGGCATTCGGTAGTATGAACGCTGGCCGCACACGTAGAGGGTGAAAGTGATGCCGGCTTTGAAGTTAAGTGAGCCAGGGGTGGTCTTTATTCGGCAGTTCCATCTGCCGATTGAAAACATGCAGAAATAGCAAGAAACAGGCAGAAATATTGAATAACAGAGTCATTTCTTCACACTGCTCCCCTATAAGTCCATAGGTCGGCATACCCGCCTAGACCCTGTCGGGTTGGCTTGGGGATGTCCGAGAAAGAAAAAATGAGTTTTTAGGAGTCCAGTTCGGTCTGGCGGGATAGGCCATCCGCATTACCATTTTGTTTGCCCGGCCGGTACTGCATGGTAAAATTGTAGGGTTGGAGGGCTAGGCTCCACCGTAATAGCCTGGGATTGTCACCAGCTACCCGGTTAAGCCATACCAGGGGGTTGTGGTCAGTCATAAGGGTAAATGCCCGTCCGTACAAATAGGTCTGAAGTTTCTTGAGTGCCCATACGAGAGCCAAGCACTCTTTTTCCACGGTGGCATAGCTGACTTCTCGGGGTAAAAGTTTACGGCTGAGGTATGCCACAGGGTGTTCCATGCCGTCTGCTCCCACTTGGCTTAGCACGGCTCCCAGCCCAAACATGGAGGCATCTGTGTGTACAAGAAATTGTTTAGTGTGGTCGGGTGCTGCCAACACAGGAGCCTCACTCAATGCCGCTTTAAGCTTCTGGAAAGCGTCCGTGCACTCTGGGGTCCAGGCGACCTGTTTGGGAAGGGCCTTTTTGGTAAGGTCGGTGAGGGGTTTGGCCAGGGCGCTGTACTCTGGGACAAACTTTCTGTAATAACCGGCCATCCCTAAGAAGGCTAGTACCTGGGTTTTGGTACGAGGTTGGGGCCAGTTAGCTATGGCCTCTACCTTAGCTTGCTCTGGACGTTATCTACTGGAGCCCACCCTGTGGCCGAGATACTGTACCTCGGACATGCCTACATGACATTTGTCGGGTTTCAACGTGAGCCCTGCGAGGTGAATTCGTTTGAGTACCCGGGACACGTGGCCCAGATGGTCTCCCCATGTGCGGCTGTAGATGGCAATATCATCTAGATACGCGCATGTGAAGTCCTGAAACCCCTCCAGGAGCCTATCGGCCATCCTCTGAAACGTAGCCGGGGCATTCTTCATCCCAAAGGGCATAACCTTAAATTGGTATAGCCCAAAGGGGGTGACGAATGCCGACTTGGGAATGGCCACAGGCTCCAAGGGGATCTGCCAATAACCTTTGCACAGGTCTAAGAGCTCATCTATTCTGGGCATGGGGTAGGCGTCTGTTATGGTACGATCATTAAGCCTCCGATAGTCTACACAGAAGCGCGTGGTGCCGTCGCGCTTCGGTACTAGTACTACCGGGGAGGCTCAAGGACTTTGGGAGGGTTCTATAACCCCTAGCTGTAACATATCCCTTAACTCGGTGAGCATACTCTCACGCACTGCCTCAGGGATCCGATATGGTTGTTGCCGTAGCGGCGTCTCTCCCTGGGTTTCCACGCGGTGCACCGCAGCGGAGGTATAGCCTGGGGTGGCTGAAAACATCTCTCGGTATCCCTGCAGCAGTTGAGTGGCCTCTATGGGGTTTAAATTTTGACCCAAGCTTACTTGGTCAATAGTACAGGGGGAGGTGTCTAGTAAATCGAGGAGGGGTAGTCCTTCACTATCTTCCGTGGCGGGGGCACACACGGCGCCCACATCCTCTGTTCTCTCAAAATATGGTTTGAGCATGTTCACATGGAAGGCTTTGGTCAGCCTTTCATCGGAGCATTTGCACACAATGTAGGTAGTCTCGCTAATCCGTTCTACTACCTTAAACGGTCCCTGCCAGGCTGCTTGCAGCTTATCTTTCTTAACTGGTCTCAACGCTAATACCTTCTGCCCTATGTCCAGTACTCTATCTCGAGCATCCCTATCGTACCACTTCCTCTGGTCCTCCTGGGCCGTCTGCAGGTTCTCCCAAACAGATTCAGTGAGAGCCCGCAGACGGTCCCGGAACTCCAGAACATACTGGACGATAGGGACTCCCCCCTCCTCTGTTTTGCCCTCCCAGTGTTCCCGTACGAGATCCAGTGGGCCCCGGACTTTTCTCCCGAACAGGAGTTCGAAGGGGGAAAACCCAGTGGAGGCCTGGGGCACCTCACGATAGGCAAATAGAAGGTGGGGGAGGAATTTTTCCCAATGCTTGTGGGACTCTGTAAAGGTTTTTAGCATCTGTTTTAGAGTGCCATTGAAACGTTCACAGAGCCCGTTAGTCTGGGGATGATATGGGGCGCTGAACAGGGTTTTCACTCCACAGCTCTGCCACAATTGTTGTGTCAGGGTGGCCGTGAACTGAGTTCCCCGATCGGATAGGATCTCCTGTGGGAAACCTAACCGGGTGAATATCTGAATGAGGGCCTCTGCCACGGTCTCTGCCTCTATGTTGGTGAGGGCGACCGCCTCCGGGTATCTAGTGGCGTAGTCTACTACCGTTAGTATGAACTTTTTGCCCGATTGGCTGGGTCGGCTTAGGGTTCCTATTAAGTCCACCGTTACTCGGTGAAAAGGCTGTTCTATAATAGGCAATGGGTGGAGTTTGGCCTTCCGAAGGTCCCCCCTTTTCCCTACCCTTTGACAGACGTCGCACGTCCTGCAATAATACTTGAGGTCCTGTGTGACCCTAGGCCAGAAGAATGTTTGGGTTAACCTGTACCTTGTCTTTTTGACCCCTAGATGTCCTGCTAGGGGTATGTCATGACTGAGTTTTAATAACTCAGCCCGGAATTTACGGGGTACAATTAACTGTCTTTTGATGACCTGGGTGGCCCCCTGTCCCACCCCCCCGGTCACTCTATACAGCAATCCCTTATACCATTCAAACTTTTCGTGCGGGTTGTTCCCTGGGGTAACGGCCACTGCCTTCCTATATCCCTCTAATGTGGGGTCGGTACGCTGCTCTTGTTCAAACCCCTGGGGTGTGTCCCAAAAAGGGGAAGGGGGGTCAGGTAAGGGGGGTATTTCGACTCCTACCTGGTTTTCCTCAGAGTGCAGCGGTGCTTCCAGTCTGGCTTGAGCTCGGGTAGTAACCGGGTGTCTCGGGCTAGTTGAGAGGTTAAGCATCCAACATCATTCCCCAACAAAACCTCGGCTGGTAGTTCTTGCATAATCCAAACCTGCAGCTGTTTGGACCCTGAACCCCAATCGACCAGATTATTGGCGGTGGGCAGTTTGTGGATAGCGCCCCCAGCCACCCTCACAGCGACTGTGCGTCCGGTGCGAGCTTGCGCCCTGATAGTGTGAGGTTGCACCTCAGTCAAAGTAGCCCCAGAGTCTCTCAGCGTCCGGGCCCCCACGCCATCTACGGTAATCCATTGGCGGTGGTGGTCCCGGTTGTCACCCCCGGCTTGCACTGGGTTGACCTCGTGTAACACACTCCACTGTTCTTCTTGGTTCGGGACATAGGTTGTGCTTTCTTGTTGTACACAATGAGCGGCTGCCCTGGGTTGTTGTGGGGGTTGCCTTTCCCAGCTTCCCCGGTTTAAGCGAAGGCACTGATTCTTATAATGTCCCGGTTGCTTGCAATAATGGCACACTGCAGGGGGTCGAGCTGTGCTTGCTGGGTTCGGTGAGGGGTTGCTCATGGAGGGTCTAGGAGGGGTAGGGGTTGTTGGAGCCGTGTAATTAGGCTTAAAAGGTGGTCTGCTCGCCCCTTGTTCCTTCCTCCTGTTATCCTGATACTCGTACGCTAGCCTGGCGGCTTCCTCCACAGTTTTAGGTTTTCTATCTTTAACCCAGTCTTTTATGTCCTCTGCAGTGTGATTAAAAAATTGCTCCAATAACATTAGTTGCAAAGCATCCTCCAGGGTGGTTGCTTGGCAGCCCTTCATCCAATTACGGGCCCCCTGTGTAGCCGAAAAGCCCATTCCGTATGGGAATCTCTCCCCGTCTTCCTCAGATCTCTAAACTTTTTCCGGTATGCCTCCGGGGTTACCGCATATCTGGCCAACAAAATGACTTTTGTCTTTTCATAATTATGTATGTCCCCCTCAGGTACTGCTCGCAGCGCCTCAGCTGCTCTACCTGACAATTTACTGCTAATTACTGCAGCCCATTTTGTGGAGTCTAATCCCTCCAGTGCACATTGACGTTCAAAGTCTTGTAAGTAACTGTCAATTTCCATCTCATTGTCATTAAAAGATTTAAAGGCTGCATAATTTACCTTCTTTGGTAGTTCCCCAGTACTTCCCGGGGAGTGTAGTAAATCTCCCTGTGGCGGTCTGTCCCGGTCCTCTCGCTCTTTTTGCAATTATCTGGCTTGTGCCAAGACCTGCAGAACCGCCTCTGTAGTTGGGTTGGGTCCCAATAGACTGATCATCCATCGGATGTCGTTTTGCATCACGGTTTCTTCCTCTTGATCCATCTCTGTATTACTGGTACTGTCGCTCTGTATTAATTCTGCAATCAACGTGGCTTTTGTCTTGTTACTTGCCACTCTGCCTCAAGCTTCCAGTAAATCCTTTAGTGTGGTTCTTTTAAGTAGCTGGTACTGCTGAGCCATTCATTCCCTTGCTTGGTTTGAAGTGTCCATTCAGGATTCGAATCCCACCGCTGCCACCAGTTGTAAGGAAACCAAGTCTAGCCAGACTTCTTTCGGTAGTTTCCTCCCGAAGCGCCAGAGTCTAAGGTAGAGAGACCTCTGTTCGGTAGTTACAAGGAACAAAATCCATACGAAATACAAACAGCTTCACAAGATAATTCCCTTGGTAAAGCATACGAATTCCAAATAACAGTCAGAGTCCAGGATCAGGATACAAGTAGAACTGAGTTTTATTCACATACAGGGCTTTTTATGCAGGTCCCCATGCAAGGGGACATCCCACAGGGATGAGTAACAATTATCCGATCCTGTACAGTAAAAATATAAGACACTCCCAACATAAACATACAGTTCCCTCCCCTAGCCCTGGAGATAATCAGGTCTGATACAGTAACAACCTAATTATCTCTAGGCTGAAAAATCACTGTTTTCCCCAATTTCTGGAACACCCCTTTATACATGGGGTATCCCCCCCAAATCTATTAATTAATATAAAAATGTAAATATAATATTTAAAAAAAATTTTTATAATATAATATTTTATATATTTTTTAAATATTATATTTACATTTTTATATTAATATCTTTTCTTCTAGGACGTTTCCTCTCCCTTCCACATCCCCCTGAGTTACATTTCTTCTATTTTATATATGATGTTTTATATGTACCTATATTAACAAATATTTTGTATTTTATATTTCTATTCCGATTTATTTATTCACAGCTTACTCAATTTGTTTATTTATTTTACTATATTATTGTATTATTTGTTTGGGCAAATGCCCTCTTTCAATATGAACACTTTCTGTAGTCAATTCCACCATGCCCGAGTGTGGAACGCATGGTGGAACGCAAATATATCACATGACCGCATCCAACCGGAAGTCACAAAAAAATAATATATATATATTTATTTTTTTTTTCCGAAACCGGAAGTGATGTGGCCGGCGGCATTTCTGAAGCACAGCTGGATGCAGTTGGACTTATCAAGGGGGCTACTTAAGCCCTGAAGTTTCTCCAGGAATTTAGCACTGAGGAAGGCCCTATCTAGGGCTGAAACGTGTTTGCACTTTACTGGACTTTTTACTGGGACTTTCATTATTGTTACTTTGTGTATATGCTGTGGTGCTTTGCTGCTTTTAATTTTGGCCATTATTGCAGTACCATACCACGCTGTATTTTATACATATATCTGCCTATTTTTGTCCTATATTATTAATATTTTATATAATATTTCATCAATTAATAAACCCTTATTTACTCTTGAATTTGTGGAGTCTGGGTCTTCAACTGAAAATTATCGAAAGCCTGAATAGGCACCCGAGAGCGAAGTACATAGAGCCTAAGAGGCTCCATCCTTGTGAGTTCAATCCTCATATGATACAATTGTTTGTTTTTACCTATATGGAAAACACTATGTATGTCTCATTTGATTTACAGATGTAACCACCATATCTATATCTGCAATAGGTGGTATATCCAAATTTCACCCAGATCGGTTCAGGGGTTCGCAAAAATCATGGAAGTCCTTTGTGACCGGTTCACCGTGGGTGGGCTGCCCAAAATAGTTCCATAGGTTCGTGTGGTTTTACCGGTCACTTTAGAAAAAGGAGAAAAACGAATATAAATACTGACCGAATTCCCCTGGCTCTTAGCAGCGATTGTTCCCCTCATTCGTACACACAAATGTACCGAATAGCGCTCTTCTAGCTAGTCGGTACATATAGTTCCAGCGTTCGTACGTTTGGGACCGGGGTTTGGGAAGTCGAGTGTCCGATTTTAGTTCCAGACACTCGACAACCAAGTCCCGCTGCCTTTGTTTGACTGAAAAAAAGATGGCCGCGGTTTTCTCTGCCACGTGGCGTTCGGTAGTACGAACGCTGGCCGCACACGTAGAGGGTGAAAGTGATGCCAGCTTTGAAGTTAAGTGAGCCAGGGGTGGTCTTTATTCGGCAGTTCCATCTGCCGATTGAAAACATGCAGAAATAGCAAGAAACAGGCAGAAATATTGAATAACAGAGTCATTTCTTCACAGGCGTGTTGGAGACATCTTTACCCCAAAATCACATACATTATATCCCTTTTTAAAGTCACACCCGTTCCCTTGGCAACAGCACCACGTGGTACAGTTACTAGGCGAAACGCACACAACAAGACACACAGGGAATTCCCGTACACACACAGCTGTTACACCAGTCACTAAATAACTATTACTGTACCTTTGGCGAAACTATACAATCATCCAAGTACAGTAGTTACAGTACGGTTAGCATAGGTTAGAGTACAATTTAAAGTCACAGTTCAATTAGTAGTGGTTATGGTGTTAAACATACAACATAGACGACAGTTGTTAGTAGTTATTTACAGTATCAGTAGTTATTATACATGGTTATGGTACCGTGCGCTATAATACAGTTACACACTATTCACACTCTCGCTAGACAGCAGAGCTCACGCTATCTAGCAAGATATACACTCTACTACAACAATCCACTCTACTACAACAATCTTTAACACATTTACAATTCCCAACTAATCTATTGGCCAGTACCTCGATGGACTACCTAAAACTATTTACATACGTTTTGGTTAGCCACGCTGCCCAAGCACCACATATAGCGTTTCAAAATTTACACGCCTTCCCACTTAGCCAAGATAGGTTGAGATATAGCGAACCGAATTTACACAGGCGCCGCTTAGTCTCCCGGTCCCTCCGACCTAGTAAACGTAATATACACCCTAGAACGCTAGTCTAGACAAGACACCGGTGTCCGGCTTGGGCTATTTACACAGGACCCAGCCTGACTCCAATACCAAAATTAAACGGGCTGACTACAGGGCGTTTAATTACGAGCGGTGCGCCTTCGCTCCTTCCCTCCACTGGAGGGGGCCAATTCCATACACAAATAACCCCTTATGGGCCTACCGCACAATCGGTACCCAATACCCCTAGTGGGTCCACCGTCTAAAACAGTAGTCGTCTTACCTCCTCGTTCCTGAACCTGAGTTCACACTCATCAACGGGGACACCCCAGCACTTACTACGTAGAGGCCGATGATCTCCTGGACAACAGACCAGTGGCGCCGAGACGAAAGGAGGTCCACGCAGAAGTTCAGGGGTGCAGCCGTAGAGAGCGTGGGCAAAGATAGACCGTCTCACGCCTCTGCTTCTCAGCTACCGTTGAACGATGAGTTTCCCGGCCAATGCACCAAATGATACCGGAGAAACTGAAGGAAGCCGAGCACAGAGAGATGCACACAGGTTTCTTCAGGAAGGAAGAGATCTTTATTCGATTCACCGACCGGGACTCAGAGGGACTAATGTCACCAAAATACAACAAGATACAAGATCTGAGTGTAGGTCCCTTATATAGGCATATAACTCCACCCATAATAAGCTCCACCCACACATACTCTTAACCAATCAATATAACAAAGACTAACTTCCTGTTTGACCACATGGCTTGTCCAGCACAATGGAGGAGGGGAATACTATATCCTGTATTCTTGCACATGCTCCGTACACTACTGATTGTATCTCTGCCACGCGCAACCAACCGACCGATACATCAATATATGCACGTACACATACCACGTGGCAATCTCGGCCTACTAAATTTATTTTTAACGAGATTCCACCACGGTGGCGACGAGGCTGTAGAACCCAAACTGACATGGCAGCCATTGGCACTATAAAGGACTTTGATCCTGACTCGGATTTATGGGCCTCTTGGATTGAAAGGCTTGAACAATATTTCGCAGCTAATGATATTCCTGACAATAAACAGGTCGCTGTTTTCCTAACAGTTATAGGAGCCAGAACGTATGATACGCTAAGGAGCCTCTTACACCCAGAGAAACCTGCCTGCAAGCCATTGGCAAGCCTGATTACTCTGTTAACTGGCCATTTCCAACCAAAACCACTAGAGATAGCAGAGAGATTTAAATTCGCACCTGCTGTTTTGGGGACTACCTGCCCACTGCTCTGCGAGACCAGTTTGTAATGGGCATTGCAAGTAATGCAGTGCTAAGGAGACTGCTTACAGAAGAAGATTTAACATTTAAAAAGGCAATGAACATGGCAAGTATTATAGAACAAGCGTCTAAGGATGCTAATCTATTACACAGCAGACTGGACAAAACACAGGAGGCAGAGCTAGACGTTTTAAAATTAGATGCTAGAGCACGGAGTATACCACAGGGAAAGAGACTTTCAAAACAGGAACATTCACATTACAAATGTTATCGCTGCGGAGCTGCTACACATGTTGCAACTACATGCAGATTCAAGGATGCCAAGTGTCATGCTTGTGGTAAAATGGGCCACCTACAAAGAGTGTGTAAATCCACAGCAGAGAGAGGCAGTAATCGCTTGAGAGACAGAGCAAAGAATGCCTATAGAGTACAAATGCAGGAGTCTTCTGAGGATTCGGATGAACAATTTTCTGTCCGAAATTTAAAAATATATAAAATAGGTTCTAATCTGGCTGCATTCACAGTTCAGGTTGTTGTAAATGGAAAGGAACTGACTATGGATTTGGACACAGGTGCAGCTGTATCAGTAATTTCTTTGACAGACTGGAAACGCCTTAAAATACATAGGCCAATAATTCAGACAACAGCGAGACTGCAGACATATTCTAAAAAGCTGTTAATACCAGTGGGTTGTGTGGCACAACCACAGTCAGTTACATTCAACAAGTGTAAGAAGAAACTACCTCTCTATATCTTTTTTTTTTTTTGTAAATATAATTTTTATTTCAAAATTATGAGCTTCATTCCGAGACGTGCAAGTCTCCACGTGTAGTTGTTAGCAATATTTAAGACTCAACATGAGTCCAACCATAGAAAAACAGTAAAGCACAAATATAAACTCGTGGGCGCGCAGGCCCCATGTATTAGTGGACTCGCAGGTCCTCGTCAGTGATCAAGACTGCTGTGTCGTATTTCACATATCCATATTATCAGTAAACAAAGGAAAACAATAACAGATTCTTGTGGGCGCGCAGGCCCTATGAAGCTCAGAGCTCACAGGTGTACTTCAGAATTCTGCAAGCAATATTCGACTGGCCAGATCCGTAGTTATCATGAGTTAGGTCTGGTGGTATGTAGGATCGTAGTGGGCATTGCGGGTTCGGCCCCCGACCAGGTCTTCAGGTGAGTAGGTCGGTGAGGCCGATGAGCATAGTTGTGTGCATTAGTCGTCAGTGCCCAATGCTCGTGTTTATGCAGCCTAAAGTGTCTGCTTGCTCTTGGTTACATGTTTCCGTCTCTCTAGTCGGTCCGAAGTAAGGGAGTCAGGGAAAAAAAAGGGGGGGCAGGGTCCGGGTAGGGAAGGGGGGATAGGGTTAGTCTACTGTCTCTGCTTTCGTTAGTCTTGGGGTATCGGTTGTGTAGTCCATAAGCATGGACTGGAATTCCGGTTTCGTGGTCAACAGTATCCACTGCGTCCATATGTCTAGGTAAGTCTGCTGTTGTTTTTGCGGGCCAGCCGCGTACATGATAAGTTCCTCAACTGCTCTGAGGTCCTCCATTTGGGCGAACCACTGGGATAAGGGCGGGGCCGTTTTATTCTTCCAAAACTGTGGGATTAATTGTTTTGCTACATTAATGATTCGGATCGTGAGTGTCTTTTTATATTTGGACGTGGGGGTGGGCGTATGGTGGAGCAGCATAGCTGCCGGTTCAAGGGGTGGGGGGTTATCTGAGAAGCGGGCTATGACTTGGTGGATAGAGCGCCAGAACGGTTGAATCAGTTCGCAGGTCCACCAAATGTGTAAGAGTGTGCCTATCTCCTTCTCACACCTCCAGCATAGGCGGGAGTCTTGAGAGTTTATGGGGTGCGCAGTAGCTGGTGTGTGGTACCATCTCGTGAGCAGTTTATAAGCAGTCTCCTGGCTCTTGCTAAATGTTGAGCAGTGGTGAACATTATTGCAGATCTTTTCCCATTCAGGGGCGCTAAACGTCTTATTTAGGGATTCCTCCCATTTCCCCATAAAGTTAGGTGTCTCTACTGGGGTTTGCATTTGGAGGAGGGAGTAGAGGTATGAAATTCCATGTGATAATGGGTCAGGGGCTGAGCATAGTCTCTCAAAAGTTGTGAGATCTCTGCCCAAAGCCTGTCCCTGCGGGAGGAGTTTTATGTAATTGCGTACCTGTGCATAGCGAAAACGCGTTAGGAAGGACTGAGGGGTCGCCCCACGTAACTCTGTCAGGTCTTTCAGTCCCCGGTTGGAACAGACATGTCTCAGTCGGGGTAGGGGGTCGTCCACTAAAATTTGCAAGGCCTTCGGGTCTAGGCCTGGTTGGAAGTCCGGGTTATGGGTGAGAGGCAGAAGGGGGGAGGGGTGCGTACTAAGAGCATGACGCCCCATACTCCTTCTCCATACCGTCAGAGTCGCTTTTGTGTAGGGTGTGTAACGGGCTTCCCTCCCAGAACCTCCCGCTGGGAGCCATGGGAGTAGAGCGGCGGGGACTCCCGCTGCGTGTCCCTCAAGGGATTTCCACAGCTTGTGCACCCCTAGTTTGGACCATTCTACTATTCGTTGTAGGTGACATGCTTTGTAGTATAGCAGAAAGTCTGGGAGGGCTAGTCCTCCTTTGTCTTTGGGCCGTGTAAGCAGTGAGTATTTCAGTCTGGGTCTCCTCCCGTTCCACACGTAGGACCCCAGTGCTCCCCGGAGTGTCGTGAAAAAAGAGGTTGGGATCAGGATAGGCAGGGCCTGGAAGAGGTAGAGTAGACGTGGCAAAAAATTCATCTTCACCACCTGCACCCTACCTAACCAGGATATGTGGGGGAAGGCCCATTCCCTCATTTCTTTCCGAAATTGGGTCAGTAATGGGGTGAAGTTTGTCGCGTACAGGGTGGTTGCGCTCACTGTCAGCCAGGTACCCAGGTAGCGTATCTTGTCCGAGGCCCATTGGAATTTGTAGCTCCTGCGCAGTTGGTCTGCGCGAGGTATGGGTACACTAATGTTTAAGAAATAGGATTTCGAGAAATTGATTTTCAATCCCGAGAGGAGTCCGAATGTGTGAAAGGCCTGGACTAGGTTGGGCAGGGAGACCTCTGGATGTGTGAGGAAAAACAGTAGGTCATCCGCGTAGGCGGCAATTTTGTGGTGTGTGTCTCCTGTGTGAATGCCGGTAATGTCGGGATGATGTCTGATGGTGTTCAGGAATGGCTCCAACGCTAGGACAAAAAGTAGCGGGGAGAGGGGACATCCCTGACGCGTACCGTTAAATATAGGGAACGGGTCTGTTAGGGCCCCATTGACCAGTACGTGTGCTGTCGGTTTGGAGTACAGGGCTTTAATCCAGCCCAAAAGGTGTGGTCCCATTCCCAGGTGTGTTAATGTCCGGAACATGTA
Organism: Pelobates fuscus; assembly: GCF_036172605.1. Lineage (NCBI taxonomy): Eukaryota > Metazoa > Chordata > Amphibia > Anura > Pelobatidae > Pelobates > Pelobates fuscus. Next base: position 270,856,791 of record NC_086322.1, read on the forward strand.
TTCCCAATTGACCCTATCAAAGGCCTTCTCCGCGTCTGTGGAGAGTAGGAGAAGGCCCGTGTTCGTCTCGGTATTCCTATGCATCAGTGTCAGGGCCCTGATAGTGTTGTCCCTAGCCTCTCGACCCAGCACAAACCCAACCTGGTCTGCGTGGACCAGACCGGGAACATGCGTCTGGAGTCTAGTCGCCAGGACTTTTGCCAGGAGTTTTATGTCTGTATTAATGAGGGATATGGGTCGGTAGCCGCCGCAGTGCTCTCGATCCTTCCCCTCTTTGGGGATGATAGTAATGTGCGCCATTAGAGCCTGTCCGGGAAGTTCGTGTCCCTCTCTGATCGCATTGAACATGTCTGTCAGTGGGGAGTAAAGTATGTCAGCGTATGTCCTGTAATATTTTAGCGGTAGCCCGTCGGGGCCCGGGCTTCTCCCTGATTTGGAGCTTTTAATCGCTAGCGCAAGTTCCTCCGTGGTAATGGGTTCTTCTAGTCGGTTTGATATGTCAGTCGCTAGGGCGGGGAGTGTATGGGCCGAGAGGTACTCATCTATAGAGTCACGGAGTCTGAGAGTGTGCGTGTCAGTGTGCGGTCGTGGTAGGGAGTATAAGTCTGCGTAATATGATCGAATGATCTCCTGTATCTTGGTGGGGTGTCTGTGGAGGATCCCGTCCTTGTCCCGAATGCGGTCTATGTATGTGTCCCGTCGTCTTTTGTTGAGCATGCGTGCTAGGAGCTTCCCACTCTTATTACCGTTTACATGGAAGAATGCCTTGTGTCGTAGAACTGCCCTATGATGTTGGGATTGTATGAGTGTGGTCAGTTCCCTCCTTAGACCTAACAGCGTGGCTTGGTGGGTAGGGAGTTGGAGGCGTTTGTTGAGGGTATCTAGGCTGTGTATGTCTGCTAATAGCGAAGTCATGCGTGCCTCCCTCTGTCGTTTCAGGAGAGCGCCCTTTTGTATGAAATGCCCCCTGATAACACTTTTGTGAGCTTCCCATCGTATGGTGGGGGACGTCTGGTCGCCATTGTGTGTAAAGTAGTCCCGGAGTGTGGTGTCTATGTCCGCAGTCAGTTCTGGCATGGCAAGCAGAGCTTCATTCAGTCTCCACTTAGAGACCCTAGGTCTGAAAAGGGGGGACTTCAGGGTGACCGACACCGGTGCATGGTCCGACCACGTTGCGGTGCCTTGGTCAGCCTGGAGGGCCAGTGGGAGGTGATATTGTGAAAGGAAGAGATAGTCAATGCGAGTGTAGGAATTGTGCGGGTGAGAGTAGAAGGTATAGTCCCTTTCGTCAGGGTGTAGTGCTCTCCAGCAGTCCACTAGTCTCTCCCTCGTCAGTAAGGCCCTGATTGCCGCGATGTGTTGGGTAGGGACGGGTGAGCGTCCTGAGGAGGAGTCCCATTTGGGGTCTAGAGCTACGTTTAGGTCTCCCCCTAGGACCAATACCCCTTCAGCGAAGCGCCGCAGTGAGCGGAGTGTCCGGGCCAGGAAACTGTATTGTCTGCGGTTTGGGGCATAAACATTAGCGAAGGTGTAAAGCGTGCCCACTATCTCCCCCTTTAAAAAGGTATATCGACCCTCTGGGTCGGTTTGTACATCTTTTTCTGTGAACGGGATGCGTCTATGAATGAGGATCGCAGTTCCTCTGGACTTTCCCCCCTGAAAGTCGCTAAAGTATCCTATGGGGTAGTGGTGGTTCGTTAGTGTGGGACGTGACCCCTCCCTAAAATGCGTTTCTTGTACGAACACAATCGATGCCTTACGGGAGAGAAATTCCCTCACCGCTCCCGACCGTTTCTCGGGTTGATTAAGGCCTCTGGCGTTCAGGGACAGTATCGTGATGGGGGCCGGGGCAATGGACATGACCGGGGCTTTTCTAGCAGTCGTGTATCAGCGTAGGCTTGTCCGTCCGGCGGACAAGCGGGAGGGTGGGGTAGGGAAAAAGTGGGGGGCACAGGAAGGCTTGGGTTAGGCGGGGAGGGAGAAAGTCAGGAGTCAAGAGTCACAGTCGGTAAGTCTGAACAAAATCGCTATAACCAGCGGTATCGGAAAAGAGCGAAGGGGGGCTGGAACCCCCCCGTCCGCTAGAGGGCGGAGGGGGACCGCTCACCTGATTCTGGTCGCTCACTCCGGTAGGGCAGTCAAAGGGGGTCCGGGAATCCCAAGTGAGTAGGGTCCAGGGGGTCAAGTGCGCTCTCAAAAAGGTCGTCACAGACCACTGTGACCTCTCGGGGCACCACCCAGTTAGGATCCGTCGTCTCCCCGACTTACGGCACAATCTAAATAAAATTCAGCATGAGTGTCAACCTCACCATATAATGCAGTAAAAAACAGTAGCAATAGTATTAGCCATAACATAAAACACATCAACATTTCAAAATTACCCTCCCTCCCCCCCCCCCCCCCTGTGCGGTAGAGCCCAGCAGGTCCACTGGCCTACAATTCCGCCTTCCTCCCCCCTCCCAAGTCCCTGTCGCCCACCCCCCTCCCGCTCCCAGAGCTAGGCATCCCCTCCTTCCCCAGCCTAATGTACCGATCTCAGTTAATATAGAAGGCCCTTAAATGTTAGAATAGTAGAGAGTGGGGGGTCTTATAACGGGGCTATGAGGTGCGTTGCTCCTAATGTTTTCCCTCTCGGGCCTAGGCCCTTCGTGGGTCCCTTTCCTCTCTGCGGCAGTGTGGGTATAGCACCCCTTTCACCCCCCAGGGCAATCTTAGCTAGGTCTAATATTCCCCCCCCACACCCAAAGTGGAGGTACAGTTCCCATAATACTTGCTGTGACCAAATGACAGTCAAAGTTCACAATAACGGTGAAGCGCCAAGGGTGGTCTGCGGTGGGTGGTACAGTTCATAGTCTGCTAGTGTAGTCAGCATGGCGGTTCCGGAGGGGGGGGGGTAACCTCCCAGGAATGGAGCGGGTTTCAGATGGGTGTCCCCACTGGTCTGGTCGTTTGAGTACGGGGAGGACGAATTCTCTGAGGGCGAAGGCCCGTGTCCTGTGATCTGGGGGCAAAAGCGTAGAAGTTGAGTGGGTTCGGCCAGGTCAGGGTTTCTGGCGAAAGGTGCAGCTCTCTTTGCAGCGCCTGGGCGTCTTCTTCCCCCAGGATCGTGAAGGGGCCGTTGGGTGTAGCAACCTGTAGGCCCGTGGGGAAGCACCAGCGGTACCTCATCTGGGCTGCTTGTAGCTGCCTTGTAAGGGGTTTCAAGGCTCGTCTAAATGATAGCGTGGCTGGGGATAGGTCGGGAAACAGGTGGACTTCCGAGTTTTCCAGTATTATTTTATCTGTGCCCCTTGCTTTGCGGAGGATTTCCTCCTTCAGTGGAAAGCTTTCCAAACAGCAAATAATGTCACGGGGTGGCCCGTCTGGGGGGCCCGGAGGCCTCAGGGCGCGGTGTGCTCGTACAAAGCTAATGGGTGTCTGGAGAGGTCGCACCAGCAATTTATTAAATAAGTCCAGCAAGGTGTCTTGGATCGGGCTTTTCTTGTCCAGCGCCTCTGGCACCCCTCTGATTCTAATATTTTGTCTCCTACCCCTGTTGTCCAGGTCCTCAATGTGGAGCGCCATTTGTTGTAGTATCTTGGCATGGGATTGCAGTCTGTCTGTGGTTGCTGCCTGAACCGCAGACATGTGGTCGCTGTCAGCTTCCAACTGAGTCACCTTTTGGTTAAGGCCTTGTATGTCCTCACGCATGGCGTGTAGCTCAGCGGTAATGGACGCGCGGAGTTCCGCGTTTGCAGTCTTCAGATCCGCTTTAGTGGGTAGTTGCTGCAGCATAGACATTATGTCGGGTAGGGAAGCTTGGGAGGTCGGCAGTGAGTGGTCACCCTGCGGGGAACGCGGGTGGGAAAGGCCGGAGGCCGTGGAGTCGTTCGAGGCCTGGTCCAGATCCGCCGGTGCCACGAGGTATGGCTTCACGGAGGGGGTCACAGTGCGTTTCGGGGTGTCCCCGGGTCTTTGGGTGCTCGATGCGCGGTGTGTTTTCCCCATTTTCGGCTATTATTAGTGCGGTCGGTGAGGTTGAAAGTTAGGCCGGCGGGGAGCTCTCAGTTTATGCTGCCATCTTCGCGGACCTCCAAGCCACGCCCCCCTCTCTATATCTTAGAGAATGGAGGACCTCCACTTTTTGGTAGGGAGTGGATAAGGGCTCTTGGGATGCCTCAAGTGCATAAGTATCCATGTAATGTGTTGAATGAAAATCAGACCAGACTTGACTGGATTAGGGAATTACAGGAAAAGTATGCACCAGTGTTTGATGGCCAATTAGGGATTGTAAAGGGACAACAAGTTTCCTTAGAATTAAAGGAAGGAGCAACACCGACATTTTTTAAAGCAAGAAGTGTGCCTTTTGTTCTAAGGGCTGAAGTGGAGGCAGAATTGAGGAGATTGGAGGAGTTGTATACCATCTCCCGGGTTCACAATAGTGAGTGGGCTTCGCCCATTGTTCCTGTGAGAAAACGAAATGGGGAGATACGGATTTGTGGGGATTTCCGCATGGCTCTTAACACACAGCTTAAAATAGATAAGTATCCCCCTCCTAGAGTAGATTATATTTTTGCATCATTGGCAGGTGGCCAGCAATTCACCAAAATTGACTTGAAAAATGCATACCTACATTTATCTCTACATCCAGATTCTCGACCACTACTTACGGTTAATACCCATCGGGGGCTATTCAGGTATATGGACAAGCTGTTAGCTGGAATTCCTGGGACACAGCGCCTGTTAGATGACATGATGGTGACGGGTAAATTAGAGGAGGAACATAAACAGAATGTAGAGGCAGTTTTGCAAAGACTTATGGAATATGGATTGAAGGTAAGTTTGGATAAATGCCAATTCATGCAGGATCGTCTTGAATTTGGTGCTCATGTAATTGACAAACATGGGATGCATCCAACAGATGAGAAGGTCAAGGCATTACAGGATGCTCCAACTCCACAAAATGTGACACAACTAAGGTCCTATCTTGGTCTGTTAAATTCTTACAACCGTTTTTTGCCAAATTTAGCTCATGTCCTGTACCCTTTACATCGTCTTCTAGAGAGTAAGCGACAATGACGCTGGACAGTAGAATGTGCTTCATTGCAAAAATTCATGCACAAATGTAAATATTGCATGAATTTAAAGCCTCAGGATTAACTGTCAATGACAGATGCCCTAACACGCAAAGAGTGAACCAAGTAGAGTCCTATACACAGAAAATAAGCATATAGGAGGCATAGGAAATGGAATAGTCAGATACAGGCCTGGGTCAGGATTGGTGCTGGGTTTCACACTATTGCAACATCAACCCGCAAATATCTACCCTCCCCATCTCTAAAGGTGACAGCATGAGAGAAGGGGACGTTTATGAACATGAGGAATCCTTTAACACTGTGTATTAATACTTTACCAGAAGTCGCCCCCAGGGAGGGGAGAACTGCCATCCACACACCCAGCCATCCAGAAGACGGGTAAAAGAGAAGGAAGGACTTTGATTAGTGAGTAGAAGAAGAAGGGAGCTGAGAATAGGTTAGAGACAGATAAGAGTAGAGAAGAAAAGAGACAAAACAAAGGCTCCACCAGAGACAGTAGGGTCTAAAATATTCAAATGGACATGGGGAAGGGACAGAACAAGTGGGAAGAGTATAATCGAGGGAAGGCCCAAATCATATTTCTTTAGATAAAATGTTTTTGGAAATATCTATCAGAAGATAGATCTCTTTGTTCAAGTCGCAGCCGGCGTCTTGTGTGGGTGCAGTGCCCAGATTATTATTAGCCCAAGAGTGCTCTCCTTTATCCTCAGTATTTCTGGTACCTGACTTGGCTTTTTTTTATTTATTGTTTATTCTGTATTCTGGTATCCTTGGCTCTGTAATACTTGTTTATCTCTCTGTCTCCAATCCTGACCTAGGCCTGTATCTGACTATTCTATATCCTATGCCTCCTATATGCTTATTTTCTGTGTATATCACTCTACTTGGCTCACTCTTTGCGTGTGTTAGGGCATCTGTCATTGACAGTTATGTATCCTGAGGCTGTAAATTCATGCAATATTTACATTTGTGCATGATTTTTTGCAATGAACTTGTGTCCACAGAGATAATTCACTTTTTCAAAGCAAAAATTCTGAAAAAGACCTTAATTGTTTTTTATATTCGGCAAATCTATGTACAAATAAGAAACACCTTTAACCCCTTTAGGACGGAGTCAATAGTGCATAGTTCTGATCAAAACAAAACGTAAACAAAAACTGGAATTTGAGCTATATGTCTGTTCAACCGAAATTCACCGCTGTCACATTAAGTGCACACACACTTGTTATATATCATTTTGTTCAGGAGAAACAGGGCTTTCATTTATCATTAACTATTCATATATGGAACATAATTTATTATGAATAAAAATTAAAAAAATGTGAGAAAATAAGATTTATTTTTTTTTACATTTCATTTGTATTTCCGTCTGACATTTTAGCTGTGAATGTCATAATACTGTTAGGTTTTACTGCAAAAAAAATGCACATATTTAGTCAGCGATGTCTCACGAGTACAACAGTACCCCCCATTAACAGGTTTTATGGTGTTTTGGAAAGTTACAGGGTCAAATATAGAACGTTCCTAATATTAATATATATATATCGGTAACAGAATACACTTAGAATGACATTCTATATATATCTATCTATATATAAAATACAAATAACCGCAAATATATATATATAGTTAAATACATATAATTACATAAAAGATTACATTAGTATACACGTAGAATTTAAATACCTTTAAATGCATATATATTAAAATTCTACGTGTATATTTAAATAATCTTTTAATGTAATTATGTGATTTGATTAATTAAAATTTGATTGACATGCCTGACAACACAGGGAGAAAGTGCAGAGAATTTAATTTGCAAGCACTATATTTGACCTTGTAACTCTCCAAGACACCATAAAACCTGTACATAGGGGGTACTGTTTTACTCGGGAGACTTCGCTGAACTCAAATATTAGTGTTCAGAGGTCCACAAAAAGGGGTCATGTTCTGTTCCTTTCACAGCTTCGTATAGAGGTTTCGCCAATATTGCATAATTAGAAATCCATATCCTGCAGAATCCTGCCGCTCCTAAGAATTCTTGCACTTGTCTTCTATTCTTAGGTATAGATATCCGACACACTGCTTCTTTTCTTTCAGGTCCCATCATTCTTTGACCTTCGGATATATGGAATCCTAAATATTTAACACTTGGCTGGCACAATTGTGCTTTCTTCCTCGATACCTTGTATCCTGCTCTCCATAGAATATGAAGCAAATCATAAGTGGCTTGTTGGCATATCTCTTTAGTAACAGCCGCTATCAATAGATCATCCACATATTGAAGTAGTACACATTCTCCTGGGATGGACTTGAAATCTTGCAAATCCTGGCTTAATGCAGATCCAAATAGGGTAGGTGAATTCTTGAACCCTTGAGGTAGTCTGGTCCAGGTCATCTGACGCTTTGAACCTGTAACAGCATCTTCCCATTGGAAAGCAAAGATATGTTGACTCTCAGCAGCAATTCGAAGACAAAAGAAAGCATCCTTAAGATCTAACTCTGTGAAGTAGGTTGCCCCACCTGGTATCAAGGCAAGCAGATTGTAAGGATTGGGTACAACTGTGTGTGTATTAACTACTGCATCATTAACTGCTCTCAAATCCTGTACAGGACGATATTCGTCCGATCCTGGTTTTTGAACAGTTAATAATGGAGTGTTCCAGGAGGAAGTACAGAATTTTAGGATGCCATACCTTACGAACTTATCCAAGTAGGTTTGTATGTTTTCCTTAGCCTTTTGGGGTATGTGATATTGACGTAGGCTCACAGGATAGGCCCCAAGCTTTAGTTCAATATGTATGGGTGGGATATTACGAGCAAGTCCTGGTGGATTATTCTCTGCCCATACTCCTGGAATGTCAAATAAGGATTCATCACTCTTAGGGTTAACACTTGTCACTATGGAATAGAAGTGCCATTCTTCTTCCCTTGGCACCGATATCGCCATTATGCCTGGTAATCCCTTAAACTTCAGAGATGTTGATCCATTAGGTAAAAAGGTTATCTGGGCTTGAAGCTTCGATAATAGATCTCGTCCTAGAAGTTGAATCGGACACTCTGGCATATATAGGAACTGATGCTTCACCAGATGGCCTCCCAGAATACAAGTGCGACTCTTAAGAACCGGTCTTGTTTGCAGTAAAACCAACAGTATTATGACATTCACAGTTAAAATGTCAGATGGAAACGCAAATTTAAAAAAAAATCTTATTTTCTCACATTTTTTTAATTTTATTCATAATAAATGATGTTTCATATATACATATTTGATATGGAATGAAAGCCTTGTTTCTCCTGAACAAAATGATATATAATAAGTGTGGGTGCATATAATTTGAAAGAGGGGAACTACGGGTGAACAGACATATAGCGCAAATTCCAGTTTTTGTTTACGTTTTGTTTTGATCAGAACGTGCACTATTGACTCCGTCCTGAAGGGGTTAACCCCTTAACACCGCAGCCAAATGTACAAGTTGTGAACGAAACAAAATGTAAACAAAACATGGCATTTGCGCTATATATCTGTCAAACCGTAATTCACCTCTTTCCTTATTATATATCATTTTATTCAGGGGAAACAGGGCTTTCATTTAATATCAAATATTTAGCTATGAAACATAATTTAATATGAAAAACATGGGAGAAAATAAGATTTTTTTTTATTTTTTTAGTTCTACATGACATTTTAACTGTCAATGTCATAATACTGTTTGCTTTTACTGCAATAAAATACACATATTTGTATTCAGCAAAGTCTCACGTGTAAAACAGTACCCCCTATGTACAGGTTTTATGGTGTTTTGGGAAGTTACAGGGTCAAATATAGCATGTTACATTTGAAATTGAAATTCGTCAGATTGGTTACGTTGCCTTTGAGACTGTATAGTAGCCCAGGAAAAAAATATACACCCATAATGGCATACCATTTGCAATAGTAGACGACCCAAGGTATTGCAAATGGGGTATGTCCAGTCTTTTTTAGTAGCCATTTGGTCACAAACACTGGCCAAAGTTAGCGTTAGTATTTGTTTGTGTGTGAAAAATGCAAAAAACGCCAATTTTGTCCAGTGTTTGTGACTAAGTGGCTACTAAAAAAGACTGGACATACCCCATTTGCAATACCCTGGGTTGTCTACTATTGCAAATAGTATGCCATCATAGGGGTAATTTTCATTCTTGGGCTACCATAGGGTCATAAAGGCAACGTAAGCAATCTGGCGAATTTTAATGTGAAAAAAATGAAACACAAGCCTTATATTTGACGCTGTAATTTTTGAAAACACCATAAAACCTGTACATGAGGGGTACTGTTGTACTCGGGAGACTTCGCTGAACACAAATATTTGTGTTTCAAAACAGTAAAAAGTATTGCAGCAGTTATATCGTCCGTGTAAGTGCTGTTTGTGCGTGAAAAATGCAAAAAACGTCACTTTTACTGGCGATATCATCGTTGTAATACATTTTACTGTTTTGAAACACTAATATTTGTGTTCAGTGAAGTCTCCCGAGTAAAACAGTACCCCCCATGTACAGGTTTTATAGGGTTAAATATAGTGCTAGCAAATTAAATTCCTTATACTTTCGGCATGGGTTGTCAGGCAGGTCCCGCTAATTGTAATTAATTAGGATACCTAATTATGTAAAATTATTACATAAATATATGTGTAGAATTAATATATGTATATATATATACATATGTGTATATATACGTATATATATATATATTTTTTTAAATATTTTTATTTATATATAGGTATATATATAGTGATATATACGTATATATTTATGTATATAGATATATATATATTATTTCGTTCTACGTGTATTTTGATATAAATATATATATATTAATATCACAATACAGTTAGAACGAAATAAAACACATCTATATATTTTTTAATATTTTATTTTTAATTATTTTTTTATTTAATTTTTTTACGTATTTTCTTTTTTTATATTATTTATAAATATATATATAACAATAATTATATATATATTTAATCAGTATCAGTCTACGTGTAATTTGATATTAATATATATATATATAATTATATATATATTAATATTAAAATACACCTAGACGGTGTATGTGTGTGTGTGTGTATGTGTATATATATACTTAGATCATATATATATAACATATATATATGATCTAAGTATATATATTTTTTTTACACTTATTTAATTAATTTTAATTTTATTTCCAGCCAGCAGGGGGACCAACTGTCATTACAGTTGGTCCCCCTGCTGGCAATGCCTGAGCCAGCTATACCGGCCATGTGATTGTGAGGTCCTCGCAAGGACCTCACTCTCACATGACCGGGAGGGACCGGAGGAGGAAGATCTGCCGCGGGGGGGCTCCCTGGGAGTCCCCCCAACCGCAATCGCCGGCGTGGGACCGCCGGCGACCGGGTAAGTAAAAAAAAACCGGCGGGCGTATATTTACGTCCTGCGGCGTTTAGAGCCGCTTTTAAAAGGACATAAATATACGTCCGCCGGACTTAAGGGGTTAATGAAGCAGTTTTGGTGTATAGATCATGCCCTCCAGTCTCATTGCCATATTATCTCTTATGTATGTGTTAAATCACTTTTTTTATGCAGCCAGGTCACATCTATCTGCATGTGACTTACACAGCCTCCCTAAAACACTTTCTGTAAAGTGAGATCTAATGTTTACACTTCATTCTAATTTAACCCCTTAAGGACTGGACAGTTTTTGCGATGTTGTACATTTGCGACCAGGCCTCTTTTTACACTTTTGTGGTGTTTGTGTTTAGCTGTAATTTTCCGCTCTCTCATTTACTGTTCCTATACAAATTGTTTTTTTCAGGACAAAAAAGGCTTTCTTTACATACCATTATTTATATAATCTCATGTAATTTAATTTTAAAAAACAAACAAATATGATGAAAAATTTAAAAAAATACATGTTTTTTTTTACTTTTACTTGAAAAATATTTTACTCATCTACAAAAGCGAATAAAAAAAACTGCTAAATAGATTAAAAATATTGTCCTGAGTTTTAAAATACCCAGTGTTACATGCTTTTTTCCTTTTTTATTTGCAAGTTATAGGGTTATAGGTACAAGTAGGATATTGTGATTTCAAAACATATATTTTTTCAAATTTATCAATAGTGACATTGTAACACTATTATCTGTCAAAAGTCTCTGAATAACACCCCACATGTATATATTTTTTTTAAAGTAGACAAACCAGGGTATTGAATATAGGGTATGTCCAGTCTTTTTTAGTAGCCACCTAGTCGCAAACACTGGCCAAAGTTAGCGTTCATATTTGTTTTCTGTGTGAAAAAACTAAAAAACGAAATTGAACGCTAATTTTGGCCAGTGTTTGTGACTAAGTGGATACTAAAAAAGACTGGACATACCCCATTTGCAATACCTTTTGTTGTCTTCTTTTGCAAATGGTATGCCATCATGGGGGTAATTCTCATTCCTGGGCTACCATACGCTCTCAAAGGTAACATAACCAATTGGGCATCCCTCCAATGGCCATTGGAGCAACTAAATGACCTCCATTTGTCTAAATATACATAGGGATTAAGGAAAAAGCGCAAGTAACATTTTCTTTTCTTTGGTTTTTACTATATATTGGGGCTGATGTGTGTTGTAGTCCTTGCTGCTTTAGCGCAGGACTTCTCTTTTTGTATTTGTATTAACATAACCAACCTGCCCATTTTCAATGTAAAAATATTTGACCCATATATTTGACCCTATAACTTTCAAAAACGCTATAAAATCTGTACGTGGGGGGTACTGTTATACTCGGGAGACTTTCCTGAACACAAATATTAGTGCTTCAAAACAGGAAAACATATCACAACAATTATATCATAAGTAAAAGTGCTGTTTGTGTGTGAAAAATGCAAAACAAAGTCACTTTCACTGACAATATCATCGCTGTGATAGGTTTTACTGTTTTGAATCACTAATATTTGTGTTCAGTGAAGTCTCCCGAGTAAAACGGTACCCCCCATGTACAGCGTTTAGGGTGTCATAGAAAGTTACAGGGTAAAATACAGTGCTGGCAAATTAAATTCTCTGGAATTTCGGCCTGGGTTGGCAGGCAGGTCCCTCAAATTGCAATTAATAAAATTACTTAATTATGTAAAAATATTACATAAATATGCACGTAGAATTTAAATATATATGCATATTTATATATTTGAAGTCTACATGTATATTTATATAATTATTTATGTAATTTCGTATATGTATATTTCGTATTATTTTTATTTATTTATATATACATAGATATATATACAATTTCATTCTAAGTGTATTTTGATATAAATATATATATATTTTAATATCAAAATACAGTTAGAATAAAATTTCATAGAGATATGTAATTTTTTTTACAAAAATTTAGTATTATTTTCTATTTTTTAATTTAATTTAATTTACTTATTATTTGTATTTTATAATAATATATATATACAATATATATAGTTATTATATATATTATATATATACGTGTGTAATGTAATTATAAGTGTGTTTTTATATTAATATATGTACATATTAAGATAAAAATACACTTAGTATGATATTATATATATGATATATAGACATATATTATATAAATATAATATATGTCTATATATCATATATATACACACATATATAATCATTTTTATTTTTATTAACATTAACTTTATTTTTTTTATGATTTTACACTAGCAGGGAGACTGCCTGTCAGCACAGGCAGTCCCCCTGCAGGCAGACACATGGACACCTATTGTGACCATGTGGTCGCCCTGTTGAGCGATGACATGGCCCCAGGGGTCCTAATCCGCCATGGGGAGACTGTCTGGGCTGCAGGCAGTCTCCCCACACCGGGAGCACCGCCGATTGCCGCCAGGGGAACGACGGCGATCGGATAAGTACATTGCACCGTTAGGACGGTCCTGAACCGTCCTCGGTCGCTAAGGGGTTAAAGTGTATTTTCTCCTGCACTGTTAATAGCTTGCTAGACCCTGCAGGAGCCTCCTGTGTGTGACTGAAGTTCAATTTACAGAGCAGGAGACAAAAACTTCTAAAGCAAGTTAATATCTGATTGAAAACTAAACTATTTTATTTTTTTAAGGCAGGCTATGAGTCACAGCCAGGGAATATGTGGCTAGTGTTGCATGGACAGAAACAAAAGTGAATTAACTCCTAAATGGCAGAAAATTGAGCAGTGAAACTACTGAGGCACGATCTATGCACCAAAACAGCTTCATTAAACTAAAGCTGTTTTTCAAAAAAGAATAATTAACCTATTAAACTGGAGATAGTTAACGTTGCACTAATTTCATTATTATGTATTTCTAATGGTTTAAAACAAAATCAGTTCTGGGGGCGAGGCCTGACCACCATGCTGAGTAGATGTGCATGGAGTGAGTTCCTCATTTCCCTCCAATAAATCAGTGCTTTAAGTGACTTATTGCGCTCTAACGTGGCTCTTGACAAGTACACACCAGCTCCTGCACACACTGGAGCCTGGCCCCAGCCATTCTGGGTCTGGGACCCCAAGATACCGGTGCTTGGCTGGAGAGGCTTGGTGGGCCTTGACAGTAGGAGAGAGGGCCTCTCTCCTGCCCTAAAGTGGCTTGTATATCCAAGCAGATATTCCTCAGTTTGCCCCCCCCCCACTTTTGGAACGATGTGGGTTTGTTACCGAGTAAACTAGCAGAAGCCAAACACAGAGAGATGGATGCAGGTCTTCAGGAAGTAAGAAGTCTTTATTAACATACCGATCGGGCCTCAGATGAACTAACGTTCCAAACAGATCTGAGAAAGCAACACATGGTGTACATTCCTTATACAGCACTATAACGCCTCCCATTAATAGCTACACCCACATATACCTTTAACCAATCAATGAGCAGAATATAGACTTGTACATCTGGTCAAACCACATGGCCCATCCAAGACAAAGGAAATAAGTGCAATTTCAGTTCCTGCATTCTTGCACATGCTCAGTACATTGATGACAGTATCCTAGCTGCGTGTAGCTAACTAACTGACACAACATACACATATGCCACATGGAAATCTTGGCCTACTAAATTTACATTCACCAAAATTCCACCACATTCCCCCCTTTGATGCCTCTGATACAAATTATTCCAGATGAATCACCAATCACAGTTTTACCTACATCTCTCAAGTAGCCATTGAACCAGAGTAGACCTTGTAAGCATCTTAAAAACTCCTTCAACAATCCTCATCCTGAATATATTCTCTTTGGGCTAGGGGATCATATCTATAGACAGCCATTACATCTTTCTCTCTATAGTACTCTCTATAATACTACGTAGGGACCTTACCACTAATGAAATTAGACAGGGCAGAAAAAGACATAAGAATATGATAAACACTACTCCTCCTACTAACGCCTTAAAGGGACACTCTAGGCACCCAGACCACTTCTGCTCATTGGAGTGGTCTGGGTGCCAACTCCCACTACTCTTAACCCTGCAACTGTAATTATTGCAGTTTTCTATAAACTGCAATAATTACATTGCAGGGTTAACTCCACCTCTAGTGGCTGTCTACTAGACAGCCACTAGAGGTCACTTCCTGGGTTCTAGCACAGGAAACCTGTGCTAGAGCGTCGCTGGACGTCCTCACGCTGTGTGAGGACCTCCAGCATCGCTCAAAACCCCATAGAAAAGCATTGAAATGATTTTTCAATGCTTTCCTATGGGGAGACGTAATGTGCATGCGCGGCATTTCCGCGCATGCACATTAGGTCTCCTCGGCCGGCGGGCGAGATCAGTCTCGCCCACCGGCCGACGCAATCACTGGGAGGAGCGTCGCGGAGGCGGAGACAGCGGCGAGGGACATCGCCGCTGTCCCAGGTAAGTGACTGAAGGGGTTTTCACCCCTTCAGTAACCGGGGATTGGAGGGTGGGAGGGAGAGGGACCCTCCAGTGCCAGAAAAACGGATCGTTTTTCTGGCACTGGAGTTTCCCTTTAATTCCTCCAAGCTGCTCATACCAGCTTCCAAACCAACTATTAGGATTATACCCATTCCAGACCTGAGTCGGTACATGCACAAGTTTAACCATGTGACTAGTAAGTTCAGCCACTGCCTGACCTTCATCATCTATATGCAAACAACAGTTGCTAAGGTTAAACTTTCCGCATACACCTCCTTCCACTGCTAATAGATAATCTAAAGCTAATCTATTTTGATAGATGGCTGATCTCATCCTGGTATTTTGCTTAGCTAGAAGATTAAGCGCTTGAGTTGTCTCATTAGTAATAATCTCAACCACCGCCTGTAGTCTAATAATGCGGTTGAGCATATATATCGGAGTTCTATATCCATAAGTGCCATCTTCTGCCCAAGTAGCAGGTCCATAATAATTAATAATACGTTGAGGGGGCCACTCATGATCTTCCCAACTACCTATATTCAAGGATGCTCTCTTCCTTTTATGATTTACATCGTAAACCTTAACTCCCAAGGTCTCTCCTGTCTCAATTGGCAATAAGAAGAAGGATGGTTTGAGCATACCTAATACACATGCCCCTTCCCAATCTTGTGGTAACTCTGAATAAGTTTTCTTACCACAGATCCAGTATAAATTTGCTGGGGCTTTCCAACTAGATGTAGCAGATAAGTCAAACCATACCTCCTTTAAATGAGTGTAATTGGCAAACGGATTAGTAGGCTCCGAGACATTTGAAGCTGACCACCAAGTAGTATTTTTAGTATTAACATTATAGGCTTTTTGTCCCAAGCAAGTTAGCTCACCTACAGACGTGTTATACATTGTCCCTTTCCTGGCTATACAAACATGACCTATAATGGAGGTTTTTAACCGCCATTCCGATTTACTTCTAGTACTTACTTGATGATCAGACTGAAAAGGTATCTGTTGTTCATATGTCTCAGTGCCAGGGTACCATATTTCCTTTGCCTCCCATGGCCACTGGTCTCCCGTATTAGTACCTCCACACACATAGCAATTAGTTACATTAAGACTACCCGCAATACTCTCAGCCAAATCACTAAATAGGTTCTTAACATTATGGGGAATTTTATCCGCAACACTCATCTCCTCATAAAAGGAATGGAAAACCTTATGAGTTTGAGTTGCCACTGTCTCAGTTTCAAGACCTACATATATTATTGTTCCTGGATCTACTCCTGTGCCATAATAAAAATATTTCCAAATTTGTCAATAAAATGCTGGGGATTAGAGATGGTCATATGAACCGGATTACATTCCATAGATTTACAGTATGGTGTGGTAGGCAACCTTTGGATAATCATATCTTGATCCACTGTTTTTCCCCAGGTTGCCCACCCTACACAAGACCAATAGGGACAAAATTATAATCTCTATTTGGGCAATCAGGATCAGTAGATCTTTTATTGGGACATAAGTATTTATCATTAAACCCATAAGTTCGTTCCCATTTAAGATTACCACATACATTCCAAGGTTTTCTACTACAGAAATCGCCTTACATGCATCAAATAGCAGAACACCCGTAGAATGTATGGTATTTATCACAGTCCTATTTATCAAAGTTCCCTGGGAATTATTATTACTAATCACCAACCAAATTGTACGGGGTTGGAATTAAGGATCAAAACATTTAGACTCTCCTGATATTGGCTTGCACACACTATAATCAATATCCAAATATCTACATTTAGATACAGATCCCTTACATTCATACTGTGAGTGCCAGATGAGAGTTTGGGATATTTGGTTACCTGTTTTAGTAGTCTTAATGCAACTATCGCAATTCGGTATGTCTGTACTCCTACCTTCCTGAAAAATCATAAAAATACTAAGACACATAATAAAACACATTATTCCTGAAATACAAATTTTTCTTCGACCGTGCAATGGCACCTCAGCTTCCCGATTGTGAGGGCTGCAAGGATGTTGTTCTTCTGATCCTCACTTTCCTTCCAGAGATCCCTTCGAGACACTCTGGCTATGACACGTAGGCAGGTGGTCAGGCTTTATTATGGCCGTCAAAACACCTACTTTGCTGATATCTATAGTTACACTAGATGTCCCAATATCTCCTCGTCACTCCGACTGAGTTGCACGCTTCAACCGGATCTTGCAAGGATTCTCAGGATCTGGGATAGCTTGCCAAGAGTCTGATGCTGGTTTAACCCTAGAATGATGAATCCACAGAGTCACCTCTGCCACCTTTACAGCTGTTGGGGTAGATAAAAGAACAACATAAGGACCCCTCCACTTTGGACCTAATGGAACAATATTCCATTCTTTTATCCACACTTGATCTCCTCGTTGATAGGAATGAATAGGTGGATATATGTTCACAGGTAACCTATCTTGCACCCATTTCTGCACCTCCTCCATAGTTTTACCCAACTCCACAACCTGCTGCCGAGTAATTCCTTCACCCAACTGATTTAAGTCCCCCCCTAGATTACTTAGTATGGGAGGTGGACGCCCATACATAATTTCAAAGGGAGACAAACCCATCCTTCTGGTAGGCATACTACGTATTCGCAACAGAGCTATTGGCAAAAGGACATTCCACTTGAGCTGAGTTTCCTGACACATTTTAGCCAACTGGGTTTTTATTGTTCTGTTCATCGTTTCCACCTTTCCAGAACTCTGAGGTCTATAGGCTGTATGAAGTTTCCACTTGATACCAAGCACATGAGTTAGTTGTTGCAAACACTGATGAATAAAGGCTGGGCCATTATCTGATCCTATAGAACACGGAAGTCCATATCTGGGTATAACTTCTTGCAACAGAAATCGTACAACTTCTCCTGCCTTTTCTGTACGAGTTGGACAAGCTTCTACCCAGCCTGAGTAGGTGCACACAGCTACCAACAAATAACGATATCCCCCAGATTTAGGCATCACAGTGTAATCTATTTGCAAATCTGACATTGGGAGTCCTCCCATATATTGAACTCCAGAGGGTTTGACAGGGCCTTGTCTTGCATTATTTTGGGCACACAAAACACATCTCCGAACTATGGCTTGAGTCAGACTAGATAACCTTGGTATATAGAAATGTTTCCTAAGAGATCTTTCCATACTATCTCTTCCAGTATGTGTACCATTATGGAAGTTTTGAACAATCTCTATAGCCAGAGATGGCGGAATAACAATTCTTCCATCTTCTAACTGATACCAGTTATTCTCCAGATATTTCCCAGCTTCAGTCTTCAACCACTCCATCTCTTGGGTTGTATATATTGGAGTCCATTGATACAGAGGTGCCGGTACAAGGGCTGCGACATATCCCACATATTCCTCTTGCTTAGATTCAGCGACATGTTTTGCTGCGTTGTCGGCCATGCGATTTCCTTTGATGACATCACTATCACCCCTCAGATGTGCTCTACGGTGTATAATACCGACTTCCTTCGGTTCCCATACCGACTCTAACAGTTGGAGTATTTCAGCCGCATACTTGATCTCTTTTCCTTCCGAATTCAGCAATCCCCTTTCTTTATACAATGCTCCATGTGCATGGGTGGTTAGAAAAGCATACTTTGAATCAGTGTAGATAAACCAATGATTTCCCTTATAATCCAAGAGGGTCTGTACTGCATGAGGTACTCTCACATAGAGTTCCTGACCCAAGGTGAGCTTGTCAGCCTCTGCTACCAGTAAGGCAGCAGCAACCACTGCTCGCAGACAAGGTGGAAGACCACTGGCCACTGCATCCAACTGTTTGGACATGTAAGCTACAGGTCTTTGCCATGATCCCAAGTATTGAGTTAATACTCCCACAGCCATTCTTCTTGCTCATGTACGTACAGATAGAAAGGACGTGTATGATCTGGTAGACCTAGGGCTGGTGCACTCATTAGTGCTTTCTTAACATCTTCGAATGCCTTCTGTTGTTCAGAGGTCCACAAAAAGGGGTCATGTTCTGTTCCTTTCACAGCTTCGTATAGAGGTTTCGCCAATATTGCATAATTAGAAATCCATATCCTGCAGAATCCTGCCGCTCCTAAGAATTCTTGCACTTGTCTTCTATTCTTAGGTATAGATATCCGACACACTGCTTCTTTTCTTTCAGGTCCCATCATTCTTTGACCTTCGGATATATGGAATCCTAAATATTTAACACTTGGCTGGCACAATTGTGCTTTCTTCCTCGATACCTTGTATCCTGCTCTCCATAGAATATGAAGCAAATCATAAGTGGCTTGTTGGCATATCTCTTTAGTAACAGCCGCTATCAATAGATCATCCACATATTGAAGTAGTACACATTCTCCTGGGATGGACTTGAAATCTTGCAAATCCTGGCTTAATGCAGATCCAAATAGGGTAGGTGAATTCTTGAACCCTTGAGGTAGTCTGGTCCAGGTCATCTGACGCTTTGAACCTGTAACAGCATCTTCCCATTGGAAAGCAAAGATATGTTGACTCTCAGCAGCAATTCGAAGACAAAAGAAAGCATCCTTAAGATCTAACTCTGTGAAGTAGGTTGCCCCACCTGGTATCAAGGCAAGCAGATTGTAAGGATTGGGTACAACTGTGTGTGTATTAACTACTGCATCATTAACTGCTCTCAAATCCTGTACAGGACGATATTCGTCCGATCCTGGTTTTTGAACAGTTAATAATGGAGTGTTCCAGGAGGAAGTACAGAATTTTAGGATGCCATACCTTACGAACTTATCCAAGTAGGTTTGTATGTTTTCCTTAGCCTTTTGGGGTATGTGATATTGACGTAGGCTCACAGGATAGGCCCCAAGCTTTAGTTCAATATGTATGGGTGGGATATTACGAGCAAGTCCTGGTGGATTATTCTCTGCCCATACTCCTGGAATGTCAAATAAGGATTCATCACTCTTAGGGTTAACACTTGTCACTATGGAATAGAAGTGCCATTCTTCTTCCCTTGGCACCGATATCGCCATTATGCCTGGTAATCCCTTAAACTTCAGAGATGTTGATCCATTAGGTAAAAAGGTTATCTGGGCTTGAAGCTTCGATAATAGATCTCGTCCTAGAAGTTGAATCGGACACTCTGGCATATATAGGAACTGATGCTTCACCAGATGGCCTCCCAGAATACAAGTGCGACTCTTAAGAACCGGTCTAGCTGCGCTTCTCCCAGTAGCTCCTATCACCGTTATAGTCTTCCCGAAGGTGGAGCCACCATCTTAGTCACCACGGAATGTTCAGCACCTGTGTCGATCATGAAAGAACTTCTCTTTCCCCCTATTGCTACATCGACCATAGGCTCCGCTTGACCAAGGGGGATGGAGCCCGGTCGGTATCAATAGTCTTCCATGATAGTGTCAGCCAGACCCACAAAATCTCTATCCTCTCTTTCTCTAGGTCTCTGCGTGGGTGGATAGTATCTGTCTCCTTGAACACTTCCTCTACTATTCCCACCATTCCCTCTAAAACTTCCTCTTCCTCTATAACTACCACTATAACCTCCTTGTACCCTTCTCTCTCTTTGTCTATCACCTTCATACTGCTCTCTCTGTGGACACTCACTCTTCCAATGTCCCTCCTTTCTACAATACGCACATTGATTCCTACTTAAAGGTCCCTTGCTCAGCCTATTCTCGTCTCCTCTATTCACTTCCCTTCTCAGTCTTTCTACACTTGAGATAGCTACCGCTAGCATATCTGCCTTTTTCCTCATCTTACGTTCTTCCTCCCGCTTTACCTCCGTCTCCCTATTCATATATACTTTATTTGCAATCTCCATTAGCTGTGATATGGACAAATCCCTCTAATTTCTGTAATTTCCTTTTAATATCACCTTGGGCCTGGCTGACAAATGCTGAATTAATCATCCTAGAATTCTCAGGAGCCTCTGGATAAAAAGGAGTATACAACCTATATGACTCCAATAATCTCTCATAAAAGGTACTAGGTGACTCATCAACCTTTTGCAACACCTCAGACGTCTTTGACATATTAATTGCCTTCTTCCCTCCTGCCTTCATGCAAGCAATTATGGCTTCCCGATAAGCCCTTAGTTGGGGCATGTCAGCACCATTCACGTTCCAATTTGGATCGACATTTGGATAATGGGCTGCAGCCCACGCAACTGGATTGGCCTGATTTTGAGTACGGGCCGTTTCCTCAAGCGCTTTAATAGCCGCTTGATTAATCCGGGCCCTTTCCTCACAATTAAATAAAGTTAATAATAATTGCTGGCAATCGGCCCAGGTGGGATTATGTGTTTGGATAATAGAAGTAACCAAATCTGTCATAACTTGAGGTTTGTCAGTATATGAAGAGTTATGAGTCTTCCAGTTAAATAAATCAGTCGTAGTGAAGGGGACATATACAAACACTGGATCTGCCCGTTGTATTTGGCCATTCTCATCCACGTGTGTTGGGCCTGGTGTAAGTCGGAGGGGCATTTGGTAATGTCGGGGTTGGAGGGCACCAGTCATCTGTCGTGTTAATATCGGACTACGATACAATGATTTCATAATGAGTCCCGGTCTAGGGGTAGTAAGGCAAGGGGAGTGAGGCGGATTAATTGTACTGGGCGGAAGTTCGGTCAACAGGATATTACGGGCTGGGCTGGGAGAAGCCTGACCAGGAACCAGAAGTGACGTCAGTTCCGGATATATGGAACTAATGGAGGCCGGTACCGGAAGGGGAGGTTTAAGAGCTAGTGGGCTGGGCTCTGAACTAGATGTATGAGTGGGCAGGGGCAATGGGAAAGGGGGAGTAGCAACACCAGTAGCACCACCTCTAACCTTAGAGGAAGTGTAAGGGGGTGGGGAGGGAAGGTCAGTTTCAGAGGGGGAATCCAAAATGGGCGGAGTTGCGGCCCTGATGGAGAGGCGAGTCCTGGCCACCATGAGGCGACATTGCTCCTCGTGGCATACCTTAACCCATTCAGGCAATTCTTCTACAATCTGTTTCCAACAATCAATATACGGAAACTGATCATAAAATTCAGGCCTACTAGATACAGCCGCGTGCACACGTACCAAAATGAGATTAAGGCTACCACGTGGTGGCCATGCGGTCACCAGGATAGGCCACTCTCTACTACATAAGGTAGTCAAATGTTTTGGGGAAAATTTTACTCCAAAATCACAGGCTTTATATCACTTTGTAAAGTTTTTCAACATGCACGACAAGAGATCAACAATTTTGAGTCGGACGCACCCATACTGGCAATGGAACGTCTATTACAAAGATACACAATACTTCAAACACTTCCAACAATCACACTCGTTTCCCTGGCAACAGTACCACGTGGCACGGTTGCTAAGCCAAACATACACACACGATAACACGCAGAGAATTCTTGTTCATACAGTGATATCACAGCGTCCCACTCACAAAGATCTACCAAACACTAGCTACTTACCTCTATAACTATAAATCGTCTCTACAATTATCCGTACTATGAATCAACTTTTAACTAACCAACTATATCACATTCTAGTAATCTCATCTTTACAGTCAGTGGTTATGGTACAGTTAGTAAGTGGTTATAATACAGTTTTAAAGTAACAGATAAGTTAATAACAGTTATGGTATTATACATATAACATAAAACAGCAATTGTTACTAATTTTTACACAATGTCAGTGGTTATGGTACATGTCAGTAGTTATGGTACCGTGCGCTATTTTACAATTATACACACAATTTACACTCCCACTAGATGGCAGAGCTCTAACTTTCTAGTAGGACATACAAGTTAACCAATTCACCAACTACAATATATTAAACAACATTTACAATAATCCCAACTATTCTAACTGGCCAGCACCTCGAGAGCTTTCGATCTATTTGTACACCAGAGATTCGATAAGTTCTTCGCTGCCCAGACACCACGTATAGCGAACTAGAGGGCAGAATTTACACCAATACCCTTTTAGTCTAATACACTATCAATAATCTAGTGGCTGGATTTACAACAGAGCACACTTAGTTAAGATAGAGTGAAATCTAGCAAACTATAATATACAACAGAGTCTGCTTAGTTTCGCCGATCTCCCCGACCTAGCAACCAAAATTTAAACCTAGCATGCTAGTCAAGGCAGGACATTGGTGTCCGACATGAGCTATTTACACCAGAACTCAGTCTGACAATACCACCTATATTAGACGGGCTGACTACAGAGCGTCTAATGTCCAGATAAGCGTTGCGCCTTCACTTCTTCCTTCCAGAGGGAAGGGGCCAATTCCAATAACCGTTTTCCAATAACCGAAATTCCAATAACCGTTCCAACAAATATAAAACCGTTTGTGGGTCTACCGCTCTAACGGTATCAGTCTTACCTGTTAGTTCCTGGCCCTGGGTTCCACATTCATCGACGGGGCACCCCGGTACTCACTACGTAAAGGCCGATGATCTCCTTAGCGAAGCAGCCCAGTGGCGCCGAGATGAAGGGATGTCCACGCAGAGGTCCAGGGGTGCTGCCGTGGAGAACGCTGGTAAAGACCTTTACCGTCTCAAATCTCTGCGCCAGCTTCCGTGCGATGAGAAGTTCCCGGCTCAATGCACCAATTATGTTACCGAGTAAACTAGCAGAAGCCAAACACAGAGAGATGGATGCAGGTCTTCAGGAAGTAAGAACTCTTTATTAACATACCGATCGGGCCTCAGAAGAACTAACGTTCCAAACAGATCTGAGAGAGCAACACATGGTGTACATTCCTTATATAGCAGTATAACTCCTCCCATTAATAGCTACACCCACATATACCTTTAACCAATCAATGAGCAGAATATAGACTTGTACATCTGGTCAAACCACATGGCCCATCCAAGACAAAGGAAATAAGTGCAATTTCAGTTTCTGCATTCCTGCACATGCTCAGTACATTGATGACAGTATCCTAGCTACGTGTAGCTAACTAACTGACTCAACATACACATATGCCACATGGAAATCTTGGCCTACTAAATTTACATTCACCGAAATTCCACCACAGGTTATCTTGGTCTCAATCACCACAGCCTCATAACGAGGGGAGGATCACTCCATTACTTTTGCATAAGGCCAAAGCGTATAAAATTGCCGCCACCATTACAATTGCAACATGGCATCGAGTGCCAATCAAACTCGACTTAAACAGCATTCCCAACCACTACATTTAATACATTTTGGGCAAAGATGGAAGATTGCCTAACTCTGGGACCCAGCAGAGAGAGGCTGGAAGGACTCCATTATGACACCAAAGCTACTAGTGTACCAGATACCTTTCGCAGGCACCTACCCAGATCGAGGAGAATTCGGAGAAGGCTTCCGGCGCACCATCCACACTGGCAGAGATCTCAGACGACAATCAACTTGACGGCACTCTACGGCATTCTGCGGTGTTCCACAGAGGAAGGATTTGGACTAAAAGTGCAATCAGGCTCATGGTCCAGAAGTGGGACAGGTCAGGGTGAGGAAGGTTCATGCATTAGTGCCGCTGTGTGGCCCTCAGAGGTGGACACTTCAAGTACCCACAAACTCTCCCAAGCCAGGAGGTTGGCTGACTGTCCATCCCACTAATATGGCCTAATCTAATAGGTGATGAGTCCCTGCTACACTAGCTACCTAATTCCTATAACAACTGAGAGGTCCTGCTTTATTTTTTTAAATCTTTTTTTCTAATTTTTCTTTTATATCGTGGTATGTTTTATCTCAGAACCCTGATACAACTACTTAAGTTTTAGTTTTCCTTGGCTACAAAAGTGTAATTTTGTATTAAAGGACCACTATAGTCACCCAGAACACTTCAGCTCAATGAAGTGGTCTGGGTACCAGGTCCCCCAGGTTTTAACCCTGCAATGTAAACATAGCAGTTTCAGAGAAACTGCTATATTTACTTTGCGGTTTAAAAACGAGCGCGGCTATGGGCGCGCATTCGGCTCCACTCGGGAGCTGACGTCGGAGGGGGAGGAGAGGTCAGCAGCGCCGAGGGAGACCTAAGTACTATATAGTGCCAGGAAAACAAGTTTGTTTTCCTGGCACTATAGTGGTCCTTTAAATTGAATTAACTGGAGTGTCCTCCCAAACTCACATCTAGACCCAGTGGCGTGTGTCAGGATCGGGACAGGGATCCAACACGCAGCGTACAAACAGTAGCCAGATACGTATACCGGACCTTAGAATGGCCGGACTAACGAAAGTAGTACTGAGAGAATAGTCAAAGACAAGCCGAGGTCGAGGGTAACAGAAGACAGGAGAGCGAGAGACAAGCCGAATCAAGGATACAGAGGTAAGCAGAGTAGAATAAACAAGCCGGGTCAAAACCAAAGGGGATAAGCAGAATACAAGCACTGAGTGACTAGAACAAGCTAGAACCACGACAGGGCAATGAGCTGACGAGAGAAGCTCCGTTAAATACCCTGTTCAGAAAAGTAACCACGCCTCTGAGGCGTCCTGATTGGTTCTGCAGCACTTGACTGACAGGTCGTTCCGGTAGTGTCCTGGCGTACTTCCGGACGTGATGCTGTAAAAGGCAGTCACTCCCTCGCGGCCGGCTTTGCACGACCGGATAGACCGCGAGGAAGGAAGCCATCAGACCGTCCGGATGGAGGAACTGCTAAGTCTCTACCTCTTTCGGAGGTAGAGACCACAGGTACCCTGACAGTACCCCCCCTCTCAGATACGCCCACCGGGCGGAAGACACCAGGGCGAGAAGGGAAGCGAGAGTGGAACGCCCTGCGGAGACGGGGAGCATGCACCTCCTCCTGAGGTACCCAACTTCTCTCCTCAGGACCATAACCCTTCCAATCGACCAGATACTGCAGTCTCCCTCGGGAGACTCGAGAATCAATGATGGAATTGACCTCATACTCCTCCTGACCCTCCACTTGCACAGAGCGAGGAGGGGCGATCGTGGAGGAGAACCTGTTACATATTAGTGGTTTTAGCAAGGAAACATGAAATGAATTCAGAATGCGTAAGGCATTAGGCAACGCTAAACGATACGCAACTGGGTTAATTTGAGACAGTACCCTGTAAGGTCCAATATATCGAGGAGCAAACTTCATGGACGGCACCATTAACCGAATGTTTCTAGTACTTAACCATACTCTATCGCCTGGAACAAACACCGGTGCTGCCCTTCTACGTTTGTCAGCGTGTTTTTTAACCAGCATGGAATTGTGCAGAAGGATTTGTCGAGTCTGATCCCACAACTTCCTTAAATTGGCAACATGAATATCCACCGACGGTACCCCTTGAGAAGAAGACTCCGAAGGAAGGATGGAAGGATGAAAGCCATAATTCAAGAAAAAAGGGCTAGACTGCGTAGAATCACAAATGAGATTGTTATGTGCAAACTCCGCCCAAGGAATCAAACCGACCCAATCGTCCTGGTGTTCAGAAACGAAACAACGTAAATATTGTTCAACTTTTTGGTTAGTGCGTTCAGCAGCTCCATTGGACTGAGGATGATAGGCAGAGGAGAAATTCAATTTGATGCCTAGTTGGGAGCAGAAAGATTTCCAAAAACGGGAAACAAATTGGGAGCCTCTGTCAGAGACAATTTGGGAAGGTATCCCATGCAAACGGAAAATCTCCCTAGCGAATATCTCCGCTAATTCAGGCGAAGATGGGAGTTTAGGTAAGGGAATGAAGTGAGCCATCTTAGTAAATCTGTCCACCACAGTGAGGATAACAGTCTGCTTTTTAGAGATAGGCAAATCAACAATGAAGTTCATAGCCAAACAGGACCATGGCTTTTCAGGGACCTCTAAAGGATGCAGAAATCCGCATGGGAGCGAATGAGGTTGCTTAGTCTTGGTACAAACCTCACATGCCCCGATGAATTCTTTAATATCTTTACGTAAGTCAGGCCACCAAAAATCTTTAGAGACCAGAGCATATGTTTTGCGGATGCCCGGATGCCCCGCCACTTTGCTGTTATGGAGAACGCGTAGCACCTCCAGTTGGAGAGTGGCAGGAACGAAGTGTCGATCCACAGGAGTCTGTTTGGGTGCCAAATGCTGAGACTTCATGATCTCGGAAAGCAATGGAGAGTGAATCCTAAGATTCGTGTTTGCGATGATATTTCCCTTAGGAACTATGGAGGACAGGACTGGTTCAGTTATAGTGGATGGTTCATATTGACGAGACAAAGCATCGGCTTTAGAGTTCTTAGAACCACGTCTATAAGTAAGTACATAATTAAAGTGAGTGAGGAACAAGGACCAGCGAGCTTGTCTGGCGGATAAGCGCTTAGCCTCCCCAATATAAGACAAGTTCTTATGATCCGTTAATATAGTAACAGGGTGTAATGTCCCTTCCAGTAAATGTCTCCACTCCTTTAAAGCCTTAATGACCGCTAACAGTTCCCTCTCCCCGATGTCATATCTGCTCTCAGGCCCAGATAATTTCTTAGAGAAGAAACCACAAGGGTGTAACGGTTTATCCACCCCTAACCTTTGAGATAGAACAGCCCCAACTCCTGTCTCAGAGGCATCGACCTCGAGCAAGAAAGGCAGAGTCGTATCAGGATGAACTAGAATGGGAGCCGAGGCAAAAAGTTCCTTGAGAGTCTTGAAAGCAACAAGAGCCTCCTTAGACCAGACCTTAGTATCAGCCCCTTGTTTGGTCATATTGGTAATAGGCGCAATGATAGAGGAGTATCCCTTAATGAAGCGCCTATAGTAGTTGGAAAAACCAATAAACCTCTGGATAGCCTTGAGTCCTTTGGGCAAAGGCCAGTCTAAAATAGATTGGAGTTTTTCAGGGTCCATTTTAAAACCTTCCCCAGAAATCACGTACCCAAGAAAGTCTGTCTGAGACTGATCAAAACTGCATTTCTCCAATTTGCAGTATAGACCATGTTGCAGAAGTTTGTGTAATACCTTTCTGACCTGTTTATGGTGAGTCTCGATCTCCTTAGAGTGTATTAGTATGTCGTCCAGGTAAACAATAACACAATCATGTTGAAACTCCCTAAGTACCTCATTAATCAAATCTTGAAATACTGCAGGAGCATTGCAAAGTCCAAATGGCATAACCGTGTATTCGTAGTGGCCATACCGGGTATTGAATGCCGTCATCCACTCGTGACCATGCTGGATTCTCACCAAATTGTATGCCCCTCTAAGATCTAACTTGGTGAAGATCTTGGAGCCCTTAAGACGATCAAATAACTCGGTAATCAGTGGGATAGGATAGGCATTTCTGACAGTTATTTTATTCAAGCCTCGGTAATCGATACAAGGTCTCAGCGTGCCATCCTTTTTCTTAATGAAAAAGAACCCAGCCCCGGCCGGAGAAGAAGACCTCCTAATGAATCCCTTTTCTAAATTCTCCCGAATATACTCCTCTAGAACCGAGTTTTCCTGAACAGACAAAGGATATACATGGCCCCTCGGAGGCATCGTCCCTGGTAAAAGCTTAATCTTACAATCAAATGACCTGTGTGGCGGCAAAGAATCGGCATTCTTCTTGTCAAATACTGCCTTTAAGTCTAGGTAAAGGTCTGGTATTTGTCTTTCTGTGAACTGAGTAGGATTCTCCGGTATGTTAATATTAGCTAAGGGAGAAACTTTGCTTAAACACCTATCCTGGCAGCCCTGGCCCCACGAGAGTATCTCCCCTAACTCCCAATCAATAATAGGGTTATGTTTCTTCAACCATGGGTACCCTAGAACTATGGGAACGGAAGGGGACGAAATGAGCATAAGAGATAAATTCTCCACGTGTAGGATACCAACATTTGAAACAATGGGTATGGTTTCACGAAAGATAACAGGGTCTAGTAGTGGTCTACCATCTATGGCCTCAACGACCAAGGGTGTCTCCCTTAGCTGGG
The DNA here is from genome assembly GCF_036172605.1 of Pelobates fuscus. Lineage (NCBI taxonomy): Eukaryota > Metazoa > Chordata > Amphibia > Anura > Pelobatidae > Pelobates > Pelobates fuscus. The sequence continues at coordinate 270,885,624 of NC_086322.1, forward strand.
ATGGGATGTTGTTTTTAATCGCAAAGGCCTGGTCGATAAAATTCTCCGCAGCACCGGAATCTATCAATGCCATAGCCCTTACTACTTCCCTCTCCCAAGTCAAGGAAACTGGTAGCAGAAGCCTGTGATCTTTATAATTAGGAGTAGAGGACAAAATAGAAACACCCAAGGCCTGTCCTCTAGAGAGACTTAGGTGCGAGCGTTTCCCGGACGGTTAGGACAGTTCGAGAGTAAATGACCTTTGGCTCCACAATACATACACAAATCCTCTCTTCTTCTGTACTGTCTTTCCTCCTCAGAGAGGCGGGTATACCCTATCTGCATAGGTTCAGGAAGCAAAGATACCGTGGAGTCAGGACTTGGAAAAGAGGGAGCTAACCTAAAAGAAGGTCTCCGGTTCCTCTCTCGAGTGTTCTGTCTCTCTCTTAAACGTTCATCTATACGAGAGATGAACGGAATTAAATCTTCTAAATTCTCAGGGAGTTCTCTAGTAGCAACCTCATCAAGGATTACATCAGATAGGCCATTCAAAAATACATCCATATACGCCGGCTCGTTCCACTTGACTTCTGACGCCAGAGACCTGAACTCTAGTGCATAATCCACAAGTGTTCGGTTCTCCTCTCTCAGGCGCAACAGTAATCTGGCTGCATTAACCTTTCTACCTGGAGGGTCAAATGTTCTTCTAAAAGCAGCTACAAATGCGTTATAGTTATATACTAATGGGTTATCGTTCTCCCATAGTGGATTGGCCCATCTCAGAGCCTTCTCAATAAGTAGGGTGATAATAAATCCTACCTTTGCCCTATCTGTAGGATAGGAGCGAGGTTGCAATTCAAAGTGGATACTAATTTGGTTTAAAAAACCACGACACTTCTCAGGCGCCCCACCATAGCGTACTGGGGGGTAATGCGAGAAGAAGCACCCACTGTGGCTACCTCTAAACCTGAACTGACAGGAGAAATAGGGGTATTACGTATCTCCTCTGGTGGGTTATTGGCACGAGATAATAGTGCCTGTAGCGCAAGTGCCATCTGATCCATTCTGTGATCCATGGCTTCAAACCTAGGATCAGGAGAAGCAAGCTGACTGTTTGTACTTGCAGGATCCATTGGCCCTGTCATAATGTCAGGATCGGGACAGGGATCCAACACGCAGCGTACAAACAGTAGCCAGATACGTATACCGGACCTTAGAATGGCCGGACTAACGTAAGTAGTACTGAGAGAATAGTCAAAGACAAGCCGAGGTCGAGGGTAACAGAAGACAGGAGAGCGAGAGACAAGCCGAATCAAGGATACAGAGGTAAGCAGAGTAGAATAAACAAGCCGGGTCAAAACCAAAGGGGATAAGCAGAATACAAGCACTGAGTGACTAGAACAAGCTAGAACCACGACAGGGCAATGAGCTGACGAGAGAAGCTCCGTTAAATACCCTGTTCAGAAAAGTAACCACGCCTCTGAGGCGTCCTGATTGGTCCTGCAGCACTTGACTGACAGGTCGTTCCGGTAGTGTCCTGACGTACTTCCGGACGTGATGCTGTAAAAGGCAGTCACTCCCTCGCGGCCGGCTTTGCACGACCGGATAGACCGCGAGGAAGGAAGCCATCAGACCGTCCGGATGGAGGAACTGCTAAGTCTCTACCTCTTTCGGAGGTAGAGACCACAGGTACCCTGACAGCGTGCTAGCATCTGATAAGCACGTAGACCGAGTCTAATTAACGTGCACTTGCCAGCGTTGTTATACCTCTAGTTTATCACTCAGTACACAAGTGTCTTACATTAATCATAGCTCAGATTTTCGTTATCTCCTACAGTTATTTACTGTCTAATTTAAAGTGCATATTTCCCACTTACTTAATACCAATCAACTCAACTTGCACTGCTATTCTTGTTTCTTACATTTCAATTTTTTTTTATTTAAAGAAAAACAAAAACAAAAAAGAAGTGCTTATTTCCCATAGCTTAATTTAACACGTCAATTTCTTGTAAACTTTTCAATGTCTAATGTGTCGTTTTTGCTATTCACATGCACAGCAAAAATAAAGAATAAAAAAATAAAAAATCAATTCTGAAATAACTGTTAAACTAATTATTCTACATGTGAAATCTTTATCCTTGTGCAAATATTAAAACCATAAGAGCCAGCAAGAATGAGTGTGACTAGACATTGAAATCATGATATAAATCTTGATTTAAATCAGATCCACCCTGTAAACCTCATCACCCAATGACCTTACATGATTATTATTATTTTATCATTTATATAGCGCCAGCAAATTCGGTAGCGCAGTACAGTGGGTGGATTAACAGACATGTATTTGTAATCAGACAAATGTTATGCACAGGAACAGAGGGATTGAGGGTCCTGCTCAATGAGCTTACATGCTAGAAGGAGTGGGGTATAGTGAAAGAAAGTGTATAAGTAGGGGGTAATGAAAAAGGTTGCTAGAAAAGTATTCACCGAGAACTTAGTAGGTTATTTTTGAGAGTTGCAGGAGAGGAGTCATGGGGGTGGAGGGTGGGGTGAGAACCCACTAACAGTGATGATGAACTAAAGTTATTCCATGGATAAGGAAATTCAATTGCATATGTCATTTCTTTAGACTTATTGCTGGTCGAAAAAAAGTACATTCTTCTCTCATCTGATTACACGGAATCTGGTACAAGGATAGATTGTGTTACCTACTGCCCTAGGCCTGGAGTAAATAATTTATCAAATAAGAGTGTATTTTGCAAAATGGACTGTAGATGGCGCTCTGGTATGCTATTTCGTTGATATACGCCCAAACATGCATTCATATAATTCTGCATTGGGGCAATATAAAAAAATAATCTTGTAAAAGGCTGCAGAGCTGCTATCTGCAGGCTTTGCAGACCCTCCCCTCTTTCCATGGCAAAGACTTTTAGTCTATGGCAGAGAAAACGTAAATATTTCATTGAGAAAACTTTGTGTTGCAGACGCTAGCACGCATGAAATTGCGGCTTTCTTATGCTTTTCAATGAGTCCCGCGCTGCAGCGCGCATTCCATTTCTGCTTTCTCTGTGGAGCTAACAGATTTGGAAGAAAACCTCGCTAGCTGTCTATCTGATAGCCAGTAACTAGTTTCTGGCCCCCATTATAAAAGTGCAGATTTCTATTGAAATCTATTGAAACTTATGCACTTAGTGCTGCAATGTAAAACATTGCAGTTGAAGAGAACTTAATGTATACATTGTAGCTCTAAGTCTGCCCACAGTGACTGTCTACCACTAGAGGGCTTATTGAATTAAAACCTTTGGTCCGGTATCTAATGCTGGACGTCTTCACGCTCTGCATGAGGACCTCCAGTGTCAGATTTCCAATTGTGAGGCGAGGGGAGCATGGGTGGAGCCTGATCCAGCGCTGAGGGACATTGGTGCTGGACTCAGGTAAGTGAATTAAAGGGTTTTAACCCCTTCAGCACCGTGGGGAGAGGGCGGGGGGAGGGAGGGGGGCACCGTAGGGAACTATAGTGATAGGAAAACGGCTTTGTTTTCTTATAGAATCCCTTTAATGAGGCTGTTTATATGCTCATCACTAACAATAAAGTAACAATATCACCATTTATGTGGTTCCAGTTGAAGTTACATTGTGTACAAGATAATGCCACCCAGCAGTATTTTTATTTATTGATACTTTATTCCTACTGTGTGATTCTCGCAATTCACATATCACAATGCTTTAAAAAGATTCAATAGTGTGAGCCAGCATTTCCTAATTAGTGTTCTGCGGAAGGAGAACACAATTGGGGTTCCACAGCGATGTGCCCGTCGGGTGGCGCACGCATTTAGAGCCCCCCAATGGGTACCCAGGGGTCTGGTCAGGCGCCGTGGGCGTCTAAGACCGCGACTGGACCCCTGTTGTATCGGATGCTGGGAGGAAGTGAAAGCACTTCCTCCCAGACAGAGCGCACCTGCTGAAAGGAGAGGGAGCGCAGCGAAGAGTGAGCAGATGCCAACCTAGCATATGTGTACCTGTGTCAGTGTATGTGATGTAGAATTATTAAAAAATCTTTATTGTACTTGTATTGAATTATTGCACTAACTCCATTTTAACCTGATGCTGTGACAAATCCTCCATTTTGTCCTCATAACCTGACTTCTCCATATGAAAACCACATTACATGACAGAATTTCTCAGCACATCTAACACAATAGACAAAGACTGTATTCTCCATAAAGATATGACTAACCCAGGAACTGCTGAATTTCCCCTAACTCGCAACATAGTATAATTTAAAGGCCATGAGAACACAGTAGTAATGAAATGTTCTATTCATAAGAGACCTTGCACCTAACCACGAGATCTGACATCACCGACCGAGTAAAATGACGCTCAAGACCCCCTTGTCCCCACCCGTGTCTAGAATAATACCACCTCCTGGTGGGTGGACACGGAACTAACCACTTAGTTTTTGATCCAATTAATTATATTGATAGGTGGACACTAATCCAGACACTTAACAATTAATCCAATTAATGATGTTTATTCACTGATATCTTGATAATCAATGATGACGAAAATGTCTCTTAAAAGGGCCTGCGCGCCCTCTGATACTGGACTTGCCAATAAATTTCCTCGAAGTTATTTTAACCTGAACTCCGTGTGTCAGACTGAATTAATTCAGCGTATATACGCAATTCAATTCTTTTTAATTTGGACAGGAACAGATAGACATTTTAAACATATTGGTTTACTGAAAAAGTACCATAACAACTTTGGCGCCCGAACAGGGACTCCGGGCTATGTCTGGCCGGTGAGCCGTCCTAAGGAAGACAAGGGTGGACGGAGGAATCCAGGGGGAAGGAAAGGAGATTGATCACCTCCAGGTACACGGTAGAGACTTCTGCAGAGCCACCGGTATGTTCCGGCCCCTTTGATTGACCCGTCCACGTGTCTGTGACTGCTTCCCGGGAGGACATCAAAGACAGGTAATATCTTGCCCGGAGTCTTATTACCCATTTATTACCTGCATTTAGTCTATCTGTTGCCTGGGTGTGTCTAGTTTGGTTGCCCGGGCTGAATGTTTATTTGTTTCCCCTTTTTGGGATAAAGGGGGGTGGACCCGTGGTAGTTTGCCTGAGGGTCCTGTGTTTGTCTGTTTCCCCTTTTTGGGATAAAGGGGGGTGGACCCGTGGTAGTTTGCCTGAGGGTCCTGTGTTTGTCTGTTTCCCCTTTTTGGGATAAAGGGGGGTGGACCCGTGGTAGTTTGCCTGAGGGTCCTGTGTTTGTCTGTTTCCCCTTTTTGGGATAAAGGGGGGGGTGGACCCGGGGGATTTGCCTGGAGTCCTGTTGCCTGTTTTACTCCTTTTAGGAGCCACGTGTTTGTGGCTGTAGGGAAAAAGGGGGGTTGACCTGTGGAAGTTTCCTGGGGGTCTTCTTTGCCTGTTTACTTCTTTTAGGAGCCTCGTGGCTGTGGCTGTATGGAAAAAGAAGTTTGTGGAACTGTGGGATCTGTGTAGAATCATAGTTTCCTGTGATCCAATTTTGTGTCACTTTGATAGCCTAGCTAGCTTCACTGTGCGCTTTCGGACCCTCCAGCTCTAGTTGAGTTGGGGGTATCCTGACCCGGACCCTCCAGCTCTAGTTGAGTTGGGGGTATCCTGACCCGGACCCTCCAGCTCTAGTTGAGTTGGGGGTTTCCTGACCCGGACCCTTCGGCTCTAGTTGAGTTGAAGGTTCCCTGATTATTTAATTGTGGTAGGAGACTTAGTTTTGTGGCAGGGGGCTCAGTTTCCTGGGGGGATTCAGGCAGGCATTGCTTGTTTTCCGCATCACGTGGTAGTGAGACTTATAAAGTGGGTTTTATAGGGGCACTACGGGAGTGAGGGTGGCGCGGCCACTTTGAGTGGACTGCTGTAACGAGGGAGGCTAGAAAGGATTTCGGACCGGTGTTAGCTGTTATCCTTGGCCGCTGGTAGTGAGACTTACGAAAGTCGTTCTTCCGTGCGGGGACACTACGAGATTGAGGGAGGTGACTTTGGAGAAAGCACATGATTAAAGGAAAGGGATTACTGTTGATTTCATTTGAACTGTGATGCATGCACTGTATTTCAACTGTATTGTTGTCTTGTTTGTTTTATGAGGAGTCATTCAAACTCCTGTGTCTGTCCCTAAGGATTTTTTCCTTACTCTTTACCTTTTCTACACTTCCTGTACTATTATACTATCCACTCCCATTCCTCTTAAAAGAGAAGTGATTGGTCACACACTTCTCACCTCGCTCCAATCCGTGTCTACCACCCCGGGTAGGCGGATTCAGTGACTAGTCTACGTTTTGGGAAGACGAACCTGAGAAGGGCCCACGATTCTCGGGTGGCAGTCGAGCATTGTAGACGTTCCTGTTCAATTTTCCTTGTCTTTCCCTATATCTGGGACGCTGGTGTAGGGGAAAAGGGATTATGGGGCAGGATTTAAGTAAGCCCAGTAAGGGCTGGTTAGCATGTGATTTAGTTGATGACAGAGAGGGTGAGGAGATGGTTAAAGGTGTTGAAAAGATTGCAAAAGTATGTAAAATTGCTGTGCCGACATGTGGAAGATTGCAACCAGAAAGTTGGCGTAGATTATTGATGGAGAAGAGAGGCAAGCTTGCAAATAATGATTTATTAAAGACAGCTGAAGCATGGTACAGAGTAGCGAAGGCTATTCAGCAAGAAGGTTGGGTTGAGGAAGAAATAATTCACAAGGGTGTGAAAATGTTTGTGTACCATAATAATAATTGTGTCACTGGGGCTTGTCCTCAGCCAGCGCCCCAAAATGGCGCCCAGGGGATGTCTCTCCCCAAGGTTCAGTCAGCAATAGGAGATTGCCAGCTGACTATGTATCCCGCTCCCAATCCTCCCAACCCCCATCCCGTCACCTCTCCCGTTTGCCCGGTCCTAAATTCTGATGGATCCTACTTTTCCCCCTCTCCTTCCCTACCATTCCCATCATCCTCATCCATCCCTAAACCACCCTCTATGTCTAATGCTAACATCTCATCTGCCATTCCTTCCCCACACTTTGTCTCCGTTGATAATCCTTCCCTCCCATCTGCATCTGCCCTATTCACTAACCCCTCCTCCCCTGCCACTGTTAATCTTGCTGATCCCACCCCGGCTCCTCCCTCTTCACCCGCCTCTACTGATTCTTCTCCATCCTCTCCCTTGCCCGCCCCAACCACGACCCAGGTTCCCACCCCCTTTGCTAACCCCTACCCAACCTTCCTGCCCACTCCAGGTTCCGCCCCAGCCCCCATCCAGATGGCTTGGCCATACCCCTACCCATACCCCATGTCCATGCCCTATCCAAATTATCCATACCCCTTTCCCCAAGCCACTCCCCAGGTTCCGGTCATGCCCAGTCCGATACAGTCTGCCCCGGATGTGCCCACATCCAACATGGCCGCCACTTCTTCCCTTAACCCCAATGCAACTTCCTTCCCCGCCTCCAATATGGCGGCCCCCAGTCATTCAGCACCCCTGATGCCGGTGCTTCCCGGTGATTACCGATCCCATGATTATGACCCAATGGCGACTCCCGCCTCCGGGACTCCCTCTCATCCCCCGGCCCTGTCACCTCAGGTGATCCCCTCACGCAGAAGGGCCCAGATCATAGAATTAGATGAGGATGAGGATGACAGGGATGACAGGCTGTCCCAGGATTCATTAGAGGCTGCAAGAGTCTCGACCCACCGTTCTATTGAAGATCCCTTCGGCCATAAGGGTCGGGGAGAGCGGGCCCCTCCTAAATATGTTGCTTTTAATCCCACACAAGCTAGTGCTTTAATGAAATCTCTCCCTGACCCAGAGAAGCAGCCTATGCCTTTTTACCGAGGGATAGTTCAGATACAAAAGACTTATTCTGCCGCCTGGCGTGACCTACTGAGCATTTGTGCTATTAAAGCAGGGGATGCATATTGGCCCAGCATGGCCCGCCACCTCAGTACAGATCTGCTTACAAGTGATGTTGATTACCCCTCCGGAGTAACCTTTTGCAATCAATTAAGAGATTGGGCTAAGGATAAACTTGCAGATCAAGCTGCTGGCCTTACTGATGTTGTGCAAGACAAAGGAGAATCAGTGGAAAGGTTTCATGCAAGACTATATCAAATGTTTACAGATTTGGGATTTGATCTCACTGACAAAATTCATTCACAAATGCTATCAGGTGCGTTTGTCCAAGGTGTTAAAGATTCCATACGTAAGGGAATCATTGCTGCACGCCCTGAATACAAGGTTGTTCCTCTAGATACGTTACTCCTAGTTGCTAGAGGTTTGGAATCTGCCCAGACCCCCAGAAGACCCAATCCAGCTCCCCTCATGGTGGCCCGCGCCACCCCCATCACCCCTGGCACCAAGGGTGTCAAGTTAGAGGATGTAACTTGTTTTAATTGTGGGGCTAAGGGACACTACAGAAGTGACTGTCCAGAACCCAAAAGGGAACCAGGGGAGCCCAAAAAGTTTCCCAAGCCTGCCCCGGCCCCTAAGGCCGAGAAAACGGTTCCAATTGTTGAGGAACCAGATGATTAGGATATTGGCAAACCTGTGTCATTAACCCCTGTCATGGCAGTGTCTACAGGGGATAAAGGGGGGGGGGGCACTTGCCACAGTGACTTTACCCATTGAAGGCCAACCTACCACATTTCTTATTGACACAGGCGCAGCCCGAAGTGTTCTCAGAGAACAAGACCTGCCAGACCCATCTTTCTTGTCAAGTATTGATGTCTCCTGTGTTGGAGTGGATGGCCAACCGAGACACAGTCCTCTAACAACCCCTCTGCGGGTTGGCACAAGCTTACTTGCTCGTTTTGTAGTTTCCTCCACATGCCCAATTAACCTGTTAGGCGCTGATGTCCTCTCACGCCTGCAGGCATCTATAACCTTCACTCCAGATGGACAGGTAGAACTGTTTACACCTCTATCTGTTTCAGACACTTCAGCCCTGTGCTCCTTACCTCTGATGCTGCAATTAGAAGAACCCCATAGGGAAGCAGCAGAGCCTAGGTCCAATTTCCCAGATGAATTAAAAACACAGGTGCCTGCTAAGTTATGGTCCTTGGGCCCAGAGGATATAGGTCACCTAAATGTCCCACCTGTGGTGGTTAAGCTTATTCCAGGAGCTAAGTTACCAAGGAAACCACAATATCCTCTAAAACCAGCACAGGCTGCAGCCATTTCTATTCACATCAAAGCACTCCTGGAGAAGGGTGCCCTAGTGAAGTGTAAATCAGAATGTAACACTCCATTATTTCCTGTGAAGAAGAAGACTCTAAAAGGTGAGCCAGTGAAATACAGGATGGTTCAGGATCTCCGTGCTGTCAATGAAGCCACTGTCCTGGACACCCCTCTTGTACCAAACCCCCACACTCTGCTCTCTGGCGTCCCACCTTCTGCAAAGTATTTTACAGTCATTGACCTAGCTAATGCTTTCTTCAGTGTTCCACTGGATCCATCCTGTCAATACCTGTTTGCTTTCACCCATGAAATGCAACAGTATACATGGACTGTCATGCCCCAAGGGGCTCAAAATTCTCCAAGTCAATTTGCCAAAGCCATGTGTACTATCCTTGACCCATGGCAAGCTGACCACCCAGAAGTTGTTTTACTCCAGTATGTGGATGATTTGCTGCTCTGTGGAGATGATATACCCACTACTGAAAAGAGTTCAATTAGTCTGCTTTGCTATTTGGCAGAACAAGGATGCAAAGCTTCACTTCTCAAACTACAGTTCTGTCAACCTTCAGTGATTTTCCTTGGACATTGCCTATCTCAAGGTACCAGACATCTCACTCGGGACCGAGTCAGAGCAATTCTGGACATTCCACCCCCAAGGACTTCAAAATCTCTTCATGCCTTCTTAGGCCTCATTTCCTATTGCAGAGCATGGATCCCAGAGGCCTCTCTGCTTATGCAACCTCTCTACGATGCACTCAAGTCAGATCCATTCGGCCTGACCAACGAAGCTCTGGACAATTTCAAATCTCTTAAACGTGCCATTGTCTCTGCTCCTGCCTTGGGCCTACCAGACTATACCAAGCCTTTCAAATTATTTGTCTCTGAAAGACTAGGCCATGCTACAGGAGTTCTTACCCAAACTAATGACTTAAAAGGCCGCCAGAGGCCTATTGGATACTTTTCATGCCAACTGGACATTGTGGCTAGAGGGACCCCTTCCTGCCTTAGGGCTGTTTTTGCTGCAAGAGAACTCATTGAAAGAACCTCAGACCTGGTCCTTGGCCACCCGTTGGTTGTTTTGGCCCCTCATGACATCTCTGCCATTATCAACCAAGTCCAGCTCAAGCACGTGTCTCCCGCTAGACACCTACGTCTGCAATGTCATCTTCTTCTGCCTGACAACATTTCTATACAAAGATGTCAAGTTCTTAACCCATCCACTCTTCTTCCACTCCCTGAGGGGGGTATCTACTATGGGTTTGTCACAGATGAAACCTACATCTACCTTCTCTGTGGATGTATCAAGAAAATGCATCCACATTTAACTTTTCACAAAGACAAGACACCTCTCTGTGAAGGTCCAGATTATGCCTTCTGTACCATGTGGTACAAGCCAGACATTACTCCTGAACCTTGCTATGAAGATGAGCTCTACCACTGGTTTGAAGTAAAGCTCACTGCCCAAGATTTCTATTGTGACTCGGAAGGCAACAGCATGGTCCTGATCCAACTGCCCCCAGAACTCAATTACCTATACCGCCATTGGGATACTGCTATTCCACATATTCCTGTTACCAAGTTGAAGACAAGATCATGGAATGACCTTGGGCCCATGGCAAAATTATGGGCCACCATGGATGAATCACAACTACAGGAAAATGGCATTGCCAAATACCCAGCAACTGACCTTCTTGAAGCATGGCCACGCCATTTCCTGGAAAAGGAATTTAAAGACCTAGTTATAGTGAATGACTATGACCCAGAAACTCCTCATGACTGTTTCGAACAGATGAAAATGGAAACAGTGCACTTACCAACTGTGCATGAGAATCCATTACCGGATCCGGATTTTACTCTGTTTGTGGATGGTTCAAGGTATGCTGATGAAGAAGGAAAATACCACACAGGGTATGCCGTAACCACAACAGAGGAAGTTCTCAAGTCATCACCTCTACCGCCAGCAATGTCTGCGCAAGAAGCTGAATTGCAAGCCCTGACTTCAGCATGCAAGATTTCCGAGGGAAAGCGTGCCAACATCTATACAGATTCAAGATATGCTCTGGGTGTGGCACATGACTTCGGCCTCATTTGGAAGACAAGAGGATTTCTTACCACTGCCGGTACACCAGTCAAACACAGCTCTGCAATCAAGGAACTAATGGATGCCCTCCTACTCCCTGAAGAAGTGGCCGTTTTGAAAGTAAAGGCACATGGGAAATTGGATTCAGATGAAGCTAAGGGCAACCATTTAGCTGATCAGGCTGCTAAGCAAGCGGCCAGAGATTTGCAGGAAGTGGATGAAGAAGTGTCCGGTCAAGAAGAAGAAGTTCCTATCTTTACCTTGCAAACTCTTCCTACTGACCTAAGAATTTTGCGAGAACAACAAGCTGCAATTACCCCTGAAGAAATCCAGAAATGGAAAAAGAAAGGAGCTGTCCTAAAGGACGGAATTTACTATAACAACTCTAAATTTTGCCTTCCGAAGAATTTATTTCCAGCAGTTGTCCAATGGGCACATGGGCCTGCACATCTGTCAAAAGACTTAATGGCCGCCCTCATTCAAAAGTATTATGAAGCACCTGGAATCACAACTTTGATCAGCAATTTCTGTAAGGCCTGTGTCATTTGTGCAAAATGTAATCCAGGAAGACCAATCAGGGTGCCGGCAAAGCACCTAGCAAAACCCATGTACCCATTCCAGAGAATTCAAATTGACCACATTCAAATGCCCAAGAGTGGGCCTCATGAATATGCACTAGTTATAGTGGACATGTTCTCAGGCTGGCCAGAAGCCTACCCTGTGACCAATATCACTGCAAAAACAACCGCAAAACGCCTACTTACAGACATTGTATGTAGATTTGGACTTCCAGAAGTCATTGAAAGTGATCAGGGTCCAGCCTTTACAGCAACAGTGACTAAAGACATTTGGACTGCTCTGGGGGTGACCCTAGCCTTTCACACCCCTTACCACCCACAAAGTAGTGGTAAAGTAGAGCGCATGAACGGCACTCTAAAAGCCAGAATGTTAAAAATGTCACAAGAAACAAAGATGCCCTGGCCAGAAAGCCTGCCAATAGCTTTATTCAGCGTTAGACACACACCTAGAGGGAAGCACTCGTTATCCCCATATGAAATTCTATTTGGGACAGCACCCAGACTAGGTTGTTATTATCCGCAACAGTTACAGCTGCAATCTGATGTTTTAGTAGACTATGTAACTGAACTTGCAAGTGTCTTGAACAAAATACATGCCCAAGTTTTCTCTTCAATTCCAGATCCTGATTTGGACACAGGTACCCATAACCTGCTTCCCGGAGATTGGGTTCTGGTTAAGAAGTTCGTGCGGAAAAGTACCCTGGAACCAAGATTTGACGGGCCATTCCAAGTTCTCCTGATCACCGCAACCTCCGTCAAATTGGCCGGCAGGCCCCATTGGATCCACGCTTCCCACTGCAAGAAGTCTCCTGCCCCAGAGGAAGCAGATACCGCACAACCATGTACCTCTGGTACATTGTCTCCTTAATTAGTTTAATTAAGGCCCAGCAAGTAGCCATCACTAAAGATGTTAGTGGGTACACCTTCTGGTATAATTCATCATGTACCCGTGTGGCTACCTATACCTTTGATTATTGTGACATCGTAGAATGCCCATTCACTACAACACAAATCCAGAATATCTATAGAGATATCCCTCATGCAAAAGACCCATATGTTTGTGTAGTTGACAAACAATGGGGGCACAATTGTGGCCGTTGGGGGGCGGCGGGATGGAATGCCGGGCCTTCCTGGGGTTACAAGCCAAAAAGTGCCTTATCTAAAGTAGATGATCATGGCAGGTCCCTCCTTCAAAGAATTACTCTAAGAAAGCCTGGAGGAGGCACACCAATGAAATTAATTCTTAATATTGAGCATCCAAGCCCAACAGATGCAGACCGATATGTAATGGGAATGTATTGGAAAAAGGGTTCCTACACTAAATTAGGGCATTTCTACCTTAAAGATATGTGTAATTCCCCTGAGTGGCGAGGAGCTACTCACATGGTCATAAATCCATTAAAACCACACATCCAGTCCTTTAAGGACATGATGGCCATTGCCAACCCCACCTTTGAAGATACCATGGCCGCTGAAACAGGTTTTAATGATGTTAACCTATGGTTAGAATGGATGAAATATAATGCCAACAAACATAACAGAACCGCATGCTATGTGTGTGGTGGTGCCCGGCCTCATCTGGGCACTGTACCTTTAACCCTGCCAGTAGATGCAGAAAATTGTGTTTTAAGTCTTTTTGCCTACCAATATGATTTCAACAGGTCTCTATGTCAAGCATGGACAGCGGAGTATCCTCTTCTAGCCAAAAATGTCAGACCTCCTAATGGTATTACAATATATAAAGGTAATTACACTTGCTATGCCATGCACGATGGGATTGGTAAATTTGTGGGTAACTTTCCCGAAGGATATTGTGCTACATATCGAACTGTTCCTGTACGTTTACTGCAGCATCACACTAGGTCATTAGGAGATATTTACTGGTTGTGTGGGGATTTACAGTTAAGATCCAGAATGGACACAGAGTGGTGGGGGGAGTGTACTTTGACTAAGGCCATTATGCCTATACACATTATCTCTGACACACACCTCAACACCCATGAGCCCAGCCACACTAAGGTTAAGCGTGAAGCCCCAGTAAAAGGAAGTTTTGACCCTCACATTTACATTGATGCCATTGGGGTGCCTAGGGGTGTACCCAATGAGTTTAAAGCAAGAGATGAGGTTGCTGCAGGATTTGAATCAATTTTTACCATAGTTACCGCAAACAAGAATTTAAACTGGATAAATTATATTTATTACAACCAACAGCGTTTTGTTAATTACACCAGAGACGCCCTCCAGGGATTAGCCGAACAGTTACAGGCCACATCCCAAATGGCCTTCCAGAATAGAATAGCCCTAGATATGATCCTAGCCGAAAAAGGAGGGGTATGTAAAATTTTGCCCGACACCATGACATGTTGTACCTACATCCCAGAAAACACAGGCCCTAATGGTAAAGTTACTTTAGCCATAGAAAAATTAAATGACCTCTCTGAAGAGTTAAAAAGAAATTCTGGGATAAAAGATCCCTGGGACAGATGGTTTGGTTGGATGACGGGTTGGCAAAAGGCTTTAATGCATATTGGTATGGCAATTCTAATTTTCCTTTTTATCTTTGCTCTTCTCTTTTGTTGTGTCTTCCCTTGTCTGAGAAAAGCCCTCACGAAGACTGTTGACCAAGTGGCACCCACTTTCACACATCTTGAAGTTGATGACCAAGATTTCCAGGATCTCAACTCACCCTGTTTGCCGCTGCAATCTATCCCTTTTGATGATAAAGTGCGAGAGTTCTAGGAAGGGACCACCTTAGGGACAGCATCTGTCAGTGAATGGTAAAGGCCCCGTGTGGAGAAGTGGTGGGTTAGCCGCCATGGGCCACCCATGGGTGTGAAGTGTTCGAGAGCCATACTGACAGATGAGTTAGCCTATTAGGGTCAGAATTAGGGACAGACTTGCACTTTGCATTAACACCTAGCTAGCGGCCACGGGGTTTCTGTGCCTTTGGGCTAACACGTCTTCTGATATTAAGAAATAAAGTTTTTATCTCTTAGAATTTAACATTTCATAGGGGGGACTGATGTAGAATTATTAAAAAATCTTTATTGTACTTGTATTGAATTATTGCACTAACTCCATTTTAACCTGATGCTGTGACAAATCCTCCATTTTGTCCTCATAACCTGACTTCTCCATATGAAAACCACATTACATGACAGAATTTCTCAGCACATCTAACACAATAGACAAAGACTGTATTCTCCATAAAGATATGACTAACCCAGGAACTGCTGAATTTCCCCTAACTCGCAACATAGTATAATTTAAAGGCCATGAGAACACAGTAGTAATGAAATGTTCTATTCATAAGAGACCTTGCACCTAACCACGAGATCTGACATCACCGACCGAGTAAAATGACGCTCAAGACCCCCTTGTCCCCACCCGTGTCTAGAATAATACCACCTCCTGGTGGGTGGACACGGAACTAACCACTTAGTTTTTGATCCAATTAATTATATTGATAGGTGGACACTAATCCAGACACTTAACAAATAATCCAATTAATGATGTTTATTCACTGATATCTTGATAATCAATGATGACGAAAATGTCTCTTAAAAGGGCCTGCGCGCCCTCTGATACTGGACTTGCCAATAAATTTCCTCGAAGTTATTTTAACCTGAACTCCGTGTGTCAGACTGAATTACTTCAGCGTATATACGCAATTCAATTCTTTTTAATTTGGACAGGAACAGATAGACATTTTAAACATATTGGTTTACTGAAAAAGTACCATAACATGTGTATCTGCCAATGTGTGTGAATCTGTGTGTGTATGTGCCAGTTTGTGTATCTGTGTGTCAAGGTGTGTATGTGTCACTGTGTGTGTATATATGTGTGTCAGTGTGTGTGTGGATCTGTGTGTCAGTTTGTGTTTCTGTGTGCCACTATGTGCCATTGTGTCAGATATATACACACACAGAGATATATACTGACACACAGATTCACACACTGGCACATACAAACAGATATACACACTTTAACACACAGATACACACACCTTGACACGCAGATACATACATACTGACACACAGATATACACACCTTGACACACAGATACATACATACACACACACAGATACATACTGTGTGTATCTGTGTGTCAATGTGTGTTCATCTGTGTGCCAGTGTGTGTCAGATTCATACACACACACACCTTGACACTCACACGGCTTATACAAACACAGATACACACACCTTGACACACACCTTGACACACAGATACATACACACACACAGACACACTGTGTGTCAAGGTGTGTATATGTGTGTCAAGGTGTGCATATCTGTGTGCCACTATGTGCAAGAGTTTGTGTGTGTGTGTGTGTGTGTGTATCTGTGTGTCAGACACATACACACTGACACACATATACACACACCTTGACACACAGACACGACACACACTAACACATAAAAAAGACACGCAGACACGCACAGATAGATACATACATACATACACACACACACGTACACACTGTGTATCATAGTTTATATAAATTTGAAATGTATGTGTGTGTATCTGTGTGCCACTATGTGCCAGTGTGTGTATGTGTATCTGTGTGACACACACACACACACACACACACACAGATACACACTGACACACAGATACACACACTGGCATATACAAACACAGATACACACACCTTGAAACACAGATACATACACACACACAGATACATACTGTGTGTATCGGTGTGTCAAGGTGTGTTCATCTGTGTGCCAGTGTGTGTCAGATTCATACACACACACACACACACAGATACACACACACCTTGACACACACGGCTTATACAAACACAGATACACACACTTGGACACACAGATACACACACCTTGACACACAGATACACACACACACACAGATACACACTGTGGTAAGGTGTGTATATGTGTGTCAAGGTGTGCATATCTGTGTGCCACTATGTGCCAGTGTGTGTGTGTGTATCTGTGTGTCAGACACATACACACTGACACACATATACACACACCTTGACACACAGACACGACACACACTAACACATAAAAAAGACAGACACACACAGATACATACATATATACACACACACAGGTACACACTGTTTATCATAGTTTATATAAATTTGATATGTATGTGTGCGTATCTGTGTGCCACTATGTGCCAGTGTGTGTGTGTGTGTGTATCTGTGTGACACACACACACAGATACACACTGACACACAGATACACACACTGGCATATACAAACACAGACACACACTAGCACATAAAAAAAAGGTTTATGTAACGGCGCAAAATTGTTTCGTTTTTTTAGGTGGGGTTCCCACGATGCTGATTCACTATGTAAAAGGGTTCCATGGGAAAAATGAATTGGGAACCCCTGGTGTAAGCAATACAAAGTTGTATTCCTTACACTATAGTTCCCTTGGGAACCCACCCCCCTTCAGGCCACCCCAGCATGGAAAGTTAAACAAAAATAATAATTTTATGCTTGCCCGATTCCAGTGACAATCTCTTTCGGCACTGGGTAAGCACCCCATCTCTTCTGATGCCATCCGATGGAGGGCTAATGCACATGCATGGCGAGCGTCGGTAGGGCTTTAGGCTGGGTAAGCGCCCCATCTCCTCTGATGCCATCTGGTGAAGGGATAAAAACATGCTTGGCAGCATCGCGAGAGCTTTAGGCCCTCCCCATAGGAAAGCATTGGTTAAAAGCTTTCCTCTAAGGATTTTACTGATGCTGGATTACATCCACTGTTAGTTAGTAGGCCAAAAGTGACTCAACCACCAGGGAGAGCCTTGTGGCTTTCTGATTGACAGACTCTAGGGGAAGTCTTAGTCCTGCAATATAATCATTGCAGTTTCTTAATGATTTACATTGCAGGTCTAAGGGGGACAAGGACACTATACCCAGACCACTTTAATGAGCTGAAGTGGTATGGGCACCTATAGTGTCCCTTTAAGAACATGCAACTTGATATGTTGACATTATTATTTTGGAGAATAGCATGCTTTTCTGTATTCATGAACAATTAAACTCCTGGACATCCGATTATCATTAGACATCAAAAGATGGATATTTTTTGGCAACATTATCCTTTGCCCAAGGAAAACAGAAAAGAACTGACATATTATTCAACATTGGCAGCCTATAAATCAATCTTTATTACACCTGTGTAACTTGGCATCAGAGCAATTTACAATTAATGAAGCCAGTACAGCTGCTTCACAGGTGACTTTATATGTCTGTATGTCTAGCAAAGTGTTTGTAAACTAATCTCCAACCAAGTACTACATGAGTAACAACCGGTTGAACCAGCCATGCAGTGCCAAGATCTATACATGAGCACCGTATAGTTTAACCCAGAGGCTCAATGCCTGTTTCGTTCTGTCCAACCCTCTTAATCTCACTATATTCTGGGCTTGTCCTCACTACTTAAGTTTGGTTTAATTCTGCTCTATTTGTTCCACAAGACCTCCTCCATACCCCTCCTGGCAGAACAATATGGAGGAAATGTCATAGGGCTTACACCAAGAAACAAAAACAATACCTACTTCCAAATAGCACTCATAGGTGATAGTATGATAGTTCTATCACCTTTGCAAGTGTTGAAAGTTTTGATGGTTATTAGAGTGACCCTTTAAAAGTCATATGTGGTTATGTAACCACTAAATTATAAACCATTTTCTGTAGTTTCTTTCATGTTTATTTGTGACATTATTTGTGGATCTCTTGTAAAATATGTTCACTGGTTAGTAGGGGATGATGTCTGCATAGGCACTGTAGTTTCCTTTTTGTTTGATGTTTTCTGATGTAGGTGGGACGGAGAAAGCAAATTTAAATGGACACTATAGTCACCAGAACAACTACAGCTTATTGAATTTGTTCTGGTGAGTATAATCATTCCCTTCAGGCTTTTTGCAGTAAACACTGTCTTTTCAGAGAAAATGCAGTGTTTACATTACAGCCTATGCCTCCACTGGCCACTCCTCAGATAGGTAGAGGTGCTTCCTGGGGCAGTGCTGCACATTGAATACAAGTAAGATTTTACTATATTTAGGGATCCAGAGGGGCTAGATGGTGGTTTTAACACTATAGGGTCAGAAATACATGTTTGTGTTCCTGACCCTATCATGTTACTTTAATATCCTGGGCAATGTTGATCTAGTAAGTTATGATTCTAGATCCCTGAGATGATGTTGTCTTTCCCTAATACATGTTTCACTTTTGTGTCCCTTTTATACTACAATATATCTTTCGATCTTAATTAGTAGAAATGTTAGTTTAGAGCTTTATCAATAATGTACTGAAGGGTAATGTTTAAGCAATTATAATAGTAATTGCAAATGTAGAGTATTAGGGTAGTATACAATGTTAATATTTCATGTGGTGTATTAGGTTTTAGGGATTGAGGAATTGTTTTTTTTTAATTCCAAGTGTTGGTCCTTTCAAGAAAAAGCATATCTAGTAGGAATGAGATAAAAAAGAGGAAAGATAATCAAGACTGAAGAATTTAACGTACCAAAGGACCAGATAGGAGATTAAAAGAGTAGCTACCCTTTCCCGGGGCAGGGAACACCACAAATACATTGGAAACAATGAGTAAGAGACAAGGAAGATAACAACATCCAAGTACTTCCGAAGAGTTAAGCAGGTATTTAAGTCCCATGGCAAGAACAAGATCAACTTGACAGCACACAATAAAGGACACACAAACTAAAAAAAACAAACGAAACATACTACACAGGCAATAAAATGGATAAGGATGCACACCAATGCAATATATAATTGAACACTTGACATACAAAACAGTTACAAGTATTTTCATCTTCTCAATAGCAAATAATGCTGACATTAGCCTATTGGAAAGTGAAACACGTGCGTAGCATCCTACCACCAACGTATAAACATTAACCAAAGCCATTCTCAAGGGACAAGTGTGTAATCTACTCCCTTGTCTGATAATATATACACTAAAGCACAACTGATGGCCATCAGTGTATTTCGTAATCTGGTGCGTCATCATGTCCTCAATCACGAGATCCACAACCCTATACTGACTGCAATAGTTGCCAAAAATGGAAAATGTACCAATTAATGTATCATAGTTTATATAAATTTGAAATGTATCATCTATTGTATACAACAGAATAGGGAGCACATTTATCACAGAGTAAATAATTAAACAAGCAAAAATACATCTCCTCAATTAGAGATTCTAATTACTTCCTTCAAATAAATTTGAATAGCAAAATACATAAATTAATTGTTGCAAATACAGGCAAAAACTAGGACAAAGTTTCATTTCCCAATAAAAGCAGATTTTTCACAACATATGAAATCAAATCCGCATCATTATCAATACCACCATATTGATACCATAGAGGTGAGAGAAGAGCACATGGTGACGGACTTGTACCAGAAATCATTGGTACATCTTCATGATGATTCCTTCCATCCAAGGGGTTTTGTTGATGACAATTTGTGCGTGTTCGGAGCATAGTTTCTGAAGATGTGAAATTCAGTGAAAGGGCTGAGGAAATGGTAGAACCTTTTACTGCCAGATAGTATGGCCAAGAGATGTTCTTAAGGACTGAAGAGCATACAGTTTTTTGGGAGTTTTTCTCGACGTGAAATGTTGAAAACAAACAAGTGGGACTTCATGGACAACTTTTTTTTTTTTCATTCCCAGGAGGTGAAGTACCTTATTCACAAACACTGGGGGACTTTGCAATTGAATAACAAAATTGCTGTTCGCTTCCACGAAAGACACTTATTTTCCTATAAGAGGAGCAGAAACTTAAAGGACCATTTGCTAAGGAATGTGGGACGGACAAGAAAGTGTCTGAACAATGGTTAATTTCCCAGTGGTGGGAATGCACCACTGTGTTTGCTGTGTTAATTGTAAAGAGATGACAATTTTTCAACTTTCAGTCTAAGTTTGTGATATATCCATTGATGAGATCGCACGGGCATGTACAGCAAGAAAAGGAAATACTAAAGTAATGTTCAGACTGGTAAGATGCAATGACCGGTGGCTCAGCATTTTGTTGTTTTGTCTCACAATTTTGTACATGTTTATTGAATGTAAGCTTGTTTGATGTTAAACACCTTCTGTTTCTGTATGTCCAACTTTTCCTGTTACCAGTATCCATAATGCACCTCCCACTATCTATCTATCTATCTATCTATCTATCTATCTACACACACACTGCTTGTGGTGTTGTAGATTTGAAGGAATGCTACTTGTGGGCTTGCATGTCTGGGGGTGGCTGATTGTGTTGCATTTAAGGCTGTAGTGGGTGGAATAGGGGTTTTAGTTGGGCGTGGTGATTATAGTGGAGTTATAATGAATATAGTGGGGAATAGTGGCTGTAGTTGTAGGATTAGAGCTATAGTAAGGGATAGGGACTATGGTGGTGGATATTGGTTATAGTGGGGGATAGTGGCTATTAGTGGAGGCATAGGCCCTATAGCAAAGGAATTGGGGCTGTAGTTGGAGATTAGGGACTATATAAAAATAAATGAGAAGGTCAGACCACCAAAGAAAACTGTGAATATAGAGTGTGTTTATTAAAACAGAGAGAATTGTTCTAAATGCATGAACTGCAGACTCTGTTTCCCAGAGGACAGAATGAAGAGAGGGACTTGTCTCCTTATTTGTATTTTCACTTTATAGCTTGTTATCTCTGCCTGTGGGGTTTAGCATCAATGGTGTGAAGTTTGGTTCTCTAGTATTACAGGACACGCTGTCTTCTGAAACATGTTTGTTTATGTCTCCGTTGAAATATCCAATACGTTTCCAGTAGGGACTGCACACATCCCATTTTCCACTTTGTTTGGTGGCTGTCACCCTTTCTGCCCTGTTGTGTATTTGTACCTAAATCCTCTAGAGCAGTGATGGCAAACCTTTTTGAGCCCGAGTGCCCAAACCACAATACATGCCAACTTTTTTTTCCTCATAATGCCAACACGGCAATTAAACCTGAATACTGAGGTTTAAGTTTAGAAAAAACTTAACAGAGAGTTCAATGATACAAATGATAAATAATGATATAAATTATAGATAAAATTAAGCTTATATTTATTAGTATCTCCAACAAATGCAGTACATACATACAATACATACACACCGACTGCTGTGTGTGGAGGGGGGGGGGGTGCTGTGTGTGTGGGGGGTGCTGTGTGTGAGAGGGGTGCTGTGTGTGTTAGGGGGTTGCATGCTCTGTGTGTGAGGGGGGTGAGTGCTGTTTGTGTGAGGAGGAGGAGTGCTGTGTGTTGGGGGAGGAGTGCTGTGTGTGTGGTGAGTGCTGTGTCTGTGGGGGCAAGGAGTGCTGTATGGGATGCTGTGTGGAGCACTGCCATGGTAACGCGTGACAACGCTTCACACAGCCTGCTCGCGGGAGGAATGATCTGCTTCCCAGATCCCTCCCCCTGCCTCCGGGTAGGCGTCTGCCGTTTTGGGCAGGCAGGTTCCCACTCTGCATTGAGTGCCCACAGAGAGGGCTCGGCTACCACCTGTGGCACGCATGCCATCACATTTCTAGACTGTTAGCTTGTTTGAGCAGAACTCTCATCTACCTATTGTAGTGTCACTGTGTAATTATCTAATTTATTGTAAATCCCACCCCTTTCATAATATTGTAAAGCACTGCGAAATTAGTTGGCGCTATATAAATACCAATAATAATAACAATATGGTAATAATCTAAACTAGGGGTGCCTCCTACAGCTCCCATGATGCCACGATGCTTTATCATTCTAAAGACATTCTAAAGGCATGCAAAGCATTGTGGAAGTTGTAGTTCTACAACATATGGGTATCTACCTTTTGGGCACCCCTGATCTATACAATATAGTGGTGCTCCAGACTCAGGAGATGGTAAACCTCCTAGAATACCTTAGGAAGGCTGTCTATATCAGTCGAAACGTTGTCATGTGCTTATTCCAAAGAGTCTGTATTGTGATGCAACCTGTGTGTTTGGGCTCTCTCCACATCTTTTGGAATATCAGACAATGAGAAAGATGAAGATAATATAACTGTTTCGATTTTTATGGTATTGCTTGGGATGTGCCTTTGATGTATCTGGATATGATGCAGTGGGGATACTTTGTTAGCAGCACATTGGGTAGGCAGTTATATGGGTCAAATTGGAATAATATGTAATGTTACGAAATTGTTTATTTTGTTTAATTATTATTTGACCTTGTTTCTGCCTGTATTTATAATGAATGATGTTCTTTGGGATTAATATATATTACGAGAAATCGGATGTAATTAACATCTCTAAGTGATGAAATGTATTGTGCCATGTTAATTATATACGCTGTGTAGACATGTATTTTCTATTCTATTGCATAAGGTATTTATATAGACTGATATATTCCCTTTACGTTGATGTTCTCATTGTAATTATTGGTTTTAGGGAGGCTATGTTGCTGTCCTATCACTATGATTACACAATTGTTTATATATACCACAGCATTTAGATTATTCTGCTGTATGCCTTTTAAAGCTTAAAGGGAAACTATAGTGCTACAAATAATTTTTTCTCCTGAGTGCCCCTCACCCCTCATCACTTACCTTAGAAAAACCCTTTATCATTTACCTGATTCCAGCGTCAATGTCCCTCAGCACTGGTTCAGGCTCCGCCTCTGCTCCTCCACCAACATCAGCTGATGGGGGGAACTAATGTGCATGCACAGGGATCCCCACGATTGCAAATCGGACTTCCCCCATAGGAAAGCATTAAAAAATGCATTCCAATGGGGTCTCGGATGATGATGGATGTCCTCGTGCAGAGCGTGAGGGCATCCAGTGCCAGTTAGGCCTAAGCTGGCTGACAGCTACTAGAGGTGGAGTTAACTCTAGCAAGTAATTATTGTAGTTCATCAAAAACTGCAATAATTACAATTACAGGGTTAAAGGACCACTATAGTCACCCAGATCACTTCAGCTTAATGAAGTGTTCTGGGTGCCAGGTCCATCTAGGATTAACCCTGCCTGCTGTAAACATAGCAGTTTCAGAGAAACTGCTATGTTTACATTAGGGTTAATCCAGCCTCTAGTGGCTGTCTCATTGACAGCCGCTAGAGGCGCTTCCGCGCTTCTCAATGTGAAAATCACAGTGAGAAGACGCCAGCATCCATAGGAAAGCATTTAGAATGCTTTCCTATGGACTAACTGAATGCGCGTGCGGCTCTTGCCGCGCATGCGCATTCAGCCGATGACGTCCAAAGGAGGAGGAGAGTCCCCAGCGCCGAGGGAGCCCAGTGCTGGAGAAAGGTGAGTGTTTAACCCCTTCCTCCATCTTCAGCCCGGCGGAAGGGGGGCCATGAGGGTGGGGGCACCCTAAGGGCACTATAGTGCCAGGAAAACAAGTTGTTTTCCTGGCACTATAGTGGTCCCTTAACCCCTTAAGGACCAAACTTCTGGAATAAAAGGGAATCATGACGTGTCACACACGTCATGTGTCCTTAAGGGTTTAAGGGACTTGAGACACTGCACCCAGACCACATCAATGAGCTGAAGTGGTCTGGGTACCCATAGTGTCCCTTTAATGTTTTGCTCCTTATATACCCTTGCCCATTCCTCCTTAAGTAATGAAATATTTCTTGGTTATAGCGGCTCTTTCCCCTTCTGGGGTCTTCACATATTTTGTAAAAACCTTCGATGGGGACGTCCAGTTGCCTAGAGGTGCAGGGGAAAGTAGATTTTACAGACATGAACCTACCCCTCACAGCTGCTGCTGCCATCTCAATTCGATGCATCCTCTTCAGCTACTGGTGCTTTATCTGTATGTGCGAGAGTACAGTTACCGAGGCAGTCTTGCAGTATTCTCCATAGACAGGTCCTTTTGCCTCTACAGCTGAGAATTTGACAGAGCTTGACAGCAGCTGCTTTTTTGTCAAACTTTGTCAATCACAGGAAAAAAAATCCCAACTTTGCCCTATATCTTTTGACTGCATTGGAATTTTAGTAATATTTCAACACAGTCTTTATTAGAATTTCAAAAAGATATTTATGAAATGTACATTTTTTTTTGGGGGGGGGGGGTAGGGGGTGACAGAGCAACTTTAAATAAAATGAAAAGGATGGTAAGATTGACTTGCGTACTGTTGGTATATATGGCTATAATTAAGAGTGCGGTCGTTGCGGAACTACCTCGGTCGCAGGGGTCGCAGCTGCAACTGGGCCCCTATGACCGCGGTGCCCGCTGGCTAAATAACGCGGCCCTGGCCTGCTCTTTAGAACCGCCGGGGCCACGCGTTCAGGGGTCTATTTATTTCCAGGGGGCCCAGCCAGCGCTGTGGCGCTTTTACAGTGCGACCGGGCCCCCTTTGTTGAGGTCAGAGGCTGGGAGGAAGTGACTGCCCCAGTCACTCCTCCCAGCAATCAGAGTGAGCTGCGCGGAAGGAAAGAGAGTAGGGAGTCAGAGTGGCTGAGCCACTTCGTCTAAGGCAAAGAAAATTATTTTTTACTGTAAGAACAATAAGGATGTGGAATTCTCTGCCTGGAGAAGTGGTTTTATCAAAGTCCATACAGATATTCAAACAGCAACTAGATGCATATGATAATAGTAATAAGTATTGACAGTTAAAAGATATATCTATCAGAAACGATGTAAGAGGGAATAAGACAGAGAGTAGGGTAAAGCTCTGAAACTGGAAAAAGTGGTGTTTCACCAAATCCCATAAATATTCACAGATACAGAGATAAAAACATCCAGGAGCTTAATGACATATAACTAGTAGATACTAGATATATAATGCACTGACGTTGAATAAATCACAATATTAATATAATTACAATTCTAAAATTTTTAAACCGCTGAAAACATCCAGGAAAGAATTAATAGGCAGTTCCTTAGTCACTCTCATTATTTCTTGATGAGGATTATTTTTACATCCTTGACATTTATTGTTATTTCTTGATGAGGGTTATTTTTACATCCTTGACATTTATTGTTATTTCTTGATGAGGGTTATTTTTACATCCTTGACATTTATTGTTATTTCTTGATGAGGGTTAAAAAGTACGAATAAATGAATATCCCAACGACATAAATCACACCTATACAGCGTTTATATAAAAAATGAAACTATTCAGTTTATCTTCTTAGGTCTATCCCATTCATATTACCGGTAAGTCAAAACTACATTAGTCACAAGCCTAGACCTTTCTATGTAAGAACGAAAATGTGATAATAAGGTTCCAACTCAAATCCATACTCTGAGCTGGAGAAAAGTGGAAGAATATAATAAAATAATAAATAGCCCATAAATTGTAGAGATGATGATAAATGAATAAAAAAATAGATATATAGACATATAAATCAACAAATTAATCAAAGAGGATAGCAAAGATCCATCACTTAAGTGAAACATACTTAAAATCAACATTTTTAAAATAAAAATAATAATAATATAACTTCTTAAACCTGCATAACATTTAATAAAAAAATGATAAAAATCTATAAAAACCTATAGAAAATGGTCTCTATTTTTGGAGATCCAAATATGTATAATAGGGGAATTCTACCCTTATCCCCTAACATAAAAATATAGTTTAGAGACTTGGGATATTATACATTAAGATATTATATATTACCACTTATTAAAGATAAAGGATTATAAAACTTCAGCATATTTATGCATGAGCATATAAAATATAGATAATAGGCACAAACAGGTGAGAACAGAAATGACAGTAATGTAATTCATACATGAAGATAGAAAAAGCAGCAATATGAGGACAGTGAAGTATGGGGAGAGGAGATAAAGCCTCAAAGCAATGATAGTAGTCAGATTAATTCTCAACCCATAAATTAGCATATAAAATGAATCAGATAAAATAAATTAGCATAAGCAAGGTATATTAGTATATTTACTTAGTGGAGACTTTATAGGAAGGCATTCAACTCAAAGTCCACATTGAGACCTTTAGGTATTAGGGTGTTGAGGGTAAAAATCCATTTTGCTTCTTTTTGATCTAGGTTTTTTTCTAAATCTCCCCCTCTCCGATTTTTCTCTACCTTTTCTATTGCCATAAACCCTAAGCCTGCTGGGTTTCCACCATGAAATTATTTAAAGTGCCTAGATAGGTTGTGTGTGAGTAGACCCTTCCTCACATTCCGTATATGTTCTGAAATTCTCGTCTTGAGTTGTCTTTTCGTCCTCCCCACATATTGTTTAAGACATGGGCACGTGACTAAATATATTACCCCAGAGGTATTACAGTTTATTATTTGACATTATTTTATATTCTTTCCCATCGTCCGCAGATGTAAATGTCACTCTCCTTTTTTCTTGATGAGGGTTATTTTTACATCCTTGACAATAAATGTCAAGGATGTAAAAATAACCAGGGCTCGAGTCCTGCAGGAACGCATGGGAACGGCGTTCCTGCACTTTTTCCAAAGCAGGAACGCTGTACCCGCTAGTGATCCTGCAGGACTGGCCCAGGGGGTGCAATGTCGCTGTGCTGCCTCATTTCTCCCAGTCCCCAGCATAGTGCCGCCCACAATGCACTGTCTGCTGTTATTGGTGGTGGTATGATGGCTGTCAAGATGCAGGAGATGTGCCTGCTCACACTATTCTCCCCCGCGGTAGTTTACTGAGGAGTGAAGCCTGCAGTGGGCGGGGCGTTTAACTTCACTTCCTGTCAGGCCCTGCTAGAGGATTACCGAGCAGGGAGGAGTAAGAAGATCTCTTTTCAGCTACTTACACCACCAACAGTAAGTAGCCATGTTTTATTTATTTTTTCATTAAATAATTATATATCCAGCACAGAGCTCCACAGAGCTAAATCTTATAGTTCATGTGGAGCTCTGTGTTTTATTGGTCCAACAGTGCCACCTCACTTCTATTCCTCTTATGCTTCCTCTCCCCTAAACACTAACAGCCACCCCTCTCTCACCCCTATTACTAGCAGCCATCCCTCACTCACCCCTATCACTAGCAGCCATCCCCTTCTCCCCATCACTAGCAGCCATCCCTCACTCACCCCTATCA
The DNA here is from genome assembly GCF_036172605.1 of Pelobates fuscus. Classification (NCBI taxonomy): domain Eukaryota; kingdom Metazoa; phylum Chordata; class Amphibia; order Anura; family Pelobatidae; genus Pelobates; species Pelobates fuscus. The sequence goes on from NC_086322.1 coordinate 270,913,457, forward strand.
CTAGCATCCATCCTCATCTGCCCTATCATTAGCAGCCAATCCCTTTCTCCCCTATTACTAGCAGCCATCCCCTTCTCCCCATCACTAGCAGCCATCCCTCACTCACCCCTATCACTAGCAGCCATCCCCTTCTCCCCATCACTAGCAGCCATCCCTCATTCACCCCTATCACTAGCAGCCATCCTCCTATGCCCTATCATTAGCAGCCAATCCCTTTCTCCCCTATTACAAGCAGCCAACCCCTTCTCCCCATCACTAGCAGCCATCCCTCACTCACCCCTATCACTAGCAGCCATCCCCTTCTCCCCATCACTAGCAGCCATCCCTCACTCACCCCTATCACTAGCATCCATCCTCCTCTGCCCTATCATTAGCAGCCAATCCCTTTCTCCCCTATTACTAGCAGCCATCCCCTTCTCCCTATTACTAGCAGCCATCCCCTTCTCCCCATCACTAGCAGCCATCCCTTACTCACCCCTATCACTAGCAGCCATCCCCTTCTCCCCATCACTAGCAGCCATCCCTCACTCACCCCTATCACTAGCAGCCATCCTCCTCTGCCCTATCATTAGCAGCCAATCCCTTTCTCCCCTATCACTAGCAGCCATCCCTCACTCACCCCTATCACCAGCAGCCATCCCCTTCTCCTCCCATCACTAGCAGCCACCCCTCTCTCACCCCTATCACTAGCAGCAATCCTCCTCCCTCCCTCCCTCCCATCACTTGCAGCCATTCCTTATCTCCCTCCCATCACTAGCAGCCATCCCTTATCCCCCTATCACTAGCAGCCATCCCTCTCCTCCTCTCATCACAAGCAGTATATGTCTGTTTATGTATGTCTCTGTATGCCTTTCGTCTGTTTGTCTCTGTATGACTGTGTGTAATTCTCTGTATGACTGTGTCTGTGCATGACTGGTTGCTTGCATGACTGTGTTTGTTTGTATTCCTTTTATGACTATGTGTCTGTATGGTTGTGCCTTTGTGCATGTATGTATTTGTACCTGTATATCTATGTCTGTATGGTTTGGGAGGAAAAAGCCAGGCAAAGGGGCTTGTGGTGGGAGAAAGAGACACAGAAAGTGGTGGTGCAAAGAAAGAGACACACAAATGGGCTGGGGGAAGAAAGAGACTCAAAAGGGCTGTGAGGAGAAAAGAGACACACAAAAGGGGCTGATGAGGAAGTAAGAGAAACACAAAGGTTGTGGTAGGAAGAAAGAGATATACAAAGGGCCTGGAGAGGGAACACAGAGTGTGCTGGGCCCCCGTGTGCAGCGGTTGGCTCTCTCCACCATACCACTGGACCACCAGGTGATCCCCCCCCCCTCCCTGGCAAGGTAAGAAGCAGGGAAGGGGGAATAAAAAAATATGAACACATAAATTAAAAAAATGCTTCCCCCCATCATCCAGCACACACGCACACACACACACACACACACACACATCATCGAGCACGCACACACACACATCATTCAGCACACACACACATCATTCAGCACACACACACACATCATCCCGCACACACGCATCTTCCAGCACACGCACACTGCATTCATTACACACAATCTGCACTTACTACAAACACACTACATTCATTATACACACTCTGCACTCACTACAAACACACTACATTCACTATACACACTCTGCACTCACTACATTCACTATACACATTCTGCATTCATTATGCACACTCTGCACTCACTACAAACACACTACATTCACTACACACTCTGCACTCACTACACACACTGCATTAATTATACACACTCTACACTCATTACAAACACACTACATTCACTACACACACTGCATTCATTATACACACTTTGCACTAACTACAAACACACTGCATTCACTATACACACTCTGCACTCACTACAAACACACTACATTTATTATACACACTGCACTCACTACAAACACACTACATTCATTATACACACTCTGCACTCACTACAAACACACTACATTCATTATACACACTCTGCACTCACTACAAACACACTACATTTATTATACACACTGCACTCACTACAAACACACTACATTCATTATACACACTCTGCACTCACTACAAACACACTACATTCATTATACACACTCTGCACTCACTACAAACACACTACATGCATTATACACACCCTGCACTGCACTATATGCATAGGAGTATAAATTATTTAATTTTTTGGGGGGGGGGGGGGGGGTTGGGGGGTGCGGGAATCTTGGGTGAGTTCCCACACTTTTTTCCCCAGGACTTGACCCCTGCTTTTTATGTACTGATATAACTACAGATGTAGTAGTTATATTATGCATGTTCTCTTTAATTTCGATAAGATATGTAATTATAAGTTAAATTGATGCCTTGTAGTAGGACACTGTGTATATACACACCAATATGGACTAAGATCAAGATATGCCTCTGATGAAATAGGGCAGCACCCTATGAAACGCGTAAGGCTGTGAAATCAATACGGAGAGAAGAGCTGGAGTGAACTCGGTGATCCATAGACGTTTCTATCAGTGACCTGACGTCTTTGTGGAGGCTCACCTCTTGATGTGAGGTCGGAGGTGAAGTGCCAAACAACGCGGATGCCGTCCTCACCGGCTGCTGCAATACAAACTGGAAAGGATAACACCATCATCCTCAGCCATCCAGACGAACGGTCCAGGTTATATAGTTTTTTTCTCCTTCTCCTACTTTTGGAACATTTTCGTGGTGTATTATTCAACCAGTATTTCATGGTTTTAAAAGAATTATATATTATTATTTTTTTACGTAAATAAAATACTCCTTTTTTTGAACATACTATTTTCTACAAGTCATCTTTGACATATATGGATGTGATCTAAAGTATGAGTAAGATAAAAACACAAATCTCTAGTATCTATTTTCCGTTTGCTACAGTTGCTGTTTCTGGCAGCCAGCCACGATATTTTATTGGAGACTGTTAATTAGGCTGTTAGTTTGTAATACTAACAAGCCTAGATTTCGTTTCTTTCGTTGTTATTCTTTCATATATGAAAGTAGAACTAATTCATAAGAACCCTATTTGATTCTGCAGTGTATATACTTAAGCAGGTCAGAGGTCTTTTATGATACATGCTTAAAGACTTTATAATTACTTGTTTTTATGCTTGGACTGCTTTCTTATCTATTTACAATTTGGACTTTTATGCATTGCTGGTTTATAAGACTAAGGAACTGCCTATTAATTCTTTCCTGGATGTTTTAAGCGGTTTAAAAATTTTAGAATTGTAATTATATTAATATTGTGATTTATTCTCCGTGAGTGCATTATATATCTAGTATCTACTAGTTATATATCATTAAGCTCCTGGATGTTTTTTTTATCTCTATAGCAACTAGATGCATACTTGCAAAAACAGAATATTCAAGGATATAATTTTTCAATGTAGGGTAATAACTGCTTGATCCAAGGATAAATCTGACTGCCATTCTGGGGTCAAGAAGGAAGTTTTCCCCTAGTTTGTTGCAAAATTGGAAGTGCTTCAAACTGGGTATTTTTTGCCTTCTTTTGGATCAACAGCAAAAACAAATGTGAGGAAGGCTGAACTTGATGGACGCAAGTCTCTTTTCAGCTATGTAACTATGTGTGTGTGTCTGTGTGTCTGTCTGTGTGTCTGTATGTAAGTGTGTGTATGTCTGTCTGTATGTATGTGTGTCTGCATGTCTGTGTGTGTGTGTGTGTTTCTGTATGTATGTGTGTGTATGTCTGTCTGTGTGTCTGTAAAATATAGAGCTCAATTTAAAATTCTGGTTCTTGCTTTCAAATCACTACATAATGCTGCTCCCACCTATCTATCCTCCCTTATACACAAGTATGTCCCGTCTAGGGTCTTACGATCTGCTGAAGACTTACATCTATCTTCTGTCCGTACTCCCACCTCTGATGCTCGCCTTCAAGACTTCTCGAGGGCTGCACCGTTCCTGTGGAACTCGCTTTCCTCCTCTGTTAGATGCTCACACAGTCTCCACTCCTTCAAAAAATCATTAAAAACCCACTTCTTCATAAAAGCGTATCAATTAAACTGTTAATAGCTCCCAACTGATTCCTCTTCTGCAACTGTCACTAGTCTAATACTATCCTTACCTTTGTGTGTCATTTTACCCCACTCCCTCTAGCATGTAAGCTCATTGAGAAAGGCCCTCAACCCCTCTGTTTCTGTATGTCCAACTTGTCTGGTTACAACTACATGTCTGTTCGTCCACCCATTGTAAAGCGCTGCGGAATTTGATGGCGCTATATAAATAACATAATAATAATAATAATGTGTGTGTGTGTCTGAGTATATGTATGTATGTATCTATGTGTCTGTGTGTGTGTTTGTATGTAGGTATCTGTATGTGTGTTTGTATGTGTGTTTGTATGTATGTATGTATGTGTGTGTCTGTGTATGCCTGTATGTGTTTGTCTGTGTGCATGTGTGTCTCTGTATATGTGTGTGTCTATGCGTGTGTCTGCATGTATGGAGGGGGCAGGGGGGACGTATGGGGGAGGGTAGCGGGCAGACACACCATATGCATAAAAAGTTACTGTTTTTTCTATTGAAGTGTATTGACAATGTTTCGGCTCCTAACACAAGCTTTTCTCAAGGTGACACTTGATGTAAGTTGAGTTTACATACCACCCAACAGTTTAAAATGAAGAAAATAGGGACACTGTAGTTATAGGGGTGTGGCCAGGGGCAAAGCGTTTCTGAGAGATTCATGATATCTTACCAATAATAATTTTATCACATGACAGGAGGCTTCCTATTTTGCATTACTCTCTTTACTAAACTCCACAGCAGTAAAGAAAGTGAAAACCTTTAAACCAATCAAAATGCAAACAGGGAGTATATTGTCCCAGTGAACAGGCTCCTCCCCTTCTTTCTTTACTGCTCCATCGCAGACAGGTCAGAGTTTTTGGCTCTTCCCTTATTACCTCATAATATATACGTTTTTGTACATTTATAATTGTTCTTTTGATTATTTACTTTATTTCTTCTTACTATCTTTTCTACTTATTCTAACGTGGTGTCCCTGTATTTTAAACTTTTTTCCTTTACTGGGACTCTTTAACTTTGTTCCCCTAGTCCCAGGGGCTTATCTCATTTTTTTTCCCATTTTTTCCCGCTCGTTTTCCGCCCTAGGGCAGTTCCCCGAGTTTAGGCAGGTCCCCCTGTCTTTGCCCCTGCTTTGCCGCCATTGCCGGCTCCCTCTCACCCATTTCCCGCGGCTCGGCGCCAGCCGCGGCTACACAGCCCGCAATGACTCAGATTCTGACGAACCAGAATCACGCAAGAGTCCAGAAACCTTCATGGGCAAACGTCATTGGAAAGGCGAAAAGGGTCACCAAAACCCTAACAAAGGCAAAAACCCCGCTAAACGGACTGAACCCGCTATAGCCACCACCCCGAACCCGCAACACGAGTACTCTTCGGAAGAAGAAGAATCTCACGCTAAACCCATGGCCATCTTAGACGAATGGCAAGCGGACGAGTCAGATTCCAACGAAGACGTTTGGGACTCAGATTCAGGATCCCAATCCTTCTTTCCACAACACATGTTCACGGGAGAACCCCAAGAACCAGACAACGCGGAAACCCCGCAGGAAGACGAAGACACCATATTCGACCCGTTGGGGCAAAAACTTTTTGACCCACGGAAAATAAGACACCCACGCTCAAGTGACTGGACACCAGCCGACCACTTAGCGAGGTTCATGCACCTCTGGTTATGGAAGTCCATGGACAAGACAGTCCGCAACCGCTTAAGGTCTGAATGCCCATGACCTTTTCTACCTGACCACGTTGCGGACACTCCAGAATTCAACCAGGTGATGACCACCTTTATGTCGCGAGGTGGACCCGACCCACGCAAAGGTGTGGAGAAAGGGTTCAGAGGGGTACAGGATAAACTTCTGGATTCTGTCGGACCTTTATCCAGAATTATGTATTTGGCCGACGACGCCCTAGCCAAAGCCGATCAATTTGACGCTACTATGGTGCGAGAATGGGCGCATGATGTGCAGGAATTGGCACAAAGGTGCTTTTGTTTTGTGGGTAATGCCAATGTCGCCTTATCATCCGAGTGACGTAAAGCAGCACTTCTCCACATTGACGGGAAATTGGTGGAGTTGGGCACCAAGGAACTAGGTCCTATGGCACAGGGCAAGCTCTTTGGAGAACCTTTCCTAAAAGAGCTAAGCAGATACGTAAACGTCTACACATCCTTAAACAAGGCTCAGACATCCATGCGAAGAGTCTTTAGACAAAACCCCTCCAGGGGTGTTTTTGGACGGGCTAGCCGCCAAAGGGGCCGTGCTGCCAGCCGCTTCTGGCCATCAGGCCCCCGCTCTACGAGACCCCAACCTTTTTACCCAGAGGTGGGATACCGCCCATACTCCTACACTCGAGGCGCAGACAGAGGTCGAGGACCACGCACCCGAGGCAGAGCTCGTTTTTCCTCAGGTAAGCAACCATTTCACTAATTTTTCTCTTCCAATACATACAGCAGGTCGCATATCCCTTTTCTTTCAGGAATGGACCTCCATCTCCACGGACGCATGGATCCTTCAGACAGTACAAGGCTACGTCATAGACTTCGTAGACCAACCACGACAGACGGAACTACCACGTCCCATCCACGGCTCAAGGATAGACACCTCTCTCATCGATGACGAACTTCAAACCCTATACTCGAAAGGCGCGATCGAACCCGCCTCCGACCCTCAAGGTTTCTTCAGTAACATCTTCTTGGTAAAGAAGAAAATGGGAGATCTATGACCCGTCATAAACCTACGACAACTCAATGAATACGTCCCTTACAACCACTTCAAGATGGAAGGCATACATCTTCTACGAGACCTGCTACAAGACAAGGATTGTTTCACGAGACTAGACCTCAAGGACGCTTACCTATCAGTTCCCTTCCACCAATCCTGCAGACAATACCTTAGTTTCCACTGGCAAGGCCTTCCGTGGCAATTCACGTGCCTCCCTTTCGGCCTCAGTTCGGCCCCATGGTGTTTCACCAAACTGATGAAACCCGTGGTTGCACATCTTCGAGCGCAAGGAATTTGTTGCATCATATACCTGGACGACCTCCTGCTGTTCTGCTCAGACAGACTCAGACTGATACGTCACACATGGTATACCACAGATCTCCTGTCATCCCTAGGCTTCATAGTGAACTTTCAGAAATTGGCTATCTCCCCATCACAAACTGTACAATTTCTGGGATTCGAGATAGATTCCATCTCCAGCACCCTACGGCTACCGACAGCAAAAATCTCAGCCATTCGCAAGGAATTACGCAGGGCCATCTGCTGCCACACCATTCCACTCTGCGCCCTCGCACGCATCGTGGGACTTCTCTCTGCTTCCATTCAAGCTATATTCCCCGGTCCACTTCACTACAGGGCGATGCAACGTCTCAAAGCTTCCTTCCTCAGGGAAAACCCCTCTTACGATCAGCCGGATCCGATGACAGAGGAAGTCAGATGGTGGCTGGAAAGCATGGAGGCATGGAACGGCCGAGCTATCTTCGGAAAGGCTCCTGACATGATATTAGAATCAGACGCCAGCCTCTGGGGATGGGGCGCGACGAGCGAAAATATATCGCTAGCCGGACATCCCAAGACCTCAACTTACATATATAGCAAAGATTCCACCTGTGAGGATGGGTCCAAAAAATACTGTGATGGAGAAACACCTTAATGGACACTCCAGTAGTGTCCTGGGGCTTAACCCCTACAGCTTCTAGAACAGACGGAAATACTCGAACCGCTGGAGTGACCCAGGCTGGCCGAGTATACAACTGGATATGATAGGAAAATAAATAAAGTAAATACAATCTAGTAGAAACACCAATAAATAATAGTGAGAAAACTTGCCTTAAAGGCTCACCTCTATGTATATCAAAAGATACCTATGTGCCTACAGAGCTCCAAGTCTTGCTAACTGGTTAATGACTTTATTAAGTAGAAAAATGGTCAGGTCCAGAGCTAGGGGCACAAAGAGTAGGTATGTGTCATATGACCGACATAGGTATCTGGGGTACAGTCTCTAGTTCTTAGTAATCTGTATGTATGCAGTATCTGGGCTGCAATACACTAAGTAATAGACCTAACTGGCATATGGGGTAGCATATACGAATTCCTTGCATAAATACAGTGAGGAATCTAGCGTATGGGAGATAAAAATACTAGCGTCCCCCTAAATCAATAGCAATGTAACTGTAACGCTAAACAAATAATGGTTGCAGTTTATACATTGGAAACCCCAATTTCTGTTTCTGTGAGAAATGCTCAACAGATAGTTAAAAGTGACCAAACCCCAAGTACAAATAAGAGGTGAAAGAGACAAAGATTAGAGTGGCTCCATGTGCATAACCATACTTAGAGTGTTGGTTGCCTACACATGGTGATAGATAGCCCTAAGTGAAATAAAGTGAATGAAAAGAGCCCATAGGGCCCCCCAGGGCCGAAATATTCTCAATTCTGGGACGTCGACGTAATCCTACGATTCCTGAGAGACTGGCCAACTAACGACAGACTCTCCCTCCGTCAACTATCAGCAAAACCACAGTCTTGCTTTGCCTGGTCTCCTTCCGCAGGGTGTCAGACATTCGAGCACTGGACATAGACGCTTTCTCAATCTCCCCAGAAGGAGTTACATTCCGGATATCTCGTCGTACTAAGACGGACTCCACATCTGTGTTTTATCCTTTCTTCCCCACAGATCCACAACTCTGCGTCGTCTCCACTCTACAACAATACGTGGAAACTACCCTACCACTCCGGTCTACACCATCAGGTCAACTCCTAGTGTCATATGTTAGACCACATGTCCCCATCACTACCACCACCCTAGCGAGATGGGTTCGCTGGCTACTATCGCTAGCTGGCGTCGACACTACGTTCGGAGCCCACTCTGTACGCAGAGCAGCAGCATCCTCAGCCTTCATGGCGGGTGCCTCCCTAACGGATATCCTATGCTCCGCAGATTGGTCTAGAGAATCTACATTTCGCACCTTCTATTTCCGACCGAACTCCGGTGCGGCTATGTCTCTTATACTACAGCGTTAAAAAATGGTAAGCCTCCTGTCATGTGATAAAATTGAAGATTATGCTAGCGCTAGTGTACTTATAATCTTAATTTTAATAATGACAGGAGGCGAGTATTTTCCCACCCGGAGAGGAGGGGAACTACTCTATTCATAGGTTGTCTACATCTTTCCTTTCCCGTTTTCTCCTGTCTCCTTGAACTAATATGTTAGGCATAATGTATCCACTGTTATCAGCCTACACCTACAGCTGGAAGGAAAAGGCCTTATGCATGTCTGAGTTTCTGCAAGGTAGACTATGGAGGAAACTATCTACTCTTAATACAGGACACTATAATTGTATTGAATTTTAACCACTTGCATATTTTAAACTATGTATCTCTAACCACCATTTCTTTGTCATTGTATCTTAACTGGGTGTGCTTGTTCTTTAATATATGTATGTGTGTGTATATATGTGTATATATGTGTATATATATATATATATATATATATAATGTATATGTGTGTGTGTGTTTGCTCATACATACATGCATATATTCTGCAGTTTGTCTTGCCCTGCATGCTAAGGCTAGTTGCTCCCTGCCCTGCCCATCACTGGTTTGTTAACTTAAATGTTATTCAACATTCTGCTTATCTCTAAAGACTTTCTCTGTTATTTTTGCTCCCCCCCCTTATTTTATTGATACCCACCCAAATGTCTTGCTTGACCAATCCTCACCTCTTCTGTGCATCTCCATTCCATAGCTTTTATTGCAGTCCTGTTTTGACCCTATCATCTCTGTCTTCCACAGTCTGAGTTTTAAAAGACCACTTCTAACAAACCTGAACAGTGCTCAGGGTCCCGCTCACCCCTCCCCTCACCACCCCACCCCAAGTTCCTTACTACATTTATAGATAGAATCCCACACACAATTTTAGATAATTCCAAATTGAAGCTGCAAACACTACCAGTAATGAGCACAATCCACCTTCTTAACCCCTAACACTCAGTCCTCCTTCTTACTTCTGCTCATTCTCCTTTCCTCTAATTACCTACACATCAGAGCAATGCTCTATACTCTCCTCCTCTCCTTCTCTCTTATCTCCCTCAGAATCAAAATATCCCATTCCACCAACTTCCCTCAACAACACACTCACATTTACAACCCTACAACCCTGGCACACTAAGCTGACCCGTTACCTCCAAAAATGTTCCAGAGCTGCTGAACGTTGCTGGAGAAAGTCTCACTTTGCATCTGACTTTGTCCACTATAAATTTATGCTGCGCTCCTACAGCATGGCTCTTTCCTCTGCAAAAGTAAACTACTTCAAAACCCTCATAAGCACACTGTCCCATCAGCCCAAACACCTGTTTCACACTTTTGATGCTCTTCTTCGCCCTGTGACTCCCCCTCCTTCCACCACCTTGTCCGCCACAAACTTTGCATCTCATTTCACTGAGAAGATCTCTACAATCAGGAAAGAGATCTCTAATCTCTCTCCTACCCCTATCATTACATCACCCAACCCCACTCCCCCTGCCATCCTATGCACATTTGCACCTGCTACAGCACAAGAGGTTTCTGCTCTGCTCCTGTCCTCCCGCCCCACCACCTGCTCCCTCGATCCTATTCTCTCACGTCTCATACGCACTTTGTCTCCCTCTCTTGCTCTTCCTCTCGCTAGCATTTTCAATCTCTCCCTTTCCTCTGGCACATTTCCCTCACCCTTCAAACATGCAACCGTAACCCCAATTCTGAAAAAGCCCAACCTTGATCCCAACTCCCCATCCAACTACCGCCCTATCTCGCTACTGCCATTTGCCTCCAAGATCCTCGAGAGAGTTGTGTACGCCAGATTGACAGACTTTCTCGAATCCAACTCTCTGCTTGACCCCCTTCAGTCTGGATTCCGCGCTGGTCACTCTGTCGAAACTGCTGTGACCAAAGTATCCAACGATTTACTTGCAGCTAAATCTCACGGCCAATACTCTATCCTAATCCTCCTTGATCTTTCTGCCGCATTTGACACTGTTGATCATCAACAGCTTCTTCACATTCTTCATAACTTTGGTCTACGGGATACTGCTCTCTCCTGGTGCTCCTCCTACCTCTCCCAGCGCTCTTTCAGTGTTTCTTTCTCTGGTTCTGCCTCTTCTCCCCAACCCCTCTCTGTCGGCGTCCCCCAAGGTTCTGTCCTCAGCCCCCTATTGTTCTCTATCTATACTGCCTCCCTTGGTAAACTCATCAGCTCCTTTGGTTTCCAATATCATTTATATGCAGATGACACGCAAATCTACCTATCACCTCTACCTCGCAGGCTCGCTGCCTAGGGGTTCTTTTTGATTCTGACCTCTCTTTTACTCCCCATGTCCAATCGATAGTCAAATCCTGTCGCTTCCAACTCAAGAACATATCGCGCATCCGCCCATATCTAACGCCAGACGCGGCTAAGATACTGGTTCATGCTGTTGTTCTCTCTCGCCTCGACTACTGCAATCCCCTTCTCACCGGTCTTACATGTTCCCAGCTTGCACCGCTGCAATCTATAATGAATGCGGCTGCGAGGCTTATTTTCCTGTCCGGTCGCACCTCCCATGCCTCCACGCTCTGTCAGTCACTGCATTGGCTTCCAGTTAGATTTAGGGCCCAATTCAAAATTCTGGCACTTGCTTACAAATCCCTACATAATGCTGCTCCAACATACCTATCCTCCCTCATACACAAGTATGTCCCATCGAGACCCGTGCGCTCATCCCAAGACCTACGCCTATCCTCTGCCCGGATCCCCACCTCTGACGCTCGCCTTCAAGACTTCTCTAGGGCTGCACCTATTCTGTGGAACTCCCTTCCCTCCTCAATCAGACTTTCACCCACCCTCCATTCCTTCAAAAAATCTTTGAAAACTCACTTCTTCATTAAAGCGTATCAATTAAACTGTCAGCAGGCTTCCCACCCCCCACCCCATGACTCCTTTCCTGCAACTGTCAAAAATGACCTACCAAGCACTCAATAAACCCTTCTCTAACAAACTATTTAATCCCCCTACTTTAACCCTTTGTGTCACTATACCCCACTCCCTCTAGCATGTAAGCTCATTGAGCAGGGCCCTCAACCCCCTCTGTTCCTGTACGTCCAGTGGTCTGATCTCAATTATGTGTCTGTTAGTCCACCCATTGTACAGTGCTACGGAATTTGTTGGCGCTATATAAATAATAAAATAATAATAATAATTTAACTACTAGTAGATTATACACTGAATACGCAAATTATACTAGTGCAATGTTATCCGATGGATCACTGTCATGACTACAAACAGTTTCGAGACCGGTGCCTAACCTTCTCATATTCTCTTTTCAGTTTAATTTCGTAAAAATTTGGAACATCTACGGCATAACCATAGGATTACGGTTCATCATATAAAGACCAAAGACCCTATTGGACGTTTCACCCGTTGGTGCCTGTTTCTACTCAAGCCAAGAAGTTCATCATTCCCGTTAGATACCACTACTGATGTTCGTTACAGACTTTATCACCAACCTTCTTCCCTGTTCCGATGTCGCTTCCGAAAGAGGGGGAGGAGCCTGTTCACTGGGACAATATACTCCTTGTTTGCATTTTGATTGGTTTAAAGGTTTTCACTTTCTTTACTGTTGTGGAGTTTAGTAAAGAGAGTAATGCAAAATACTCGCCTCCTGTCATTATTAAAATTAAGATTATAAATACACTAGCGCTAGCATAATCTTCAATTTATGCCACTAAAATTATATATATATATATATATATATATATATATATATATAAAACGTCATTGAATGTTATTTACATAGACTAATTTCTAAACACATTTATTGTACTCTATACTGTGAGCATTATTGCAGTGGAGCTCTGCAATAAATAAAATGGAGCTCATAGAAAAGAGGGGCATTAGGATAGAAAAGAGGGACCGAGAAATTTGGGCCCAAAAATATGGACTGTCTTTTCTAGATAGGGACATTTGGGAGGTATAAGTTTATTTCTACACTGAACAAAATTATAAACGCAACACATTTGTTTTTGCCCCCATTTTTCATGACCTGAATTTACAGATCTAAGACTTTTTCTATGTACACAAAAGGCCCATTTCTCTCAAATTTTGTTCACAAATCTGTGTAAGTGAGCACTTCTCCTTTGCTGAGATAATCCATCCACCTCACAGGTGTGGCATATCAAGATGCTGAGTTGACAGCATGATTATTGCACAGGTGTGCCTTAGGCTGGCCACAATAAAAGGTCACTCTAAAATGTGCAGTTTTATCACACAGCACAATGCCACAAGTTTTGAGGGAGCGTGCAATTGGCATGCTGACTGCAGGAATGTCCACCAGAGCTGTTGCCCGTGAATTGAATGTTCATTTTTCTACCATAAGCCGTCTCCAAAGGTGTTTCAGAGAATTTGGCAGTACATCCAACCGGCCTCACAACCGCAGACCATGTGTAACCCCACCAGCCCAGGACCTCCACATCCAGCATCTTCACCTCCAAGATCGTCTGAGACCAGCCACCTGGACAGCTGCTGAAACAATCGGTTTGCATAACCAAAGAATTTCTGTACAAACTGTCAGAAACCGTCTCAGGGAAGATGATCTGCATGCTCGTCGTTCTTATTGGAGTCCCGACCTGACTGCAGTTCGTCGTCGTAACCAACTTGAGTGGGCAAATGCTCATATTCGATGGTGTCTGGCACTTTGGAGAGGTATTCCCAAAGGATGAATCCCGGTTTTCACTGCACAGCGGAGATGGCAGACAGCGTGTATGGTGTCGTGTGGGTGAGCGGAATGCTGATGTCAATGTTGTGGATAGAGTGGCCCATGGTGGCATTGTGGTTATGGTATGGGCAGGTGTATGTTATGGACAACCAACACAGGTGCATTTTATTGATGGCATTTTGAATGCACAGAGAAACAGTGATAAGCTCCTGAAGCCTATTGTTTTGCCATTCATCCACGACTATCACCTCATGTTGCAGCATGATAATGCACAGCCCCATGTTGCAAGAATCTGTACTCAATTACTGGAAGCTGAAAACATCCCATTTCTTGCATGGCCAGTATACTCACTGGACATGTCACCCATTGAGCAAGTTTGGGATGCTCTGGATCGGCGTATACAACAGCGTGTTCCAGGTCCTGCCAATATCAAGCAACTTTGCACAGCCATTGAAGAGGAGTAGACCAACATTCCACAGTCCACAATCAACAACCTGATCAACTCTATGCGAAGGAGATGTGTTGCACTGTGTGAGGCAAATGGTGGTCACACTGACTGGCTGGTTTTCGGACCCCCCGGACCCACCCAATACAGTAAAACTGCACATTTTAGAGCGGCCTTTTATTGTGGCCAGCCTAAGGCACACATATCTTTGAGTTCAGCTCATGAAAAATGGGGGCAAAAACAAAAGTGTTGCATTTATAATTTTGTTCAGTGTATATACAGTAAGGTCCATAAATATTGGGACATCGACACAATTCTAATCTTTTTGGCTCTATACACCACCACAATGGATTTGAAATGAAATTAACAAGATGTGCTTTAACTGCAGACTTTCAGCTTTAATTTGAGGGTATATACATCAGGTGAACGGTGTAGGAATTACAACAGTTTGTATATGAACAGTTGAGCAAGAGCTAGAAACTGAAAAAACACAATAAGGCACTCTTAATAATGAAGCACTTTAACCCATAACTATCTACTACAGCACCTAACCTCTCACATCCCCATAACTGTTTCTAACCCCACACTTAAGCCCCTAATACCGCCTCTGCCCTGCACTACTATTACCACCACTAACCCCTCTATTAGCCTTACCACCTACCGAAGCTCCTTATTCCTACAGTACCTCTGACCCTACACTTCAGCTCCAACACTTCAAATCCTAAAATTAATCTTGTTACTCCCAACCCACTACAGCCACTATATTCCACTTCAGCCCCTAATTCCCCAATGCTGACTTTATACCCCGATACAGCCCATATCTCAAACTACAGTTCCTGTCCCCAATTCAGCCCATATCCTGCACTACTGTCTCTATCCCTCACTGCAGCCCCTCACTCCCAAGTGCTGCCTTTATACCCCAATACATCCTGTATCCCGCACTACTGTCTCTATTCCCCGCTACAGCCCTTACCCCAAATGCTGAATGTACAGGGAGTGCAGAATTATTAGGCAAGTTGTATTATTGAGGATTAATTTTATTATTGAACAACAACCATGTTCTCAATGAACCCAAAAAACTCATTAATATCAAAGCTGAATATTTTTGGAAGTAGTTTTTAGTTTGTTTTAGTTATAGCTATTTTAGGGGGATATCTGTGTGTGCAGGTGACTATTACTGTGCATAATTATTAGGCAACTTAACAAAAAACAAATATATACCCATTTCAATTATTTATTTTTACCAGTGAAACCAATATAACATCTCAACATTCACAAATATACATTTCTGACATTCAAAAACATAACAAAAACAAATCAGTGACCAATATAGCCACCTTTCTTTGCAAGGACACTCAAAAGCCTGCCATCCATGGATTCTGTCAGTGTTTTGATCTGTTCACCATCAACATTGCGTGCAGCAGCAACCACAGCCTCCCAGACACTGTTCAGAGAGGTGTACTGTTTTCCCTCCTTGTAAATCTCACATTTGATGATGGACCACAGGTTCTCAATGGGGTTCAGATCAGGTGAACAAGGAGGCCATGTCATTAGATTTTCTTCTTTTATACCCTTTCTTGCCAGCCACGCTGTGGAGTACTTGGACGCGTGTGATGGAGCATTGTCCTGCATGAAAATCATGTTTTTCTTGAAGGATGCAGACTTCTTCCTGTACCACTGCTTGAAGAAGGTGTCTTCCAGAAACTGGGAGTTGAGCTTGACTCCATCCTCAACCCGAAAAGGCCCCACAAGCTCATCTTTGATGATACCAGCCCAAACCAGTACTCCACCTCCACCTTGCTGGGGTCTGAGTCGGACTGGAGCTCTCTGCCCTTTACCAATCCATCCATCTGGCCCATCAAGACTCACTCTCATTTCATCAGTCCATAAAATCTTAGAAAAATCAGTCTTGAGATATTTCTTGGCCCAGTCTTGACGTTTCAGCTTGTGTGTCTTGTTCAGTGGTGGTCGTCTTTCAGCCTTTTTTACCTTGGCCATGTCTCTGAGTATTGCACACCTTGTGCTTTTGGGCACTCCAGTGATGTTGCAGCTCTGAAATATGGCCAAACTGGTGGCAAGTGGCATCTTGGCAGCTGCACGCTTGACTTTTCTCAGTTCATGGGCAGTTATTTTGCGCCTTGGTTTCTCCACATGCTTCTTGCGACCCTGTTGACTATTTTGAATGAAACGCTTGATTGTTCGATGATCACGCTTCAGAAGCTTTGCAATTTTAAGAGTGCTGCATCCCTCTGCAAGATATCTCACTATTTTTGACTTTTCTGAGCCTGTCAAGTCCTTATTTTGACCCATTTTGCCAAAGGAAAGGAAGTTGCCTAATAATTATGCACACCTGATATAGGGTGTTGATGTCATTAGACCACACCCCTTTTCATTACAGAGATGCACATCACCTAATATGCTTAATTGGTAGTAGGCTTTCGAGCCTATACAGCTTGGAGTAAGACAACATGCATAAAGAGGATGATGTGGTCAAAATACTCATTTGCCTAATAATTCTGCACACAGTGTATACCCCTATACAACACCTCACCCCAAATACAGCCCCTGTCCCCAATTCAGCTCCTATTCACCACTATAGCTGCAAACCTACCAGTAATGTCATATCCCCCACTTATCACCTTCAACCCCTCACTACAGCCCCTAATCTTCCACTTCTGACTTTGACCCTTCACTGCAGTGCCTAACCCCTCACTAGCTATCTGAATCTTGTACTAAATGGAAATTCCACTACTACCCACATGTATTTCCCACAAATTACACATTGCTACACACATCACTCACAGCAGCCCAAACTTATCACTCACTCACTCGCTCACAGCTATACACACATTACACACAGCGAGCATTATACATCACACACAGTAAGCCACAACACACACCTCACACACAGTTACAACACTTTCAGTCACACCCAAATCACACATCCAGTAAACATTTTTAATAATTATTCCCATTACATAATAACATAGGGGAAGAATTTCTCGGTGCACACACTAATAAAATGGGCTGAGTCGGAGGATAAATAGATTTGCACATTCAGACAGAGCACATACAGACATCAAGATGTACACGGTTCAGATCGTCATGTTTGGGCTAGCACTGCTACTCACCTCTGTAATCGTCATCAAGGCAGATCATCATGGTAAGTGACATTATTCTGATTCAAATCTAATAGCTAATTTGTATTATAGCTACATAACATGTCTACAAATATTCATTCAATTCTAGTTATTTGTTACAAGCTTTAAGGGTTGTTTTGTTTATTTCCTTTCATTGCCAACTCTTTCCCACTGCGTGCCAACTTCAGATTCTCTTAGTTTCTATGCTTAAATTAATCAGGCCCAACAGCAATTTCCTATCCATCAGATTTCTCATTTTGGACCTCATTGTCCATGAATGTCATAGACCCTCCTCAATAATCTGATCTTTCTTGAACATGTGAAAACTATACAGGGCCATCTTTCAGTAAAATATTTTTTTTTTCTCTAAAGAATCACCTAGTTCCCTAACCGTATAAATAGTTAAAGGGCCCTGTTCCTATTGAATTTATGACATTCATGGTATTTATTGTGCCACCCAAGCTTGTGACCGACCTATGTAATGGGCAGTCATCCAAAGCTTCTCAAACGACAGTCTTTATTGCCTAACATTGTGCTGTTTATTGGTTATATGGCCCTAAATAAGCCGATTATTATATATTTTAAAGAAATATAATTCTGACTGTTACTATTGATCTTAATCAGTTAATAAAGCACTTTAAAACCCCAATGCAGAGACATATTTCACATTCGATCAATGTCCCATTTTAATATGAAGTCACTGTTAGTGTAATGTTCCACGGTAAACCAAGATTAGAAGCACCCTTTCTTTTTCGAATTTACAATACTTACTGTACTTACTAATGTATTTCATTGTTGTATCAGAGAAGCCTGGAGTTTGCCCTCCTGAGAGATATTATACTCCCTTTTCGCATATTACTCATGATCTATGCGCCAATGACACGGAATGTGAAGGTGACAAAAAGTGCTGCCCAGATAATGACTTTAAATTCTGCAAACCTCCAGCGAAAGGTGAGTAAACAGCACGTGAGAATGCTGAATAATCCATTATATATATATATAGAGAGAGAGAGAGAGAGAGAGAGAGAGAGAGCTCTAATAGCAGAAGTTATTACTCACTATCTTTTTCTAATAGCAGCCCATATCCCA
Organism: Pelobates fuscus; assembly: GCF_036172605.1. Taxonomy (NCBI): domain Eukaryota; kingdom Metazoa; phylum Chordata; class Amphibia; order Anura; family Pelobatidae; genus Pelobates; species Pelobates fuscus. The sequence continues at coordinate 270,931,930 of NC_086322.1, forward strand.
CCCATAGTCAATAGTAACTCATATTCTCCAACCATACCTCCCCATAGCCAACAGTAGCGCATATTCCCCAACCATCCCTACCCATAGTCAACAGTAGCCCATATTCCTCACCATCCCACCCATAGCCAATAGTAGCCCATATTCCCCAACCATCCCTCCCCATTGCCAACAGTAGCCCATAATACTCACCATCCCACCCATAGCCAATAGTAGCCAATATTCCTCACCATCCCACCCATAGCCAATAGTAGCCCATATTCCCCAACCATCCCTTCCCATAGCCAACAGTAGCCCATATTCCTCACCATCCCACCCACAGCCAACAGGAGCCCATATTCTCCACAACCCCACCCACAGCCAATAGTAGCCCATATTCCCCACCACCCCACCCACAGCCAATAGTAACCCATATTCCTCCACCATTCCTTCCCGTAGCCAATAGTAGCCCATATTCCCCATGGTCCCACCAATGGTCAATAGAACCTCATATTCCCCCACCATCCCACCCATAGCCAATAGTAGCCCATATTTCCCACCATCCCACCCATAGCCAATAGTAACTCATATTCTCCAACCATTCCTCCCCATAGCCAATAGAAGCCCATATTCCCCACCATCCTACCCATAGCTAATAGTGGCCCATATTCCCCACCATCCCACCCCCATCAATAGTAGCCCATATTCCCTCACCATTCCTCCCCATAGCCTGTAGTAGCCCATATCCCCCACCATCCCACCCATAGCCAATAGTAACCCATATTCCCCACCATCCCACCCATAGCCAATAGTAGCCATATTCCCCACAATTCCACCCATAGCCAATAGAAGCACATATTCCCCACCATCCAACCCATAGCCAACAGTAGCCCATATTCCCCACCATCCCACCCATAGCAAATAGTAGCCCATATTCCCCTACCATTCCTCCCCATAGCCTATAGTAGCCCATATTCCTCACCATCCCACCCACAGCCAATAGTAGCCCATATACCCCCACCATCCCTCCCCATAGCCAATAATAGCCTACATTCCCCCACCATTCCTCATCATAGCCAATAGTAACCCATATTCCCCACCATCCTACCCATAGCCAATAGGAGTCCATATTCCCCACCATCCCACCCATAGCCAATAGTAATCCATATTCCCCCACCATCCCTCCCCATAGCCAATAGTAGTCCATATTTCCCACCATCCCACTCATAGCCAATAGTGGCCCATATCCCCCCACCATTCCTCCCCATAGCCTATAGTAGCTCATATCCCCCACCATCCCACCCATAGCCATTAGTAACCCATATTCCCCCACCATTCCTCCCCATAGCCAATAGTTGCCCATATCCCCCACCATCCCACCCATAGCCATTAGTAGCCCATATTCCCCCACCATTCCTACCCATAGCCAATAGTAACCCATACTCCCCCACCATCTCTCCCCATAGCCAATAGTAGTCCATATTTCCCACCATCCTACTCATAGCCAATAGTGGCCCATATTCCCCCACCATTGCTCCCCATGGCCTATAGTAGCCCATATCCCCCACCATCCCACCCATAGCCAATAGTAGCCTATATCCCCCCACCATTCCTCCCCATAGCCAATAGTAACCCATATTCCCCACCATCCTACCCATAGCCAATAGGAGTCCATATTCCCCACCATCCCACCCATAGCCAATAGTAATCCATATTCCCCCACCATCCCACCCATAGCCAATAGTAACCCTTATTCCCCACCATCCTACTCATAGCCAATAGGAGTCCATATACCCCACCATCCGACCCATGGCCAATAGTAACCCATACTCCCCCACCATCCCTCCCCATAGCCAATAGTAGCCCATATTCCCCACCATCCCAACCATAGCCAATAGTAGCCCATATTCCCCACCATCCCAACCATAGCCCATATTCCCCACCATCCCACCCACAACCAATAGTAGCCCATATCCCCCACCATTCATCCCCATAGCCAATAGTAGCCCATATCCCCCACCATCATACCCATAGCCAATAGTACTCCATATTCCCCACCATCCCACCCACAACCAAAAGTAGCCCATATTCCCCCACCATTCTTCCCCAGAGCATATAGTAGCCAATATCCCCCCACCATTCCACCCATAGCCAATAGTAGCCCATATTCCCCCACCATCCCCCCATAGCCAAGAGTATCCCATATTCCCCATAATCCCACCCATAGCCAATAGTAGCCCATATTCCCCACCATCCCACCCACAGCCAACAATAGCCCATATTCCCCCACCATTCCTCCCCATAGCCTATAGTAGCCCATGTCCCCCCACCATCCCACTCATAGCCAATAGTAGCTCAAATTCTCCCACCATCCCACCCGTTACTAGTAGTAGTAGCCAATATTCCTCTCATCCATTGCCATACACAGTAGTGGCCAATTATCCTTGTAACTCCCCATAGAATCAATTCAATTATTTTGACCTATAATTTGCAATTTTTGCATAATTTATTAATTTATTCTCCAAACTTCTCTGTTTATTGAATAAACCCCTGAGTAAACCAAGATGGCGCAAATATGTGTACTTGTTTTATTTCTAACAATTTATGGGATTATAGAGTCTTAACTATTTTGTCACATTTTATATAATTTTTTTTGTGCTAATGTATGGTATTTCATTGACAACTAGCCATCTTGTTTGTGATATGTATTGACAGAGAGATCCGGAGAGTGTCCACCAGCTCCAAAACCTGAAATCGAAAATCGTCAGGACTATTGCTCTTCAGACAGTGAGTGTGCTGATGAATCCAAGTGCTGCTTTGGTTCAACTGGAAAGACCTGTCTGCCTTGTAATAAAGGTAACATTTCTCCTTCCTAATCACAAAAACAAAAATAATGTACTCCTCTATAATTTTCCGTTCCTGATACCTCCATTGTACTTTTTTTGTTCTACTCTTCTTCTCTTCTTTTCATATTCCTCTTCTCCTTTTCTGTCTCCTGTGTACTGAGCGTGTTTCATTCCAGTTCAGTTCTCCTTCCCCTTGTTCCTTCCCCCTTCTGTCCATTTCTGTAAATTCTTCCGTACCCCTCTTTCTCATTCCCTCCATCGTATCATTTTATCTCTCCTTCCTTATTCACATCTATCTAAATCAACTTTGGTCTATACATTATTTGACGTGCTGCCCCATTCCTTCACAGTTTTAATTTCCTCTCGGTAAAGAAAGTCCATGCTGAGTTCCCACTATGCAGAAATTAAAGGACCACTATAGGCACCCAGACCACTTCAGCTCAATGAAGTGGTCTGGGTGCCAGGTCCATCTAGGGTTAACCCTGCAGCCAGGGCCGGTGCAAGGATTTTTGCCTCCCTAGGCAAAAGAAAAATTTGCCGCCCCCCCCCCATGTGACATCACAATGCCCCACCCATATGATCTGCCAAATGAACTAACGCCAGTGCTGCACACTGTGTTTACATTAAAAAGCCTGCAGGGACAGGCTATAGACACTGGAACCACTTCATTAAGCTGCAGTGGTTCTGGGGTATATAGTGTCCCTTTAATGTGAGGTCAATTAGAGATTAGTGTTACTAATAATATATTAGATTGCCTACTTACAACCAGATGAAGATGCTGATGGGCTCTAGCTGCAGTCTGGCTCCACTGGTCTGGTGTAGAACCGGATCTCTGGAGGCTGTTTGTAACTGCGGTCACAAAATTCAATGTTCTGGGAGAACAGGAAGCAGCTCCATTTTTTGAGGCCCCTTACACAGCTCAAGGTCTGGGCCCCAGGGCCTGACGGTGAGTATGCCCATAAGGCCCACCCAAAAGTCCACCTATATGTTCCACCCATTAAATTCGCTCACAGGGAGTGTAGTATGTAGGGCATGTGTTATGTGTTATTGTAGAGGATCTAATGTGTGTGCTTATGGAATGTAGTGTATAGGCATACCAGTTTGTGTAGGTGATGCAGTGTGTTTGTGTGTAGTGGAAGCAGTGTGTGTTTGTGGTTGTCTGTAAGGGATCCATTGTTTGAATCTGTGTTTGTATGCATAAGGGATGCAAGGTGTGTGTCTGTAAGTGTGTGCATTGAGTGTGTGTAAGAAATGCATTGTTTCTGTGTGTATGTAAGATAAGCAGTGTGTGTGTGTGTGTGTGTGTTTGCATGTGTGTGTAAGGGATGCATTGTGTGTTTCTGTGTCTGTATAGGGATGCATTGTGTGTGTGCGTGTAGTGTGAAAGAGCTCTCCCTTCTGTCCCTTAGAGCTCTCCCCTGCCCCTTAGTGGTCTCTTCTCACACCCACCCATCCTGCCTGTGTTTTCCTCACCTCCCCTTCTCCTCATCTCCACTTCTCCTCACCCCCTCTTCTACGTTCTTCTCACCTGCCTTCCGTGTCTTCTCACCTCCCCCGTGTTCTCCTCACCTCCCCTTCTCCTCACCCCCTCTCCCTGTGTTCTTCTCACTCCCCCCTCCCTGTGTTCTTCTCACCTCCCCCTCTCCTCACCCCCCTCTGTGTTCTTCTCACTCCCCCTCCCTGTGTTCTTCTCACCTCCCCCTCTCCTCACCCCCCTCTGTGTTCTTCTCACTCCCCCTCCCTGTGTTCTTCTTACTCCCCCCGTGTTCTTCTTACTCTCCCCTCCCCTCTTCTTCTTACCCCCTCCCCTCTTCTTCTTACCCCCCTTTCTTCTTACTCCCCCCTCCCCTCTTCTTCTTACTCCCCCCTCCACTTGTCTTCTTCTTACTCCCCCTCCCCCTTTCTTCTTATTCCCCCCTCCCCTCTTCGTCTTACTCCCCCCTCCCCTCTTATTCTTACTCCCCCCTCCCCTCTTCTTCTTACTCCCCCTCCACTTGTTTTCTTCTTACTCCCCCTCCCCTCTTTCTTCTTACTCCCCCCTCCACTTGTCTTCTTCTTACTCCCCCTCCCCTCCCCTCTTTCTTCTTACTCCCCCCTTCCCTCTTCTTCTTATTCCCCTCCTCAACTTGTCTTCTTCTTACTCCCCCTCTCCCTTTCTTCTTACTCCCCCCCTTTCTTCTTACTCCCCCCTCCCCTCTTCTTCTTACTCCCCCCCTCTTCTTCTTACTCCCCCCTCCACTTGTCTTCTTCTTACTCCCCCTCCCCCTTTCTTCTTACTCCCCCCACCCCTCTTCTTCTTACTCGCCCCCACCCCTCTTCTTACTCCCCCTCCCTCTTCTTCTTACCCCCCTCCCCTCCCCTCGTTCTTCTTACCCCCCTACCCTCCCCCAATTCTCCTTACCCCCCTCCCCTCCCCAGTTCTCCTTACCCCCCTCCCCCAGTTCTCCTTACCCTCCCTTCCCCCAGTTCTCCTTACCCTCCCCTCCCCGTTCTTCTTACCCTCCCCTCCCCCAGTTCTCCTTACCCTCCCCTCCCCCAGTTCTCCTTACCCTCCCCCTCCCCAGTTCTCCTCCTAACCTCACCTCCCCTGTAGCGTGGCCGAGTTCCTCTCCGGTCCGCGGTACAGGAGCTTGTGTTTCCTGTACCCAGCTGGACTGACAGGAAGTGCACACTCAGTGTGCACTTCCTGTCAGTCCGGCCGGGTCACGGACCGGAGAGGAGCTCGGCCACGCAACAGGGGAGGTGAGGCAGTGCGGCAGTCGCCTGAGCGCTCTCTATAGAGCGCTCAGGCGGCTGCAGCATTTAAAGGGCCGGCGATGGGGGCGCAGGGCGCCCCCTCCTATATGGCGCCCTAGGCGGCTGCCTAGTTTGCCTTATACGACGCGCCGGCCCTGCCTGCAGCTGTAAACTTAGCAATTTCAGAGAAACTGCTGTTTACACTAGGGTTAATCACAGTGAGAAGACACTGACGTTCATAGGAAAGCATTGAGAAATGCTTTCCTATGGACTGATTGAATGCGCGCGCGGCTCATGCCGCGCATGCGCATTCGGCACTGACATCGGAAGAGGGAGGAGAGTTCCCCAGGCGCTGGAGAAAGGTAAGCGTTTAACTCCTTCAGCCCCCTTCAGGCCAGTGGGAGTGGGACCCTGAGGGTGGGGGGGGGACTTAAAAACAAGTTTGTTTTCCTGGCACTATAGTGGTCCTTTAAATACTGGAATCTGAATATTTCCAGTTGATGTTCTTCAACAACCACAGTCCCCATTTTATTGCGGCCTTGCATTTGCTGATGAACCTCGCGACTAGGCAAGACTGTTATAGAAATATTATAGAAGCTGGTGATGTCCGTTCAGAAAACAAAGTTTTAGTACTGATACATAGGAAGAGGTCATACGTAATACATAAATACATGATACATAAATATATGATATGTTGTACTAGTTTACTCTTGGGTTATCGTTTTCTCATTATCCGTGTCATAACTATGTCATCTCTTATCTTTCTTAGGATGGAAGGCAATTAACTGTGAACAGCCAAAAGTCTTTCAATGCCTTGTAGCCGAGCGTTCTCATTGCAATACTGATTGTTCTTGTCCCAATGATGAGAAGTGTTCCCCCTCCCCTTCTCCTCACCCCCTCTCCCTGTGTTCTTCTCACTCCCCCCTCCCTGTGTTCTTCTCACCTCCCCCTCTCCTCACCCCCCTCTGTGTTCTTCTCACTCCCCCTCCCTGTGTTCTTCTCACCTCCCCCTCTCCTCACCCCCCCTACCTGTGTTCTTCTTACTCCCCCCGTGTTCTTCTTACTCCCCCCTCCCCTCTTCTTCTTACCCCCTCCCCTCTTCTTCTTACCCCCCTTTCTTCTTACTCCCCCTCCCCCTTTCTTCTTATTCCCCCTCCCCTCTTCGTCTTACTCCCCCCTCCCCTCTTATTCTTACTCCCCCCTCCCCTCTTCTTCTTACTCCCCCCTCCACTTGTCTTCTTCTTACTCCCCCTCCCCCTTTCTTCTTATTCCCCCCTCCCCTCTTCGTCTTACTCCCCTCCCCTCTTATTCTTACTCCCCCCTCCCCTCTTCTTCTTACTCCCCCCCTCCACTTGTCTTCTTCTTACTCCCCCTCCCCTCTTTCTTCTTACTCCCCCCTTCCCTCTTCTTCTTATTCCCCTCCTCAACTTGTCTTCTTCTTACTCCCCCTCCCCCTTTCTTCTTACTCCCCCCCTTTCTTCTTACTCCCCCCTCCCCTCTTCTTCTTACTCCCCCCCTCTTCTTCTTACTCCCCCCTTTCTTCTTACTCCTCTTCTTCTTACTCCCCCCTCCCCTCTTCTTCTTACTCCCCCCACCCCTCTTCTTCTTACTCCCCCTCCACTTGTCTTCTTCTTACTCCCCCCACCCCTCTTCTTCTTACTCGCCCCCACCCCTCTTCTTACTCCCCCTCCCTCTTCTTCTTACCCCCCTCCCCTCCCCTCGTTCTTCTTACCCCCCCTACCCTCCCCCAATTCTCCTTACCCCCCTCCCCTCCCCAGTTCTCCTTACCCCCCTACCCCAGTTCTCATTACCCTCCCCTCCCCCAGTTCTCCTTACCCTCCCCTCCCCCGTTCTTCTTACCCTCCCCTCCCCCAGTTCTCCTTACCCTCCCCTCCCCCAGTTCTCCTTACCCTCCCCCTGCCCAGTTCTCCTCCTAACCTCACCTCCCCTGTAGCGTGGCCGAGTTCCTCTCCGGTCCGCGGTACAGGAGCTTGTGTTTCCTGTACCCAGCTGGACTGACAGGAAGTGCACACTCAGTGTGCACATCCTGTCAGTCCGGCCGGGTCACGGACCGGAGAGGAGCTCGGCCACGCAACAGGGGAGGTGAGGCAGTGCGGCAGTCGCCTGAGCGCTCTCTATAGAGCGCTCAGGCGGCTGCAGCATTTAAAAGGTCGGCGATGGGGGCGCAGGGCGCCCCCTCCTATATGGCGCCCTAGGCGGCTGCCTAGTTTGCCTTATACGAAGCGCCGGCCCTGCCTGCAGCTGTAAACTTAGCAATTTCAGAGAAACTGCTGTTTACACTAGGGTTAATCACAGTGAGAAGACACTGACGTTCATAGGAAAGCATTGAGAAATGCTTTCCTATGGACTGATTGAATGCGCGCGCGGCTCATGCCGCGCATGCGCATTCGGCACTGACATCGGAAGAGGGAGGCGGTTCCCCAGGCGGTGGAGAAAGGTAAGCGTTTAACTCCTTCAGCCCCCTTCAGGCCAGTGGGAGTGGGACCCTGAGGGTGGGGGGGACTTAAAAACAAGTTTGTTTTCCTGGCACTATAGTGGTCCTTTAAATACTGGAATCTGAATATTTCCAGTTAATGTTCTTATACAACCACAGTCCCCATTTTATTGCGGCCTTGCATTTGCTGATGAACCTCGCAACTAGGCAAGACTGTTATAGAAATATTATAGAAGCTGGTGATGTCCGTTCAGAAAACAAAGTTTTAGTTCTGATACATAGGAAGAGGTCATACGTAATACATAAATACATGAAACATAAATATATGATATGTTGTACTAGTTTACTCTTGGGTTATCGTTTTCTCATTATCCGTGTCATAACTATGTCATCTCCTTATCTTTCTTATCAGTGAAGGCCGGTAACTGTGAACAGCCAAAAGTCTTTCAATGCCTTGTAGCCGAGCGTTCTTATTGCAATACTGATTGTTCTTGTCCCAATGATGAGAAGTGTTGTCCCAAAGGTTGTCACTTCGAGTGCCAGAAGCCTGTGTGAGGTAAATTATAATTACTTACATTTTAAACAGTTTCTAAGTTGAATTTCTCTAGAAATGTTACCAGATGACTTAGGGCTCCCATCAAGAGGGTAAACAGTACCACAATAAGCACCCTATAGCAATACGTGCTTCAGTTTGGGAGAAATAAATCTCTTCTCTAACCAAGAGGTACAGAAAACCGGCCCTTTATCAGGCTGCCTTGACAACCCCTTCAAATATAAAATATATATATAGAATAATTTAATTTAATTTATTTGTTCAGTGGTGTAATAGCCTGTTATTAATGTCAGGAATATTTTTTTGAGAAACACTAACTGATGTCTTGCATGAAAGTAATCTCTAAAGCAGTTTCTCTGGTGTGATCATTTGTAAAATGCTCTGATATCCGTGATGCCAATGTTTAAATCTACGTGATATTGACTGATTTTCATTGATAGACTGACAATGCAGCACAATGTTCTCTTTTTCTAGGTTAAAGAATAATATCCACATTCAACACTATTTTCTTGGATGTCTAATCATAAGATAATGTCTTGAACCGTGTTCGTTCATGAATGGTGAAAAGTTATTTAATACGCTATACTCCAAAACGGATATTAAGTGAATATATCAAACTGCCTGTAAAGAGTTCCTTATGTCTTTTACTATAACAGTATCCCAGTGTATGCTCAATGCTCACCATTTGAATAACTTGCAAATAAAAAACAATTTCTATTGTATTTCAGTGTTTGATTCTATTATTTTGTAACTCATTGATATAAACTAAAATACATATAACTAAGAAATAGTGCAACGGCTCCTAAACTGTGTGGTACCATGACTGCCATACAGGGGTGAGGCAAAATTCTTCCCTAATGCTATGCACTGGGGCCCGCATAGTATGGGTGGGCCCCAGTGCATAGATGGGTATCACTGCTTCATTGCTCACCAGGGGCCTGTCAGGTGCCGCGGCCCTTTAAGAGCCTGACCGGGCCCCTGTGATATCGGCCGGCTGAGAGGAAGTGACAGCCTGTCACTTCCTGCCAGATACACAGTGTGCCGTGCTGGAAGGAGGGGGGGGGGGGGGGGAGAAGGCTCAAGGCAGATCAGGCAGCGTGAAGGCAGAGGTGAGGCCAAGGTGAGCTGCTACATGCTCACTCCCATCCCTCAGCCAGGACCCCAAACAAGCCATCCTCCTGAACACAAAGGTAAGCTAACAGGATGGTAGCTGTAAATATAATAATTATAACATGTATGTTTATGTGTGTGTAAGATTGTGTGTGTGTGTGTGTGTATCTGTGTCAAGGGGTGTGTATGTGTCAGGGTGTGCATGTGTGTGTGCTCGCATCTATTTGTCAGGGTGTGCATCTGTGTGTGTATATGTCAGTGTGTGTGTATATATGTGTCTGTGTGAGCGCATATCTGTGTGTTATGTGACAGTGTGAAATGCGCATGTGACAGTGTTTGTGTGTGTGTGTGTATCTGTATGTATATGTTGGTGTATGCGTGTGTCAAGGTGTGTGCATGGGTCAGTGTGTGTATCGGTATCAATATGAATTTGTGTGTATGTGTCAGTGTATTTATATGTATCTGTGTATTAATGTGTATGTATGTATGTATGTATGTATGTATGTATGTCTGTGGTAGTGTATGTGCATACATCCAAGCAATCAAACTCAAGTACAACATGCAAACACAGTCCTGCAATCCAACACAACAATAAAGCGCTACGGAATCTGTTGGCGCTATATAAATGGCAATAATAATAATAATAATAATAATAACACAAACATTACATACAGGCACACCTCTGCATTCAAAATTATATGCAAACACACCCATTCTCTCAAACACCAATACTACACGCAAATGTACATTGCATTTAAAAGTTAACATTACATCCAAAAGCAAACATTACATACAAACACACATATTTGTTAAAACACTAAAATGATATACAGCACCCCTTCAATTAAACACCAACACAATACATTATACTGTAGCACCAGTATATGCTGTAGCGCTGTACAGATACACAAACTAGAACTTTACTTTGACTTGGGGGCCTTGAAAAAAAAAAATTGAAATATTAAGTGCGCCTTGAACAAAGAAGGTTTGGGAACCACTGCTGTAGTTTGTCACATAGCATTTTTTTATATAAATGGTATTTTAAAGAAGAAGTGATGCTTTAATTTAAACTGAGATGATATAAAATATTACATACGAAAACAAGCTCGACCTCAGATAATGTTTTTTTTTTCAGACAATCTTTATTTTTGTTTTATATTTGACATATGTCGATAGGGTGTTACAATTATACACATAACGATATTTAAAGAAGACAAAATGGTTAGGTGTTGCGTACAACAGGAACCTGTGGACAACAAGTTCAATGAACTACATGCTGTTTGTGAATGGTAACATTCAAATACATTAAATCATATAACTGAGTTTATCACCTTTCAGATGTGGATGACAGTAACCGGACAGGGAAGAGGGGGAATGGGATGTCCCTACCTAAAGGAGCGTATATGTACTTTCCTCTGTCAGGGGTTAAGACGTTCCGTGAGTGGGGTGAGGAGGATAGTTCCTCGTAGGGAGTGTTGGGTCACCTGGCTGCATATGATCAAGGAGGTGGATTCTGAGTCAGTTAGTGTGCGTAGACCGGCCTGGTTGCAAAATCGTAGCTGGTCCGCTGCCAGAGGGTAGTGTGTTTGGGGGCTCTACTTTAGTAGGTCCGGTCGTAGAGGTTCATTTTTCGGGTTCCAGGTCTCGTCTGGGTGTAGGTCTTATGCCAGGGACCGTGTGTGTGGGTCTCGGGATTCGGGCCTGTGTATAGACAGCGTTTCTAGTTTCAGTGCCAGATTGTCTCAGGACCGTAGAGGTGTGTGGTCGTAAGTGAAGGGTTCGAGGTGAGTAAGGACATGTGTGGGGGCCAACACTGGAACTGTCTTGGGGAAGTGGGTGTTAGCGGGTTGGGGTTAGTTAGTACTCAGTCGGCAGGAACTCCGACCCGTTGTTCAGTTAAGTGGACAGGACAGAAGAGGGGGGGGGGGAAGGGGAGGGGGGAGGGAGAGAAGGCCACCGGCTCCCCGCTCCGTCCATCATGAGGTACCACAGCCATGGTGCCCAGGTGCGGTCACATTTCTCTAGCCTCCCATGAAGCGCTGCCGTTAGTGATTCCATATGGTGTATCTCTCCCACCTTGTCCAGCCACTGCCGGAGGGCCGGCGCATCCTTCTGTTTCCACCTAGTTGGGATTATCGCTGCTGCTGCAGATAGCAGATGTTTGAGTAGGGATTTTTTGTATGTGGAGATGGACATGTCTGTGTGGTGAAGAAGCATAGTGAAGGGATGGAGAGGGAGGGTGATATCCGTTATGAGCCGGATGGTCTCCCTGATAGCTGTCCTGAAGGGCGCGATGTCAGGGCAGCCCCACCAGATATGGATAAAAGAGCCGTCTGGGGCCCCGCATCTCCAGCACTCGTCTGGTATTCCTGGGTCTATACGGTGTAGGATGTCTGGGGTCCTGTACCAGTGTGTGAGGATTTTAAAGCTCGTCTCCTGGAGCTTGGAGCTGATGGAGCATTTGTGAGACAGATCTTGTCCCATTCCTGTTCTGTGAGCGTGGTCCCTGTCTCTATTTCCCACCTTGTTATGTACCTCGGGTGGGACTGGTGTTCGCTGCTGAGAAGGGTCGCGTATAGCAGCGAGACTCCCCTTTCCGGGTGGGTTTGGGCTGTGCAAAGGGACTCGAACTGCGTGGGTGGTCTGTTCAGGCATTGTTTGTTTGGGAAGGCCGCGTAATAAGCTCGTATTTGGGTGTAATGAAAGTTATCTACACCAGTAGGCGTCTTGTCCCCCATTATGTCTGCGAGAGGTCTGAGTTGGTTTCCCCGCAGTAGCTGTCGGAAGCTAAGCCAGCCAGTGTCCGTGAATGCGCGTAAATCTGAGGGCGTAAGTCCCCCTCCCACCTTGGGATTATGTGTGATGGGTGTAAGGGGGCCGTCGGTGGTGGTGAGTTGGTGTGTGAACCGTAGCTTGCACCAGACCCGCAGCGTAGCATCGGTCAGGGGATTACCTGTTCGCAGTGTTGTTAGAGTGAGGGAGCTGAGCCATAAACGGGAGGGGAGTGTGCCCCCCGCCTGTGCCTGCTCCATGTGGACCCATAGTTTGGCTGTGGGACGGGCGTGCCAATCTATGACCCTTAGTAAGTGTGCTGCGTGGTAGTATCCCCGGAGGGATGGGAGACCCGCACCCCCTTTACTTTTAGGGCGCTCTAGGAGCTTCCTACTTATTTTGCTTGCTTTACCGTTCCAAACAAACTGCCTTATTGCCATGTCTAGTGTTTGGAAGAATGACCTGGGTATAGTTATGGGGATCGCTTGAAACAGGTATAGAAGGCGCGGCAGTACATTCATCTTTACGGCATTAATTCGGCCGAACCAAGAGACGTAGAGGCCCTTCCAACGATGTAGGTCCGCCTGTAAAACCGAGAGTATGGTAAGGAAGTTTAGCCGGTACAGGTGTGTTAGGTCACTGGGCAGCCAGACCCCTGAGATATTTGAGTTTGGCGTCGCACCATGAAAAGCGAAACTGTGATTTTAAATGCGTGACTCTCTCGGCAGCGAGTGAAATCGGCAAGGCTTCTGATTTGCTTAGGTTCAGCTTAAGGTTGGAGATCTCACCGAAGATTCTGAAGGCTCGGAGGAGATTGGGGAAGGAGATTATGGGGTTGTCTAGGAAAAATAACATGTCGTCGGCATAGGCGGCCACTTTATGCACTGTGTGGTGGTGCCTATACCCGGTGATTCCCCCATCTCGTCTGACCGCCTCCAGGAAAGGTTCTAGAGTGAGGGCAAACAGGAGGGGGGATAGGGGGCAACCCTGTCTGGTTCCATTCCGAATGGCAAAGGGAGCTGAGAGACCGCCGTTGATCCGAATGCGGGCCGTCGGGTTAGTATATAGGGCGAGGATCCATGAGCGTATGTGGGGGCCAAACTGCATGTGACAGAGGGTGGCTTCGAGGTACTGCCAGTCTACCCGGTCGAAGGCCTTCTCCGCATCTGTGGAGACCAGGACTAGGCTTCTATTTGTCGACCGGGCAGAGTGGACCATGTGTAGGGCTCAGATGGTGTTGTCTCGAGCTTCTCGTCCCTGGATGAACCCTACCTGGTCTGGGTGGACCAGAGTGGGGAGGACGCGGGAGAGTCTCATGGCTATAGTTTTGGCGAAGAGCTTGAGGTCAGCATTGAGGAGCGAGATCGGTCTGTAGCTCCCGCAGTCAGTGGGGTCCTTCCCCTCCTTTGGTATGACCGTGACCGTGGCGCGTAGGGAGTCTGTCTGTCGGGAACCGACCTCCGTCCAACAAGGAGTTGAGACCCTGTAACAGATGTGGGAGCAGTACGTCTTTGAACCTCCGCAGGTATGAGACCGGTAAACCGTCGGGGCCCGGTGCCTTATTGTACTTAGAACTTTTAAGTGCGGCGGCGAGTTCTTCCCCAGTAAGTGGTTGTTCTAGTTCCTCGGCTAGCTCCTCTGGAAGCGTCCGACCTACGTGTTCTGTGAGGAAAGCGTCTATGTTACGTCGGTGTTGGGGTCCGTCTGAACGTCGCGCGTTGGTGTCTAAGTTATATAGCTCCTCATAGAAGAGCCTAAAGGCCTGCAAAATATCCGTCGGTGTCCTTTTCAGCGTCCCATCTTTCCCCTTAATCTGGTGGATGTGATGTTGCCTCTGTCTCTGCTTCAGGGTACGGGCTAGTGTCCTACCGCATTTGTCAGAGAACTCATAAAAGTGTCTGTGGGACTTGCGTATGGTTTGGAGTAAATTCTGGGATAGCAGGTCCCTGAGCTGTCTACGTGCGTCTGTGAGGCGTTGGTAGTTATCGTCCGTCTGGTCACTTTTATGTCTTGTCTCTAGGGTGGCTATCTCGTGTATCAATTCCTGTGTTTTGGCTATGTGTTCCTTTTTCCGTTGGGTGCATAGTTTAATCATGTGTCCCCGTATTACGCATTTATGTGCCTCCCATATTGTGAGGGGTGCAGTATCTGGCCTGTCATTTTCTTCAAAGTATTGGGTCAGTGTTTGGGCTATTTGTGTGGTGACATTGTTGTCCGTCAGTATGTTTTCATTTAGTCTCCAGTGGCGTTCACTGGGTTTGAAAAGCGGTGATTTAAGTGTGCCTCGGACCAGTGCGTGATCCGAGTCATGCTGAATCCCTATTGAGGAAGACATCAGGAAGGGGAGGTATTCTTGGGCTAGGAAGATATAGTCTATCCTGCTAAACCTATTGTGTGCTGCGGAGTAACATGTGAAATCTTTATCATCAGGATGCGCCACCCTCCAGCAGTCTACCAGACCCGCTCTGGACAGGGCTTGTTTGGCCTGTCGGATACAGTGTGGGGGGATGGTGCTGGTGCCCGCGGATGAGTCCATCCAGGGGTCCAGGGGGATGTTGAGGTCGCCAGCTAGGATCAAGGTTCCTTCCCGGAATCTCTCTAACTTCGCAAGGCTTTTGCTAGGAATCGGTGTTGTCCTTTATTGGGGCAATATACTGTGGCGAACGTGTACTTGTGTTCAGCTATCGTGCCTTTAACAAATAGGAACCTGCCCATGGTGTCTGCCTGTGTGGCTGAGCTAAGAAATGGGGTGTTGTGGGAGAAGATGATGGCTACCCCTGCACGTTTAGCGTCGGGGTGATTGGCGTAGTATCCTAATGGAAATCGCCTGTCTTTGACCTGTGGGGCATCACCTCCTTTTAGATGCGTTTCCTGTAGAAACGCTACTGAGACCTTTTGTGACCAGAGTGCGCGTAGCAGGTGCCGCCTCTTATCGGGGGAGTTAAGGCCGCGGACATTATGTGTCCTGAGGAGTAGAGGCGATGGTCGGAAGCCCAACGCCATGGCTGTATAGTGGCACCGTACGTGCGGAGGGAGCGGAGCACCGGGGGTAGGGAGGGGGGGGATAGGGGATACAGAGGGTAGTAAGGGAAGGTTGGGTGAGGGGAGTTGGGTAGGTTAAGGTGTTCGCCCGTTAAGGGGCCTAGGAGTATAGGCAACCGTAGCCCTAGGTTGTGCTAGGGTGACCTAATTTACAAGAGGGCTGGTCGCAGGGGGTCACCGAAGTCAGGCGGGTGTGGTCAGTCGGAGTAGACCGGGGGCCGCAGACCCTCGGCCCACGTCTCAGGTATATCCACCTAGGGTCTCTGTGGTATTGCGGCGTGGGCGGGCAGGGTATTTGGTCTTGGCGGAGTTATTAAGGATCCTCTGAGGCGTCTGAGGCTGTCACTTTTGTGGGAGCAGTAGGGCAACGGGGGCCGGGGGGGGTGTAACGTAATTTGCCATGTCTCCAGGGGGGCAGCAACGGCAGGGGCGGTTCAACCATGGTGAGGAGGGTAAGGCGTAGTGGGGGGGGGGGAGAGGCCAGAGTCAAAGCATCCAGTATCAATACAGCTGCGTTAACCTGGCGAGCGTGTCGGCTGAGCAAGCCTAAAAAATGCATAACATACCGATAGAAGAGATTAAGTTTGCATACACAGTACATATCTAATAAAGTTGTACAATTCCTGCAATATTCCCGCTAAGTTTAACCACTTCCTGGTCCCTCGTCCCCCTCAACATCCCATCCCGGGGCAATGCGGGCCATCCCAGCACTAGTATGGGTGCCCGCAGGGTCCCGGGAACGAAAGTACATCGGTAGCATGGCAAACATAGCGTACGGGCACATTTAGGAAAACAGACAATATGGGTGTATGTGAGCAGGTTAGCTGGTATATAACATAACTGGTAGTATTTCATGCTTCTTACAATACTCTGGCTAGTCCAGGCCCCATCCAGGTCCCTCCCCCCCCCCCCGCCCCCATCCCGGCTAAGGAGTCATACTGGGTGTCTCGTTTTAAGCGTGAGGGGCAGCTGGTATCTGGGGGCTAAATTGCTGCGGCAACGTGGCAAACATGTCGGCCGAGTAAGCTGAGACCCCAAAACAATAAGGTGAACAAACGGCGGGTTAACTTGTACTTAACAGAACAGATTACTTTTCACATATCATGCGACATTCCATCCCAAGCAAATAACCCCCATGTTTCCCAACCCCCCCGCCACCCAACCCGGGATTAGTGTTTGTTCTCCCCGTACCAGTTGATGGGACAGCATGTGGAGCAGCGTTAATTGGTGTGTGGGTCAGCGAAACACAAGGGCGAAGCAGTCCTTTTTTAGGTTGGACCATGGGTAGGGTCCCGGGTATCGGCACTGCGTGCGAGGGAGGCAGAACCGGGGCGCCGCACCTCTCCACCCCTGGCTAGATGAATTCCGCTGCTTGGTCGACCCAGGGGATAGTTGTCCAGTCCCGCTCCCGTACCCCACCCAAGAGACATTCAGAAAGTATAAAGTACAGGCCCTCCCCGGATACCCGCGGTGTCCCCAACTGTAGGCCCCGGGCCCCCATACCCTAGTTGAGATGGTAAACGTGGCGTTACCCCTATGGATATAAGTGTAAGTACTTAGCTGTCATCGTGGAAGCCATGGGTAACCTCAGCAGGTTAGGTCTATGCAGGAGGGCAGGGCAGCGCCGGGGCCGGAGACTGCGTGGACCAACCTATTCTTCGGGCCTGTCGGGGCCTCCCCAGCGTGTAGGCTGTGTGACTCTCCGTGCTTGGTTGCGGAGTGGTTCAGGCACTTCAGGGTGGTCAGGACGTGTCGGAGGCTGATCCAAGATCCAGTTGCGGATGATAACCGGTGGCAGTTCCATTGTCCTCAGGAAACTGGGTACGTCGTTGGGCCACCTTAGTGTGCACCACGTGTTCCCCCGTTTGGCCTGGAGGCTGAAGGGAAAGCCCCATTTATAGGGAATGCGTTTTTCTTGGAGGACGTGCATGAGAGGCCTTAGAGCTCTTCGTGCGTCCAATGTGAGGGTGGACAGGTCCTGGTAGAGCGAGATAGAGGCCTCGTGGATGGTGATTGTCTGAGGGCGCGCCGCTCTCATGATGGCGTCCTTGAGTTGAAAGGACAGGAGGCAGCAGATCACATCTCGTGGTAGGCCGTCTCTCCTGGGGGGACGTAGGGCCCTATGGGCGCGTTCTATTTGGAAGTCCTCTGGGGCTTCTTCGCCCAGGATGTGGGTAAATAACTGCGTGAGGGCTGTAGTTAGGTTTTCTTGTTCAACTTCTGGCAGGCCTCTAATCCTAATGTTATTACGTCGCCCCCTGTTATCCAGGTCCTCCATCTGCCTGCGGAGCTCAAGCAGCACTGAGCCTTGCCTTGCTGTGGCATGGTATGCAGATTGGGAGTGTTGTATGGCCCTGAGGTTCTCCCCCTCCAGCTCTGTGACTCTTTCCTCCAGTGCAGTAAGGTCCCTGCGTACCTCCTGTATCTCCTCTCTTATCGCCGACCTCAGCTCCGCTACCAGGGCAGTCTTATCGCTCTTTGAGAGCATATTTGCAGAAATGGTTGCCAGTTCGGCCGTGATTTGAGATAGTGGGTCCCCTCCTGTCGCGCCCGGCTCCGAGCTTGCGTTACTCTCAGCCCCTGGGGATGCGGCCGCCATCTTGTCCGCGTGTCTCGCGGTTCTGGGACCGTCAGGAAAAGTGATGAAATCGTCCAGCGGTCCGGCGTTTTTCCTCTGTGGGCTGGATCCAGAAGGTCCTGGGGTGCCCTGGCGCTTTGTTTTACCCATTTTAGTGGTGTAGTGAGGCATTGATATGGGGCTTTGTGGTCCGAGGTTGCGGAGCTCCGGCGGTGTGCGACTCACTCCATGCACGGCAAGCCACGCCCCCTCAGATAATGTTTTTAAGCAATCTAAATATCACAGTCACTACTACCAAAGTAAGTCCACCACTTCTAGTTTAACAATAATGAACGTAATCTAATACATTTCCATATAGCTCTCTCTAGTGTCTGAATCTTTTTTTTTTTTTTTCAATTTGACAATTTTTATTTTCACAATTAGGTGGGGTCAGGGTTACAGAAAGGAAAAGGGAGGGGGGGGTTCCAAAAAGTATCACAGTGAAGACATATTGTGGCATAGCAGGGAAATTGTTGGCTCTACGATTAAAAAAACAGCAGCAAGCGCAGAAAATAGCGTACCAAGACGGGAGGGAAAGTAATGGCTCCAATAGATATCAGTAATGAGTTTGCGAGATACTATTCAGATCTCTACAATCTCAAACGTGACCCAGCCACCCACACCCCCTCGGCCTCGGACATAGCAACATACTTAGCCAAAATTAGCCTACCCACACTGACTGATCACCAACGAGACGCACTATCCCATCCCATAACCGCGGAGGAGGTCGCCGCCACAATAAAGACCTTACCAAAAGGCAAAGCTCCAGGCCCGGATGGATTCGCCAACTCCTACTATACCAAATTCCAGGACATATTAGCGCCTCAGCTGGCAGAGGTTTTTAATGAGGCAGTAAGGGGAGAATCACTCCCTGAGGAAATTCAGCTGGCCCACATTGTTAACCTCCCAAACCGGGGAAACCACCAACGTGCCCACAGAATTTTAGACCGATCTCGCTCCTGAATACAGACGCAAAACTACTAGCCAAACTTTAGCAATGAGACTGAGACCCATACTCCCCCATATAGTACACGATGACCAAGTGGGGTTTGTGATGGGGAGACAGGGGGCAGATAATACGAGGAAAGTCCTAAACGTAATGCAGAGCCTTAAAAATTCGGGAGGAGGGGGACTACTGCTCTCCCTTGATGCAGAAAGGGCCTTTGACCGGCTGGGTTGGGGATTCCTGGAGGCGGCCCTCCTCAAGTTTGGGCTCCCGGGGGACTTCATCTCAGCGGTCAGGGCTCTATACTCAGCACCAACAGCGCGAGTCTTGTACTCGGGATTCGTATCAGACAAATTTAAAATTACTAACGGTACTAGACAGGGATGCCCCCTGCCCCCCCTTCTCTATGTATTGGTGTTGGAGCCACTAGCCTCAGCGATACGTGCAAACCCATCCATACATGGCATACCTATAGGTGACAGGACATACACCCTAAATTTATTTGCGGACGACATCCTTCTGACCCTGACGCAACCCCACATATCACTCCCCAATCTATTACAGTGCATACAAGACTACAATGCGGTCTCTTACTACAGACTCAACTTGACTAAAACACAGGCACTGGGACTGGACCTCCCAGGACCCACCCTGCAGACCCTCAAGACTTCTTTTAACTTTGACTGGCGGGAGGACTACATCACGTTTCTGGGGATCAGACTAGCCAGAACGACACACCTCTTGCACAAATATAACTATGAGAAATTACACAGAAAGATAGTGCAAACACTTTAATCTTGGGATAGTGACTTCATATCCTGGTATGGACGAATAGCGGCATTCACACACGCACAGGGTACCACACCACAATGGGTAGCCATAGAATCTCACTGGTCAAGCAAAGCTGGCTTACACTACTTATTCTGGGTACCAAAAGCACAGAGACCTGCGATGTCAGACATCCTACCAACAACCACATTACTGGTAAACACATGGGACAGATATCGGGACCGTCTCAGCGGACCCGGGGCAGTGTCGCTGACTACTCCAATGTACAGTATACACCTCAGAAACCAAACATTTGATCATCACACGTGGATAAAAGCAGGCTGCACACATGTACACCACTTATATGAAGGGACCACCTTAAAACCATTCCCAAACTTGCAGACTCAGTTTAGTCTGCCAAACAAAGCAATCTTCTCTCCTCTCCAACTCAAATCCCTTATGCAAACGACCACAAACAGGCTCCGGGCACCTACCATCTCCAAGTTTGATTCTCGGTGCCTCAAGAGTAAACCGCACAAGAAATGTTTCTCACTAATTTACATGACACTGCTTGACAACACAGCAGCGCCAACAAACAAATACATACAAGCATGGCACGACGACATAGGCTGCACCTTCACGCCTGACCAATGGAACAGAGCACACACAATACATAAAGGTAACACGGCGTGCATCGCCCACTTCGAACAACTACGGAAAATACAATATAGATGGTACTTAGTCCCAACGAGATTGACGCCCATATTCCCTGGCACCCCCAGCCAATGCTGGCGCTGCCAAACTGAGACTGGCTCACTGTATCATATATGGTGGACGTGTGAACTTATCCGTTCCTACTGGGCAGGGGTGGCCGAAATTCTCGCCCACCTCATACCAGTACCAATAGAACTAACGCCCGAGGTATGTCTCCTGTACATATGGCCCGAAAACCTATCTAGGGTCCATGCTAAACTCCTATTCCACACCCTGATAGCAGCAAGCACCCTAATAGCTAGGGCATGGAAGACGGCAACCGCCCCCACAAACCATATACTGAAGCAACAAATACAAACTAACTGGGAGTATGAACTGATGGCTGCCCCACATATTAGGCAACCGGGAGTAACACTGGAAGCGGGGCGATTATGGGGAATGTATTGGCAATCCATGGGAATACAAAACACAGGGGAGGCGTGAGAGGATGACCCAAACAGAAGTAAGGCAGCAAACCATGCCATAGATAGGACGTCAGAAAGTCCCATAAGGACAAAATAGGGACAAGCATGCCACCCTGCTACACAATATCACACCGTAGCATAATAAGGAGGCACAACCCGCTAGGAAACCAGAGCAGGCCACCCACGCACCACGAGTGTACCATGCCCTACAATAAACCATACTATACCCCATAAACTATACCATGCCCCATAAATATGCCCCACCAGCTGACAAACACTACCTGAGGATGTAGCAAACCCCCCCCCCCCCCACCCCCCCACCCCCCCACCACCCCTTGACGCCGAACCACGGCTCCGAGTAAGGCAAAGTCCAAGTCAGAGTATGACCTTCAATTGCTTCCACCATTGCTTATAGGAACCCACCTGTACATAAGTTGTCACCTAAACACCTCTGCCCCCCCCCTACCCCCCACGCAGTGACCCACAAAGCACACTAGACACATCCCACAATAAAACAATGAAACATAAGGTGTGGCAGACGACAAAGAAATTATGTGCCAATTTCACTACCGATGCGCCCCAGAACAAAATGGCAGCGAATGTGATTCCAACCACGCACTTACTCTCTGCAGAGGGCCGACAGCCCAAGCTAGCAATAGAACAATACGAAGCACAGTAGATGGATTGTGAATTATGGTTGAACCACGATATGTTGATCATAGTGTCTGACTCTTTTTAATGTTTCCCTGAGCGCTCTAGTTTTTATTAAATAAATTAATAAAAGTCGGGACTACTTTTCCTCAAGTACAGCAGTCAGGATGACAAAACATGACAATGGGCGGAGCTTAAAGCAATGTTCCGCTTCAATCACATTTACCCACAATTCATCAGTAAAATCAACTTAACAGAAGAGAAACTGCAGACATCGTGGGCATGGGAAAATAAAATGGCTGCACCCAGGTATTGAGATCTGGTACAAGATAATATAATTAAAGGCAAGTGACTATGAGGGGAGTATAATTATTAATATATGCATGGCATAAGTAAACGAAAACCAAAAGAAAAAAAAAGGACAGGTCCGCTTTAAAGGAACACTCCAAGCACCATAACCACTACATTACGCAGGTTCCTCCACTATGGAAGTAGTCAAACTGGACTTTGGAACTGAGGTCTACTAGGTGCCGCTCTCACTAGGTCCTGCTAGAAGCTACCGCTAGCTTTCCTGAACTAAGTCCTGCCGTTCAGGGCCTGTTCATTAACTGAGAGTATCAGCTGATCGCTGCCAACCAATGAGCTAAGCCCTGCACTGACAGTGAAGCTTCTGGCTCTCAGTTAAAGCAGGGAGCAGAATCTGTCCGACCACAGGTTTAGGGTTGCCACCCGGCTGGTATTTTACCAGCACAGCCGGTATTTGAGGCTCTGTGACCGGTGCCGGTATTGCAAATATACGGACAATGCAATTGCCGGTATTTTTTTGAGTAGAATGTTCTGCTTTACTGGCACCGGCCACCAGGGTGTGTAGTGTTCTCCCACAGACACCAATTTATACTGTTGGAATATTTGTCAACAGCTTTATTTAATACATATCATAAATATAACAATTAGGGTCATTGCCAACAAGCATCACAACATATTAAAACCATAATGCCGCCATACATAGTCTCCCCGGGCAATGACCCAACCATAAACATTATATAACAATATATATAACACATAACATATAAACATAGCATGGCCATCCATACGACCCCATTTCCAATAATACACTGCATGAGTGCACCGAGGCACCTCTACACCACCAGGTTCGGAGCCAGCAAAGAGCTCGAACCTACCAACCATGTAAACTCCTCCACCAGGTTCGTAACCACCAAAGAGCTTCAACCTACCAACCAGGTAAACTCTTGCCTAAATCATCTTAAACCTATCTATGCCCTCCTACCTACTCCAGGTAGCTCCCAATTTACCTTGCCATTACCCACCACTGTGAAGAAACAGGGAACACTAACCCTTATGAGTCATCCAAAAAACAAAGGAAGGGAGGGTGGGACAACTAATAGGTAAGTGCTGATTTGATTATGATGGCCACTACTCAAGACGGCCATGTTATATATGACTGGCCTAAAACCCCACCCCTTCCATTAACCTTCCAACTTAACTCTTCCCATGCCTAATTCCTTGCCCTGTCAAGGCCCATTCCCCTGCAGCGCTGTTTCATGGGCTACATGACATGCACACCGTCGTGTCACAACATATTTATACCCATTACCTAAACCACAGACACCAATTTATACTGTTGGAATTATTTGTCCACAGCTTTATTAAATATATATCATAAATATAACAATTAGGGTCATTGCCAACAAGCATCACTGCATATTAAAACCATAATTCCCCCATACATAGTCTCCCCTGGCAATGACCCAACCATAAACATTATATAACAATATACATATAACATGGCCGTCCATACGACCCCATTTCCAATATAAACTGCAGGTGTGTACCGAGACACCCCTACACCACCAGGTTCAGAGCTACCAAGGAGCTCGAACCTACCAACCAGGTAAACTCCTGTCTAAATAACCTTAAACCTATCCATGCTCCCTTCCTACTCCAGGTAGCTCACAATTTACCTTGCCATTCCCCATCATAGCTCAGGACTTGACCCCCTAAAGCTCCTGAGTGCCCCGACCACACAAGAAAAGGGCACTGGCAATACCCTCCTGAAAGCCCAGGTTAAGAAGGTCATACCCCACATCTGATAGATGGACCCCATCCCACCCAAAGTACCCAGGAAGCATGCCTTCCAAATCCCAATGTCTCACCACTATACCCCCTATTTTCCTTACAAAAATTGCCATTGTCTTGTTTACTTTCCCACAACACTGCCCTACTGCTGGATTCCTAGCATACCTCCAGTGAAAACGCAGAACCATTTTGGGCCACACTATCACTATACCTGGGACCAGCTCCTGTAGCGGGTCCAAACCCCTCTTCATCCCTTGAACCAAAACTCTCTGAGGGACCAGCCCTAGTTAATTACCCCCAGCATGTATTAACACAATATCTGGGTTCACTCCCCTCATCACCCTCCGAAAGATTTCACCACTGACACCTTGCCAACCGAACCCCCGAAAGCCAAAACACATTAGGGAAACTTGCTCCAGAGGAAAGCCCAGCTGCATTCCACACATCCGAACTGTGTCTCTCTTTTGTGTCCAGTAAATGTGAGGGTGGCCCACCAACCAGGCTACCGACCTAGTATGAAAACAAAATTAACAACATAACAGTTTCCCCCACTCCAACACTATATCCCATCTTAACCCAGCCAATTAAGCCACACATATGATTTAAACCGAAATGTATTCCCACCTACCAATCCGTTTGACCAAACCATTCCCAAGCCCTAAAGGAGAAGCCTCTGTGGCCGCCCCGATTTTGAACGGGTGGGTCCCAAACTGCCTGGGGTCTAAACCCGTGTAGAAACCCGTGTAGCCCCAGCCAAAAACCTTAAAAAACTAGAAATGGGACAGGGCGGCACCATCCTTGTGTAACAGGAAATAACCCTCAACCATTGAGCGAAAGTCCACACACTTGCGACTGCCCAACCCCTGTGCAACCCCCAGGCTCGTCCCACTCATTCCAGACCTTGTTGTAAGCTGCCCAAGTGCCAGTTCCTTATGTACCCTCCAACCAGGATGTCTCGAGCTGCCACATTTCTTCCGGACAGGCATGGCCCTCATCATGCGCCCCCCGCGCCACAGATCGAAAGCGCTCCCACTGTAAATAAGACAAGGAATCTGCCACCACATTCAACAACCTAGGCACGCGACGAGTGCGGAAAACGATATTACACGACATGCAAAACAATACGAAACGCATGATCAAGCACACCAATGGAACCGAAGAGGCTGTCAAGTTATTGACAGCCTGCACCACCGCCATATTATCCATCAAAAAGACAACCCTCCAGCCCTGAAGAACATTACCCCAAAGAGCCAAGGCAACCACCAACAGGAATAACTCCAAAAATGCCAAGTTCCGCATAATAGGGTTCCCTCGCCAAGCGTCCGGCCACTCCTCCGCACACCACCGACCCGCAACTTATGCACCGAACCCAATACTACCAGAGGCATCAGTAAATAGCTCCATATCTTCCAACAAGGATGTTGCCTCCCGAAAGAAAACTTTTCCATTGAAGTCCCGGAGGAAAGCATCCCAAACTTCCAAATCCTCTTTCATGGGCCCCGTAACTCATACATAATGATGCGGGAACTGGACCCCAGCAGTAGCACAGGCCTTCCCCATCAGAATCACTCTACAGACGAAATTGAGGCTGCCCATCAGTGACTGCAGTAACCTCAGCGTCACCTTACGAGCACCCCTAGCCGTCATTACGAGTGAGCAGAGTTTAGTCAGCTTGTCCTCGGGCAAGTGGCATTTCCCCAACACTGAATCAATCACCAAACCCAGAAAACTAAGACAAGTCGAGGGCCTCACCATCTTGTCTGCCACCAGCAAATTCCAAAGGACTTAGCCACCCATTCCAAGGACCTGTCACGTCTAAACATTTGTTATGAAGGAACACAACTGCAGATTTCGTATAGTTTGAAGATTTATTATAAAAAGTAAAAGGTATTGACTTTAATTCCAATTTACAGGTACTGTAGTTTTAAGTAATAAATGATAACTGAAGTCCACAATTATAAGCACTGTAGCTTTAAGTAGTAAATGATAACTGAAGTCCACAATTACAGGCACTGTAGCTTTAAGTAGTAAATGATAACTGAAGTCCACAATTACAGGCACTGTAGCTTTAAGTAGTAAATGATAACTGAAGTCCACAATTACAGGCACTGTAGCTTTAAGTAGTAAATGATAACTGAAGTCCACAATTACAGGCACTGTAGCTTTAAGTAGTAAATGATAACTGAAGTCCACAATTACAGGCACTGTAGCTTTAAGTAGTAAACGATAACTGAAGTCCACAATTACAGGCACTGTAGCTTTAAGTAGTAAATGATAACTGAAGTCCACAATTACAGGCACTGTAGCTTTAAGGAGTAAACGATAGTAAATTGCAGACACTGAATCAATAAAGAGTCTCTTAGTAGAATCAACGGTTTAGGTGATAAGCAGTCACAATAGCTGTTCCATAGACTTTAACCGAAGCAAGACAGATGCAGCTAACTGAGATAAAGTATGAGTTGAAGTTAGCTGTAACGGTTTTGTATTATCGAAGGATTTTGGAGACAGGAAATAACAGCTTGAGATGCAATGCTTATCACAGAGGTTTTACTTAGCTTCCGGCACATAGAACACTGGTTCCCGAGATCTCCTCAGAGGCGTTTATCCTGGATGGAGAGTGTTAAGCTTTTAGTTGTGGATGAGGAGAGGTGAAGGGAACTTGCAGAGTCTTTCAGTCCGGTCTGGTAACAGAGGTTTTCACAACGAAGTTGTAGCCGGTTCGTGAGTACGGAACGTAGTTCAATAATCCAGCCTAGATCAGCTGGTGCAGTCAGATTAAATAGGCAGACCGTGTCATAAAGGGGTGTGGCTAGGCTCCGTGGAACCAGGAAGTAAGAGGATTCCTTCACCATCCACTCCAAGAAGGTACTGAACTTCTCAAAGTAAGCATAAAAGATCGAGCAGCCCATGGGCAGACAAAGAACCACAAAATAAGCCCCGTCAAAGTAACACCCCAAGAGGTGTTAACAATCGGGATGGATCGGCAATAAATGGAAAGCCGATTCCACGTCTGCCGTAGCCAAAGCGCCCCGTGCCCACCCTCCTAACCAACTCAACCAATTGGTCGAATGATCCGTAGGAAATGGAACACAGGGCGGCATCGATACCATCATTCACAGAAGATCCCTTCGGATACGATAATTGGTGCATCAATCAAAATTTACCCAATTTCTTTTTGGGGACAACTGCAGCCGGCCAGTGGGGGTTCGGCAAATGGCCCAGCCATCCTCACCAACTGTACTTCCTTACCCAAATTGTCGTGGACCACCTGACTTTAAATTCAGACAGAGGCGCCTAGCCACTGTAACCCGATGCAGAATGAAGAACCCTTCGGAAAACCCTTTGAACAACAACTCCACGTCATCCTGGTTAATGTAATGGCTTAGCCAAGGTAACACCCCGCTTGTGCTATTGGCAGCTGAAGACTTACCCCACTTGAAGCATCTGGCGAGCCCGTGAGCCCCCCAACAGCCAGAGCACACATGCTTGAATCTGCATGAGGCCCTACATTTACACTGGCTCTCGTTAAAGAGCCAGCACACCTTTCTTCTGACCGCCCGACGAAGAGGCGACTGTGCTCCTGCCATCCCCACGATGAAAGGGCGCATCCTTCTGCGCCATCAACAATTTAATCCAGAGCGGCAGGTCCATCTGGTCCCATTGCATACCCGGATTGGCGGACAAACGCTGCCAGAATTTCTCGTCATACCGCAACCATGCCAAACCACCGTAAGTTCAATAGGCCTCCCAGATCCTGTCCAGATACCAGAATAGCTGGGCACAATGGTCAGGAGATTTCTACCCCAACACGCTTGCTAGGATACAAAAGGCCCTGAGCCAATTCCCAAACGACTTTGGTATCTTCCGATACCATCGTCGTTTCACTCTGGCCCCTGAGATGCGCATGAGGGAGCTGAGTAGGAGGAACAGAGCTCCATCGCTGCCCGCCACCACCGTTCGTCCGCCTGTTCCTGCCTGCCCGTGCCTGCCTGCTATTCCCCCCCCCCTGCCAAAGTGACTTCCATCAGACAGCCTATAAGTCTTTCACCACGTGGGTACATGGTTACCTGGGATCTGGACCCCAGGGAAGAATCAACTCCAGCACTCCCAAAGGTAGGGAGGCTGGATTGATTTGACATTGAAAAATACTGTGAGTGTGTGTCTGTTAGGGAGTGTGTTAGTGTGTGTCAGTGAGAGTGTCAGTCTGTGTCTGTTAGTGAGTGTGTTAGTGTGTGTCTGTTAGTGAGATTATTAGTGTGTGTTTGTTAGTGAGAGTGCTAGTATGTGTCTGTTAGTGAGAGTGTGTGTGTGTGTGTGTGTGTTTGTTAGGGAGTGTGTATTTGTCTGTCAAAGAGTGTGTATGTCTGTCACTGAGAGTGTATATGTGTTTGTCACTGAGAGTGTATGTGTCACTGAGAGTGTGTGTCTGTCAGTGTATATATGCGTGTCTATCAGTGTGTGTATGCATGTTTCGGTGTATCTATGCATGCCTGTGTGTTAGTATGTGTATGTCTGTCAGCTAGTATATGTGTCTGTCAGTAAATGTGCGTGTCTGACACTAAGTGGTGTGTGTCTGACACTGAGTGTATATATGTCTGTCTTTCAGTGAGTTTGTATGTGTGTATCTGCCAGTAAGTATATGTGTCTCAGTGTGTGTGTGTGTGTGACACTGAGTGAGTGTGTGTCTGTCAGTGAGTGTGTAGGCATTTCTATCAGTGAGTGTGTGTCAGGATCGGGACAGGGATCCAACACGCAGAATACAAACAGGAGCTAGGTACGTATACCGGACCTTAGAATGGCCGGACTAACGTAAGGAGTAAGCAAAGAATGGTCAGAGACAAGCCGAGGTCGAGGGAACGAGAGAGCAGGTAAGCGAGAGACAAGCCGAGGTCAAAGGATAAGAGAGGTAAGCAGGGCCGAAAACACAAAGCCGAGTCAGAACCAAAAAGACAAACAGAAATAAGAGCACTGAGTGACCAGACTAGCTAGAACCACGACAAGGCAATGAACCATTACACACATCCCTATTTTATACCTTGGCTCTTTAATTGATGACTCCGCCCCTGACGAGCCCTGATTCGTTGCTCGGGATTTGATTTACAGGTCGGGACGTGATTGCCGTCATGACGTCGGCTACTGAGCGCCGCGTCATAAAAGGAGGCGGAGCTATCGCGGCCGGCGTGTAAACGGCCGGGAGAGCTGCGAGGATCGGGTGAGTCAGCCCCCCCTACGAGGACGGCCGTCTGAAAATCTAACCTCCTCCGAGGTAGAGACTCCAGGTACCCTGACAGTACCCCCCTCTCAGAAATGCCCACCGGGCGGAAGGAACCGGGGCGAGACGGAAAACGAGCATGAAATGCCCTGAGGAGACGAGGGGCATGCACATCTTCCCGGACCACCCAAGACCTTTCTTCAGGACCATACCCTTTCCAGTCAACAAGATATTGCAACCTCCCCCGAGAAACACGAGAATCGAGAATGGATTTGACTTCATACTCCTCCTGACCCTCAACCTGGACAGAACGAGGGGAGGACACAGCGGAGGAAAATCTGTTACAAACCAAAGGTTTCAACAAGGAAACATGAAAGGAGTTCAGGATGCGCAGGGCAGGCGGAAGGGCAAGACGATACGCAACCGGGTTTATACGAGACAGAACCTTATAACCAGGACCTATGTAACGAGGAGCAAATTTCATGGAAGGAACCTTCAAGCGGATGTTTCTGGTACTCAACCATAGGCTATCACCAGGGACAAAAAACGGAGCCACCCGTCTACGTTTGTCAGCGTGTCGTTTGAACACCGTGGAATTATGAAGAAGAATTCGTCGAGTCTGATCCCACAACTTCCTCAGATTGGCAACATGAACATCAACCGACAGTATCCCTTGGGAAGGGGAAACTGACGGAAGAATGGAAGGATGAAAGCCATAATTCATGAAAAAGGGGCTAGAACGAGTAGAATCGCAAACGAGATTGTTGTGCGCAAACTCCGCCCAAGGAATTAGACCGACCCAATCGTCCTGGTGTTCAGAAACAAAACAACGCAAATATTGTTCAACCTTTTGGTTGGTGCGTTCGGCAGCTCCGTTGGACTGGGGATGATAGGCAGAAGAGAAATTCAACTTGATGCCCAATTGAGAACAGAAGGACTTCCAAAACCGGGAAACAAATTGGGAACCTCTATCAAAAACAATTTCAGAGGGAATACCATGTAAACGCAAAATCTCTTTCGCGAAAATCTCAGCCAATTCGGGAGAAGAGGGCAATTTAGGCAAGGGTACAAAATGAGCCATTTTAGTAAACCTGTCAATCACCGTGAGGATAACAGTATGTTTTTTAGAAACAGGCAAATCGACAATGAAGTCCATAGCCAAACAGGACCATGGTTTCTCGGGAATTTCTAGGTGGTGCAACAGCCCACATGGGAGCGTATGAGGTTGTTTAGTCTTCATACAGACCTCACATGCCCCGACGAAATCCCTAACATCCTTACGTAACGAAGGCCACCAGAAATCTTTAGAAATCAGAGAACACGTTTTGCGTATGCCAGGGTGTCCGGCAATTTTACTGTTATGAAAACAATGCAGCAGTTCTAGTTGGAGTTCAGGAGGAACGAAGTACCGATCCCCAGGAACATGTCTGGGAGCCAGATGTTGTACTTTCTTGATCTCGGCAAGCAACGGAGAGTGTATCTTGATACTCGTGTTGGCAACAATATTACACTTGGGAACTACAGAAGAAAAAACCGTATCAGACATAGTAGAAGGTTCATGTTGGCGGGACAATGCATCAGCCTTAGAGTTTTTAGAACCAGGTCTATAAGTGAGCACGTAGTTGAAATGAGTGAGGAACAAGGACCAACGAGCTTGCCTGGCGGACAAGCGCTTGGCTTCCCCTATATAGGACAAGTTCTTGTGATCCGTCAAAATAGTAACCGGGTGTAAAGTCCCTTCCAACAAATGTCTCCATTCCTTTAAAGCCATAATGACCGCTAATAGTTCCCTGTCACCAATATCATATCTGCTTTCAGGCCCAGATAATTTCTTGGAAAAAAAAACACATGGATGCAACGGTTTATTCAAACCTAGCCTTTGGGACAAGATAGCGCCTATACCTGTCTCTGAGGCGTCTACCTCGAGTAAAAAAGGCAAAGAGGTGTCAGGATGAACTAATATCGGTGCTGAGGCAAACTGTTCCTTGAGTGTTCTGAAAGCAACAAGCGCCTCAGTAGACCAAGTCTTGGTATCAGCACCCTGTCTAGTCATATTGGTAATAGGAGCAATAATAGAAGAGTACCCCTTAATGAAGCGCCTATAATAATTGGAGAATCCGATAAACCTCTGAATGGCCTTGAGTCCTTTGGGCAATGGCCAATCTAAAATTGATTGGAGTTTAACCGGGTCCATCCTAAACCCGTCTCCAGAAATGACGTAACCAAGAAAGTTTATCTGAGATTGGTCAAAGCTACTCTTCTCCAATTTGCAGTACAATCCATGTTGTAGAAGTTTGCGCAATACCCTTCTGACTTGTTTGTGGTGAGTATCAGTCTCTCTAGAGTGTATTAGTATATCATCCAAATATACAATAACACATTCATGTTGAAATTCCCTAAGAACCTCATTAATTAGGTCCTGGAATACTGCAGGTGCATTGCAAAGCCCGAAGGGCATTACCGTATACTCATAGTGGCCATACCGGGTATTGAAAGCCGTTTTCCATTCGTCTCCCTGCTGAATTCTCACCAAGTTATAAGCTCCCCTCAGATCTAACTTGGTAAAAATCTTGGAGCCTTTCAGTCGATCAAAGAGCTCAGTAATCAAGGGAATAGGATAAGCATTTCTAATCGTTATCTTATTCAAGCCCCGATAATCAATGCAAGGCCGTAGAGTGCCGTCTTTCTTATCCACAAAAAAGAAACCGGCCCCGGCTGGAGAAGAGGATCTCCTAATAAATC
This sequence comes from Pelobates fuscus, assembly GCF_036172605.1. Lineage (NCBI taxonomy): Eukaryota > Metazoa > Chordata > Amphibia > Anura > Pelobatidae > Pelobates > Pelobates fuscus. The sequence goes on from NC_086322.1 coordinate 270,963,631, forward strand.
CCTTGTCTAGGTTCTCCCGTATATACTCCTCTAAGACTAAGTTCTCCTCAGTGGATAGAGGATATACCGTACCCCTCGGAGCTATAGTACCAGGCAGGAGTCTAATCTTACAGTCAAAGGACCTATGTGGGGGTAAAGTATCAGCCTTCTTTTTGTCAAAGACTGCCTTTAAATCCAGGTACTGAGACGGTATCCGTAAATCTGTGGATTGGGTAGAATTACTCGGTGCGTCAACTACGCAAACCGGTGAGATTTTCTGTAAACATCCTCTCTGGCAACCCTGACCCCAGGAGACTATCTCACCCTGTTCCCAGTCAATAATAGGGTTATGCTTCTTAAGCCAGGGATACCCCAAGACTATTGGAACTGAAGGAGATGAGATAAGCATGAGGGATATTCCTTCCTCGTGTAAAATACCAATGGTTAACTTAACTGGTATGGTCTCACGAAAAATAACAGGTTCTGATAATGGTCTACCATCTATGGCTTCAACAGCCAAGGGTGTCTCCCTTAGCTGAGATGGGATAGAGTGGTTCGTGACAAAGGCTTGGTCAATAAAGCTTTCAGCTGCTCCGGAATCTACCAATGCCATAGCATTAAGTACTCCCTTCTCCCAAGCTAAAGAAACAGGTAACAGAAGCCTATGATCTTTGTAATCATATATAGAGGACAAGATAGAAACACCCAAGGCCTGTCCTCTTGAGAAACTTAGGTGCGAGCGTTTCCCGGGCGGTTAGGGCAATTTAGGCGTAGGTGACCTCTTACTCCACAATACATACACAGCCCCTCCCTTCTCCTGTATTGTCTTTCATTTTCTGAGAGACGAGTGTTACCTATTTGCATAGGTTCTGGGAGAGCTAAAGTTGTAGACTCAGAATTCTGAAATGCGGGAGCTAGTCTTATGGAAGGTCTACGAGTTCTATCTCAAGTGTTCTGCCTCTGTCTCATGCGTTCATCTATTCGAGAAATAAATGAAATTAAATCTTCCAAATTTTCAGGAAGATCTCTTGTGGCAACCTCGTCTAGGATCTCATCTGATAATCCGTTCAGAAATACGTCCATATAGGCCTGTTCATTCCACTTGACTTCTGCTGCCAAGGATCTGAACTCTAACGCATAATCTACAAGGGTTTGGTTATGCTGTCTAAGACGTAACAGTAGTCTAGCTGCATTGGCCTTTCTTCCTGGAGGGTCAAAAGTCCTCCTAAAAGCAGCGACAAAAGCATTATACAGGGAGTGCAGAATTATTAGGCAAATGAGTATTTTGACCACATCATCCTCTTTATGCATGTTGTCTTACTCCAAGCTGTATAGGCTCGAAAGCCTACTACCAATTAAGCATATTAGGTGATGTGCATCTCTGTAATGAGAAGGGGTGTGGTCTAATGACATCAACACCCTATATCAGATGTGCATAATTATTAGGCAACTTCCTTTCCTTTGGCAAAATGGGTCAAAAGAAGGACTTGACAGGCTCACAAAAGTCAAAAATAGTGAGATATCTTGCAGAGGGGTGCAGCACTCTTAAAATTGCAAAGCTGGGCGTGGCTTGACCGGGAACCAAGCTGGACGTGCAAGCCTAGAGCTCCTCGCTGACCCCCTGTACCAAACGCATACAACGGCTAAATACCGACTAATTAACCTTACCCCCCGACTCCTTACCCACCATGGAAAAACGCCAGCAGAGAAAACCGGGCACAAAAAAAGCAGACACAGCCGCCACGGTACCCGATCTGTTTGCGGCCTCTCGCACGCCGCGCCAAGACATCCAAGATGGCGGCGGATCCAGCCCGCGAGCTCCGGGTTCGCCGGCAATCTCGAGCTCACTCCAGCCTCACGGCCCAGCCATATCGGAAACGGCCCACATACTGACCGAGCTGGCGGCGGTGAAAACCTACTTAGCCCGAGAGATTGACAGAAGCTCGAAGGCAGTGATGTCAGAAATCCACAAGTTGGGCGAGCGTACCGCAGATCTGGAGCAACGTGTGGAAGCTACCACGGTAGCCCACAACTTGGTGACCGCTCATGTCAATACACTTACCACCCGACTAGAGGCCTCAGAGGCAGCGCTGGAGGACCTGGCGAACAGGTCGCGCCGCAACAACATGCGCGTGCGCGGCCTGCCAGAGCAACAGGACGAAGGCCCAATCCCGACCATGCTCCTTGCACTCCTACGTCCTCTATTGCCAGAAATACCAGACGAGCACTGGCACATCGACAGAGCCCACAGGGCCCTGCGCGCCCGAAGAGACGACAACACAAGACCCAGGGACATAATTGTCCGCTTTCTTCATTTTCAAACAAAAGAAGCGGTGCTAAGGAAGGCCAGAGAGAGCCCTATAAAATACCAAGACAGAGAAATCACTCTTTTCCAAGACTTGGCTCCCATTACCCTTCAACGCAGAAGAGAATGGAGGCCAGTTACTGAGTTACTCAGGGCCAATGCGATCAGGTACGCCTGGGGGCATCCGTTTAAAATAATGGTCTTTAAAAACGGCAGACCTCACATCCTCATGCCAGGCACGGACCCAGCACCCTTTTTTCGCGCCCTGGGCATAACACTGCCAGAGAGCTTCTCGCTACCAGATACCACTCTACCAGCCTTACAACCCCTACCACGCGACTGGCACACCGCCATGGAGTAAATAAGCGGCAGACTGACACCAGCAACAAAGGCACTATCAACCTCCCGAGAGTGAGCACACCAGACCCCTCCGACGACTTCACGGCGCCATTCCAACCCTTTCCTATCCTCCGGCAGCAGAACACCAGGCAACGGAGCACCTGAGACGCTTTACCCACCGGTCGGACTGAAACCGCGACACCCAAAAACAATGCCCCTTTCTACGATGGATTCACACTCCAAAGCTCACCCTCGCCACACGCACCAATCAACGGACTCTATCCACACTGACTATTACCAACACTTGATTGACGAGCTTTCTTGACCCCACCAACCTCCCAACTCCTGTCCCAGTGGCAGCTACAACGATAAGCCACACTATGGACCTGTCTATGGACTGCTGTGGACATTTTGGCACCGAAATTAGAAACTGATAAATGCCGTCACGTTCCTGACACCGAACGGAAGAGTAATGTATATAACTGCAATCTGTATGAAGTAATGTGACAGCTAGCCAAGGCACACACACCACAATAGATGCAACACGTTATTCCAGACACCAACCCACCACACATCCATACCACACGCTGACAAAGGTTCAGGGCAGGGGGTCACACACTATGCTGGGGAAGCACACACCCGGACAACACGGAGTCACGGGCCGTGGCGGGGGGGGATGGGGGGGTGGGACGGTGGGTGGCGGGTGGGCTGGGGGGATGTGGCGGGGCCGAGGTGGGCAGCGGAACACACGCATACCGGGACACAGAAGTTACTTAAAGGGGGTATTATGATGGAAATGGTTGAGACAGAGGGATTGTCATGTTCCAGATTTGTACTGATATGTCTTGATATGTGTGAATATGTAATACTGTATGCAACCACTGATGACTGGTCCCCGCCCTTCCTCCGCCTCCCCCCCCCTCCCTCCTCCCCCCCCCTTCCCCCCCCCTTGAGCAACCGCCCATTTGACAGACCGACCAAAGATCCTAGCAACCGAACCCCCACCCCCCCCCCTCCCCCGGTATCCAATAATAAAGACAACGCAAAAAAAAAAAAAAACCCTGGCGCTATTGTGCTCACGACCGGGAGAACCACTGAGGATCAGACGGGGTAACCCAACTGGGCTCACCCTCAAAAGCCTTTGCTTTCCCCATTCCCCTCCCCCCACACCCCCTAACTCCCAAAAGCTACCCGCTTCACTTACGCACCGAAGCAACACAGTACATACGATCCTGAGGCGGGGAAGCTGAATTACCCTCTAAGTTCTCCAATAGCCCACTGCATACTAAAGTTATAACAGACATTCGTTTCATGGTATCAGGGGGCCGCACCGGCAGACAGGTTCATGACCCACCACTCCCAGACTGTAGCAGTCGTAGGGGAGACGAGGGTCCATACACCCCCCCATGGTCTGGCACAGGATAAGACCAGACACGTACGGCAGCACCGTACTACCCCCCCCCCAAACCCTCCTTGCCCCTCTCTCTTTCTTTTTCTCTTCCGTGCCCTCCCTGGCACCCTACCCACCCCATGCTCACACCGGTCTTGGACGCAGTTAGCGACTCAACATGCTCGCTCACAATCCCTCTCCCTGACAAAGTCCCAAAGGAACAGAGGTGGGAGTACACCCCACCCCCCGTTACATACTTACGCCAGCCGACCCATATTGCAGCAACAAAGCGGCCTGAGTATCCCTCGGGACCAAGTGCACCTACCAAAACTACCTGATCATGTCTCTTAAAATATCCTCGCTTAACGTTAAAGGCCTCAACGCCCCACGCAAGCGAAGAACACTCTTCAGGGAACTAAAAAGGTTAAATCCCGACATAGCATTCATACAAGAGACACACCTGTCTCGGTCCGCCCAGGTCTCCCTCCGCGACTCCACATACCGCTTGGCCGCCGAGGCACGCACCTTCCGTAAACACAACGGAGTAGCGATCCTCACACACAAGCGATGCCCAGTTCATATAACCCAAGTGACTTCGGACCCCGACGGCAGATATGTTGTAGCGACTGGCCGGATTCATTCACAACTCATCCACTTAATCAACATATACGCTCCCAACACATCTACACCCCAATTCTGGAGCCAGATGTCTGACATGGTCCTTGCGCTCCCCACCGGAATCCTCCTCCTAGGCAGAGATTTCAACGCAACACCCGCTCCGGCAGTTGACAGAAGCTCACGCCCGGGATTGCTTAGATCCCATGGCATGGGCGCCCAAGACAAACAATTACACCACTTTATCCGCAAAACAGGCCTCATAGACGCATGGAGGGCACAACACCCCTCTGTCAGAGACTACACCTATTACTCACCGCCCCACGATACGTACTCGCGCATAGACATGTTCTTGACCAACCATGCAGCCTACACGAAAACACAAAAAACAGACATAGGTACCATTGCGTGGTCGGACCACGCAGACATCGCCATCTACCTTACAGGGCTCCAATGCCCCACCCCATGGACGTGGAGACTAAACACGTCCCTACTCAAGGACCCCCAGGTAGTAGACAACATACAGAAACAATTAACCACATACTTTACAGAAAACCTAACACCAGACATCCCGATGACCATGATATGGGCAGCCCACAAAGCTGTGATCCGAGGCTCCCTTATCAAAATAGCAACCCACAAAAAAAAAAAAAAACACAGAAACTCACTCAACTACTAGAAACCCTCCGCACAGCGGAGCAACGCCACAAAACTGACCCGACTCCCCAAACGCTACAACTTCTCCAAAACACCCGCATTACGATCAGACAACTGCTCATAGACGACACAGCCCGAGCACTCACCTGGACAAGAAGAACATACTACGACAAGTCCAACAAAATGGACACACTTTTAGCCCGCACATTACGACCCAGAACCCAACACCCACATATCACCAAGATCAGAGCCCCAGACGGCACACTGAAAACGTCCCCGGCCGACATAGCCCAAATTTTCACAACTTTCTACACTACACTATACAACCACTCCCCACAAGATGACACCACACATGCTGTGGAGTCCCAGAAAATAACGGATTTTCTAACCCACTTAAACTTACCAAAACTACACACTGCTGCCATAACGGAACTGGCAGCACCAATTACCAAAGACGAAATCGATTCAGCCATCTCCGCTCTCAAAAGCAATAAAGCCCCCGGCACACACGGTTTTGAGGGCAGCTACTACAAAACCTTTAGAGAAACTCTCGTCCCACATTTAGAATCCCTATTCCGAGACCTAATGCAGGGGACCCCACCAGACAGGGACATGACACGGGCAAACATCATTCTGCTACCAAAGCCAGGCAAAGACCACACACAGCCAGAAGCATACCGACCTATCTCACTCATAAATCACGACAGCAAACTATTCGCCAAGATATTAGCAGGAAGACTGAACCCATACCTGACAAGCCTAGTCCATGCAGACCAAGTAGGATTCATACCGGGACGCCAGTTATACGAAAACACGAGACGTAACATCGACTTAATAGGGTTCCTAGCAACCACAAAAACACCGTCCCTGGCACTCTCCCTCGATGCTGAAAAAGCATTTGACCGTGTAAAATGGCCATATATGTTCACCCTCTTAGAACACCTACGCATGCCCCCCACATATATAACAGCCATCCGTGCACTGTACACATCAGTCTCAGCGCAAATAAAGATAACCGGGACGACCTGCCCGTCCTTCACCATAACCAATGGCACCCGACAGGGATGCCCCCTATCCCCTCTACTCTTTGTGCTGACACTCGAACCACTTCTCCAGGCAATACGAGAACACCCACAAATCAAAGGGGTCAAAATGGACGACCAAGAATTCCTGGTATCAGGTTACGCTGATGATATCCTCTTGACCGTAACGGAACCCATACCCACGCTACAGGCCCTGCTCCCACTCCTGGGAACATACGGGACGATCTCGGGATACAAAGTGAACGTAGAAAAATCCAGTGCACTCCCAATAAACCTCACACAGCCGGACTTAAACAAAATCACCTCAGAACACCACATACGTATTACACCAACATGCCTTTCATATCTGGGCATCAAATTACCGGCAGACATAACTACGCTCCACAGACTGAACTACACACCTATGATAGAAAAACTCATCTCGGACATGGAGACCTGGGCGGATAAACCCATATCGTGGATAGGGAGAATACATTCAATCAAAATGAATGTCTTGCCCCGAATTTTATTTCTTTTCCAGGCACTACCCATACCCATCACGAAACATAACCTCATCCCCTTACAACGAGCAATAGACAGGTTCATATGGCAAGATAAGAGGCACAGAGTAGCCCGCAACATACTGTATCGCCCTAGATCGAGAGGAGGGTTGGGACTACCCCACCTTCACTTTTACTACATAGCCGCCCAGATGGCACAAATAGCCCTATGGCACACCCCCCCAGAGACCAGACGGTGGGTAGATCTGGAATCAGCACTAATGAGATCCGACCTCCCACAATTTTACATCTGGACACCAAAGGAGCACAGAGCGCTCCTGAGAACGGCGTGCCCGGCCATCACCAACTCTATCCAATTATGGGACACCTATGCCATCAAATACGAACTCACCACTGCGACTTCCCCTCTCACCCCAATTTACCGTAACAGGGCATTCACACCAGGCATGAGACCCCGGGACTTTAGAGGCCTGGAACACGCAGGACTCCAGAGGGTGCACCAACTATACACAGGCGACACGATAGTAGCATTCCCAGATCTACAATCCAGAACAACCTTGAAGCCAGCCGACTTCTTTAGATATTTACAACTCAGACACTACGCGGCCCAAGCGACGGTAAAAACCGCCGCTAAAACCATTCCAACCTTCTTTGAGCGCATCTGCCTAGCGGAACAATATCAAAGAGGCTTAATCACCCAGCTGTACTCCCACCTCTGTTCCACCACACGGGAATGGGGGACCCTGCAATGCACTGATAAATGGGAAATTGACTTGGGGGAAACCCTAGAGGGTATAGACTGGCAAGATATTTGGGAAGCTAATGCCAAAACCTCCATCTGTGTAACGATGCAAGAACAGGCATATAAAACGATGCTCAGATGGTATATTACCCCGGTCCAACTCTATCACATGAAGAAAACACCCACAGATCTCTGTTGGCACAACTGCGGGGAGAAGTGGACTTATGCACACATGTGGTGGTATTGCCCCACGATAAAAATTTACTGGGAAAACATCCAGAAGCTTGTATCGCAGATTTTAAATAGACCAATAGGCCTAAACCCCTGGACCTTCCTCCTAGCCAGACCCCTTGACGATTTGCCCAGACAAGAACAACAATTGCTCAACAAGATAGCTCTAGCTGCTAGAAAGGCACTGGCCCAAACTTGGTTGCAGCCCACCCCCCCCCCCCATTGTCCACGGTGCTCAACAAAATCAAAGAGTGTCATCTCATGGACAAATTAACGGCCCAAATGAGAGGCACTATGAAAGCATTCACAAAGGTATGGGAACCATGGGATAATTACACTGACGACTAATTAGTCACGAGTGACGTCCAAGACCACCCCTTCCTCCTCCCCCTCCCCCCCCCTCCTTTCTACCAACAGTTTTCCACCACCCCTTCCCTCAATTATAGGCCGAACTCACCGGTAACTCGGCCTATACGTTCAACACACCCACACCATTGCAACAAAACGTTAATTTTGTAATATTGTTATTTGGTCAAAAGTTGCAAGCTAAAGTTATCACTGTTCCTAAGTGTTGTTCATACTATATTATTGAAAAACAATGACAGACGGATGTTTCATACGTATGATCTAAATGGCTGATTATGTAAACCACGTGTACGATTTTGAGGCTTCTGCGCAAGCCATATAACTGCATAACCCACATATGTCTGTCATTGACAAAATAAAGAATTATAAAAAAAAAAAAAAAATTGCAAAGCTTCTGAAGTGTGATCATCGAACAATCAAGCGTTTCATTCAAAATAGTCAACAGGGTCGCAAGAAGCGTGTGGAGAAACCAAGGCGCAAAATAATTGCCCATGAACTGAGAAAAGTCAAGCGTGCAGCTGCCAAGATGCCACTTGCCACCAGTTTGGCCATATTTCAGAGCTGCAACATCACTGGAGTTCCCAAAAGCACAAGGTGTGCAATACTCAGAGACATGGCCAAGGTAAGAAAGGCTGAAAGACGACCACCACTGAACAAGACACACAAGCTGAAACGTCAAGACTGGGCCAAGAAATATCTCAAGACTGATTTTTCTAAGGTTTTATGGACTGATGAAATGAGAGTGAGTCTTGATGGGCCAGATGGATGGATTGGTAAAGGGCAGAGAGCTCCAGTCCGACTCAGACGCCAGCAAGGTGGAGGTGGAGTACTGGTTTGGGCTGGTATCATCAAAGATGAGCTTGTGGGGCCTTTTCGGGTTGAGGATGGAGTCAAGCTCAACTCCCAGTCCTACTGCCAGTTTCTGGAAGACACCTTCTTCAAGCAGTGGTACAGGAAGAAGTCTGCATCCTTCAAGAAAAACATGATTTTCATGCAGGACAATGCTCCATCACACGCGTCCAAGTACTCCACAGCGTGGCTGGCAAGAAAGGGTATAAAAGAAGAAAATCTAATGACATGGCCTCCTTGTTCACCTGATCTGAACCCCATTGAGAACCTGTGGTCCATCATCAAATGTGAGATTTACAAGGAGGGAAAACAGTACACCTCTCTGAACAGTGTCTGGGAGGCTGTGGTTGCTGCTGCAAGCAATGTTGATGGTGAACAGATCAAAACACTGACAGAATCCATGGATGGCAGGCTTTTGAGTGTCCTTGCAAAGAAAGGTGGCTATATTGGTCACTGATTTGTTTTTGTTATGTTTTTGAATGTCAGAAATGTATATTTGTGAATGTTGAGATGTTATATTGGTTTCACTGGTAAAAATAAATAATTGAAATGGGTATATATTTGTTTTTTGTTAAGTTGCCTAATAATTATGCACAGTAATAGTCACCTGCACACACAGATATCCCCCTAAAATAGCTATAACTAAAAACAAACTAAAAAATACTTCCAAAAATATTCAGCTTTGATATTAATGAGTCTTTTGGGTTCATTGAGAACATGGTTGTTGTTCAATAATAAAATTAATCCTCAAAAATACAACTTGCCTAATAATTCTGCACTCCCTGTAGTTATAGACTAACGGACTATCATTTTCCCACAGAGGGTTAGCCCATCTAAGAGCCTTGTCAATGAGTAACGAGATTATGAATCCAACCTTCGCCCTGTCTGTAGGGTAGGCGCGGGGTTGTAATTCAAAATGGATCCCTATCTGGTTTAGAAAACCTCGACAGGTATCCGGAGAGCTGCCATAGCGTAAAGGGGAAGTAACATGGGAAGAAGCTCCCACTGTGGCTACCTCTAGGCCTGTATTAACAAGAGAGATGGATGGCGTACGCATCTCTTCTGATTGATTACTAGGATGAGATAGCAATGCTTGCAGCGCTAGAGCCATCTGGTCCATTCTATGGTCCATGGCTTCAAATCTCGAGTCAGGAGAACCAATCTGAGCGTTTGTACCTGCAGGATCCATTGGCCCTGTCGTAATGTCAGGATCGGGACAGGGATCCAACACGCAGAATACAAACAGGAGCTAGGTACGTATACCGGACCTTAGAATGGCCGGACTAACGTAAGGAGTAAGCAAAGAATGGTCAGAGACAAGCCGAGGTCGAGGGAACGAGAGAGCAGGTAAGCGAGAGACAAGCCGAGGTCAAAGGATAAGAGAGGTAAGCAGGGTCGAAAACACAAAGCCGAGTCAGAACCAAAAAGACAAACAGAAATAAGAGCACTGAGTGACCAGACTAGCTAGAACCACGACAGGGCAATGAACCATTACACACATCCCTATTTTATACCTTGGCTCTTTAATTGATGACTCCGCCCCTGACGAGCCCTGATTCGTTGCTCGGGATTTGATTGACCGGTCGGGACATGATTGCCGTCATGACGTCGGCTACTGAGTGCCACGTCATAAAAGGAGGCGGAGCTATCGCGGCCGGCGTGTAAACGGCCGGGAGAGCTGCGAGGATCGGGTGAGTCAGCCCCCCTGAGAGGACGGCCGTCTGAAAATCTAACCTCCTCCGAGGTAGAGACTCCAGGTACCCTGACAGTGTGCATCTGTCAGTGAGTGTGCATGCGTGTCTTGTCGGTGAGTGTGTATGTGTGTCTGTCGGTGAATGTGTGTGTGTGTAACTGTGAATGTGTATATTTCAGTCAGAGGGTGTTTGTTAAACTGTGAATTGTGTATCTGTCAGTGATTGTATGTCGGTGCATGTATCAGTGAGGGCGTGTGTCTGTCTTGAAGAGAAATATGGAAGGGGGTGCGTGCCGAATTTTGTCATACCTAGGGCAGCACAAAACCAGAATACACCACTGCACACACATACACACGCATATACATATATGTATGTATGTGTGTGTATATACATAGAAATATAAGGTTATAGTATATATAAATCTTTATGTATTGAAATTTTACAATGCATTTTTTATGATAAATAACTTTACATACCATGGCTACTTGAAATACTTGAATCCAAATATTTCAGATGATGACAAATGGCAAAGTAGAATTTTTTTTCCACTTTAAAAAATACTTTTTTTCTGTCCAGAAACAATAATAATTTTTGATTATTATTGGAACAGCTTTTAAGAGAAAGGCGCAGAAACAGATCTCTCCCTGATGAAAGGCTTCACAGTCTGTCCTGGGATCCAGTGCAAGAGTCACCATTAGATATTAATGAATAAAAAGAAGAAGTAACGGAGACAACAAGAATTGTATTCCAATGAAAACGCTGCACAGAGAAATAATGAAAATAAGCCCAATGCTCTCCTATGAATCGTGCACAACTGAACTGGAGTACCTTAGAGACCTACTGATTAGCAGGGATCATATTGTAGTTTTTCACAGAATGTCACTTAATTACCAGCGTCCGAGGTTCCATGGTGTCGATCAGATGCAGGAAAGGTGATACTTATAATTTGTTTTTCTAACAATTTTGTATATATATTATTTATAATACTCGTATTCCTCCCTTTCACCTCAACCCCCCCAAAGTGACTTCCATCAGACTGCCTTTACGTCTTTCACCACTTGGGTACATAGTTACCTGGGACCTAGAAGGAGGTGTCCAATACCATCTTGCACTTTCCTGCACCAGATCTGCTATACCAAGGATTTTGGTTTTCAGACTTTGAACCAGACCACACTGTTGCTCAGACTTGCTGAGAGTTTTCTCACCCGCAGTTACGGGATTTTTCCTTCCTCCTATAGTTTCCTCCCCCCCATCACCACCCGGCATCACCAATTCCTCCAATGAGGACATGTAGTCCTAGATTGCAATGCTACGACAAGAGCCGCATACTCCACATAGCTCCAACCACAGGGACACCATGCCACTGGGCCACCACCGCAGCAACCTTACACTTAGTCATTTATGAAAATTACAACCCTTAATGTCAAGGGGCTTAATACAGGGGCAAACGGAGTCTACTACTCAGAGACCTGAAAAAGTTGACATTGCATGTGTCCAGGAGACCCATTTTAAGAGGGATCATACTCCGAGTATATATAACAAATACTACCCGACCCAGTTCCATGCCCTTTCAGATACCAAAACTAAAGGAGTCTCAATTTTCATCCATAAAGACACATCCCTCACACTCTATAGAAAAATCGTGGATCCTAAGGGCAGGTTTATCGTCCTCGTGGGCATGTTTAATAACGCAATGTATACCCTGGTTGCGGCATATTTTCCTAATGTAGAATCCAAACGCTAGCTACAAACTCTCCTCCTCACCATAGATGAGGTTAGGACAGGAGGCCTGATCCTATGTGGAGATTTTAACTTTATCCAACTGCCAACCTTAGACACGACTGCCCGCCCCACGGGTAGGAGGAAATCACACATAGCCGACACGTGTAAAGCTATTGCCAAAGTACTGGCACAACACAGACTATATGACGCCTGCCGAAGATTACACCCCACACAGGCTGACTACACGTTTCACTCAAAAGTCCACAACACATATACTCGAATTGACACCTTTTTTTAGACAATGCCACACTAGCGCAATTAAGAGACTGCAGGATAGGGGAAATCACATGGTCGGACCACGGTCCAGTACACCTACACCTACACGATAACTTTCAATTCAGAGGGCGAGGGCAATGGCGACTTAACGAATCACGCTTGGCAGAGGCCACCTTTAGATATTCGATCCAGACCGCACTGACGGAATTCTTCCAAACGAACGGGACAGGACAGGTCACAGACAGCATGGTGGGGTGCGCCCATAAAGCCGTAGTCAGAGGACTTTTTATTAGTAGGTCCTCCTATCTTAAGAGGAGAAACCAGCTCACGCTACTAGATGCTTACAAAACCTTGACTGAGGTCATTACAAAAAATAAAGCCCAACCTACGCAAACGTACTTAAACCAAATAAACGACCTGCAGACGACCATTACTAAACTACAGACAGAAAGAACGAACGGTCTTCTTCATAAGCTCAGGGCCACCACGTACCACACCTCCGGCAAACGCACCAAACACCTAGCAGCACGACTCAGGGCTAGATCGACCCAATGTAAAATATCCCACATAATAGACGACGACGGCAAGAAACATATTGACCCACAAACAATCAGTAACACATTTGCAACCTTTTACTCTAATTTATATAACCTCCACACAGATGACACTAGACCTCACCCTCAACCCTCGGAAACAGCCCAAAACCTAGCAGACATTACACTGCCCAAACTGACGGAGGGCCAATGTCAGGCCCTATTACATCCCATTACTGTACAAGAAATCATCAGTACTATTAAGCAGCTCCCCTCAGGGAAGTCTACAGGAGCAGATGGACTCCCCAATGCTTACTATAAAGAGTTCGGAGCCACACTGGCTCCGCAGCTCCTAAAAATGTACCAGCAGACTGCCACTACCGGTATCCTGCCTCCTGAAGTATTACTATCCACGATAGTGACAATCCCCAAACCTGACAAATCCCCGGACCTATGCAAGAACTACAGACCTATTTCCCTACTTAACACGGACGCAAAAATCTATGAAAAAATCCTGACGAATAGAATGAGCACAATCCTACCACACTTGATACATGACGACCAGACAGGTTTCGTGAGGGGCAGACAGGGCTTAGACAACACCCGAAAATTGGCCCTGGTGCAAAGGGAGCTCGGGAGGCCTGGTCGAGGGGGTCTTCTCCTAGCGCTGGACGCGAAGAAGGCCTTTGACCGCCTCGGCTGGGTCTTCCTGAAACAGGTTTTGGAGAAATTTGGGTTCCCCCCACAAATAATCCGACAAATCTTTGCACTCTATTCCTCGCTCTCGGCACAGGTAAACCAAGCAGGTTTCCTGTCCCCCACCTTCCGATTACCAACGGAACGAGACAGGGGTGCCCCCTATCCCCACTTTTATACATCCTTGCACTAGAACCCCTCTTACACCGCATACGCTTGAATGAGAATATAAAGGGAATACACCTAGATTAAGATTAGTGCATTCACAGACGATGTACTGCTATACGTAACAAACCCACAAGACTCCCTACTTACACTGATGCAGATAATACACACCTATGGACAGTTCTCATACTTCTTTTGGAAGAGGGATGGACTTGGTCCCAGTGACTACCAGAGTCTGTGAAATAGTGAAGCTGGCCCTCATCCAGGCCTGAGGTGGAAGGGGGGCCCTGAATTTATGCACCCTGCTGCAGACTGCCTGAACTCTCATGCACAGGCTCTATTCCTGCCACTGGTGGGGTAGGGATCGGATAATGGTGGTTGCCATGTCGTTTGATCTCTGACTGGTGTGCATTCTTTAAAATATGCTTATCTACACACTATGCCCCATATACATACACTCTCTACAGCCCCTAGCCACACATATTAAACCACAAACACGAATGAAATTGACCTATTTACACAATACCACACCACACTCTACACACACGCAATCTCACAAGCAGGCTACAAACACATGCACAATACGCTTTCCTGGCTCTTTTGTCCTCTCGTATCCCAAAAATGTTTACAGTGCAAATACTGCTGTCGCATATAATGTGCATAAAATGTGAACATTTTCAACAATTGAAAATTCCCTGTGTTCTCCTCATCTCCGCTTCTCCTCACCCCCTCCCTGTGTTCTCCTCATCTCCGCTTCTCCTCACTTCCCCCCTCCCTGTGTTCTCTCCATCTCCCCTTCTCCTCACCTCTCCCCTCCCTGTGTTCTCCTCATCTCCGCTTCTCCTCACCTCCCCCTCCCTGTGTTCTCATCATCTCCGCTTCTCCTCACCTTCACCTCCCTGTCTTCTCTTCATCTCCCCTTCTCCTCACCTCCCCCCTCCCTGTGTTCTTCTCATCTCCGCTTCTCCTCACCTCCCCCCTCCCTGTGTTCTTCTCATCCCCGCTTCTCCTCACCTCCCCCCTCCCTGTGTTCTCCTCATCTCCCCTTCTCCTCACCTCTACCCACCCCCTCATCTCCGTTTCTCCTCACCTCCCCCCTCCCTGTATTCTCCTCATCTCCCCTTCTCCTCACCTCCCCCCACACCCTCCCTGTGTTCTCCTCATTTCCCCTTCTCCTCACCTCCCCCCACCCCCTCCCTGTGTTCTCCTCATCTCTGCTTCTCCTCACCTCCCCCCTCTCTTTGTTCTCCTCATCTCCCCTTCTCCTCACCTCCCCCTCCCTGTGTTCTCCTCAACTCTGCTTCTCCTCACCTCCCCCTCCCTGTGTTCTCCTCATTTCCCCTTCTCCTCACCTCCCCCTCCCCCCTCCCTGTGTTCTCCTCATCTCCGCTTCTCCTCACCTCCCTCCCCCATGTTTTCCTAATCTCCCCTTCTCCTCACCTCTCCCCTCCCTGTGTTCTCCTAATCTCCCCTTCTCCTCACCTCCCCCCTCCCTGTGTTCTCCTAATCTCCCTTTCTCCTCACCCCCCCTCCCTGTGTTCTTCTTACTACTCCCCCCTCCCTATGTTCTTCTTACTACTCTCACCCCTCCCCCTCCCCCGGCCGGGAACAGGAAACTGAATCTCCTGTACCGCGTCGGACTGACAGGAGGAAGAGGAGCTCAGCCACGCTACAGGGAAGGAGAGGTGACGAGAGAGGCAGTGCTGCAGCTGCCTTAGGCTCTCTATAGAGCTCTCAGTTGGCTGCAGCCTTATAGGAAGCGCCGGCCCTGCTTGGGGTCCCAGGCCAGCTCGGGGGCCAAAGCAATTGCTTGGTTTACACACTATAAAAAACAGGAGAGCGCAATCTTAAGCGGTAAATATAAATGCAAAAAATAAAAAATTATAATATTAGCAATATATAACCAAGCAGCTAGACATAAAGCAAAATTCCTTAAAGATCGTGCCCTAAATATCGTTTAAAAATATATAAATAAAATGTCAGCTCTACATATGGTAGCCTTGCAGTAAGGCAACCTATAAGAGATGTGTAAAAAATCAAACTAATCTCTGTGAATTAGTGGTATATATATAACACTTATATCCCACAGTAAGTTAGAATTATACACAAAAAATAATGAAAAACTTGCTTAAGAGTCCATAAAGTTCTATAAGGGAGTAAGGGGTTAATCTTGTGTTGTAGTAGGAGATGTAACATCAAGAAATACACTGTAGCTTTTTCCGTAAGTAGTACCTTCAAAGGATACAGAAAAGGCTTGCATAGTGTAAAACCGTTTTAATAATAAAAAGATACCCTTCCCCCCAAATAGAAACCCTTACATTAGCAAGTGGTGATACTTGTCTCCAAGATATCACAAACACACATTGTAAAGTCAGAGGCTGAACAGCCGTTTACCGTCCGCTGCTCTCTTCAGTTCAAAATTCCCGCCCGATCTCAGCGCTGATACGGTGGGGTATAGCCTGCAGAATAGGAGCGTGAGCGTGTAGTCGATTCCAAGCCGGTTGTTAACATCAGACCTCTGTATCCGATAGCACTTCTACGCGTTTCGCCCGCTCTGCCGGGCTTTTTCAAGATAGTGTATCGGCTAAACAGGACGTTTAAATACATTTCCATCTGATCAGTTTATGATGGACTGCTGGTGGTCTCATAGTTTAACACATAAAATGCAGGAGGTAAAGGAAATACTGCCCTTCTTAAGCATAAAACATATCGCATAAAGGTGTCTAATATAAACAATAAAATATAAAAATAACATTATTGCACGTGGAATGTATTAATACAGAAAAAGCTAAAATACATTATAAATCAGAGGGTAGGTAATATACCTAGTATATATATTATGCACAATTACCTAAATTAACCCCTAAACTTCCATCATTCATACCTACTAATGGAGAAGGCATAATGACAAGTAAAAGAGATGAAAAAAGTAGAGAAGTTATCCAAGGATGAAATATACGATTGAAAAAATTTGTAAAATATACAATTGAAAAAAAAATGTTAGATAAAAAATAGTGACAAATAATACGGCAAATATGTATATTGGAGTAAATTACCCCTTTAGAGATATTCATAGAATAAAGAAACAAACCTATACCATAAAAGGATAATAGGGATCAAAGAAATATCATTGCTCTTAATATGCAAAGGTAGGGTAAAAACCCCATATTGCTACTTATAGCTTCAAATAGCACCCAATAGTGAAAAGTATCAAGAGTGGATGATATAAAACTAAAAATTATTAAAGCATGGTGTGCCATACTCGCATAAAGCTATTCAAACATGGTTTGCCTTAAGTTAAAACAATTCAGGTCTAGGCATCATATATAGAAGCTGGTTACAGAATGTTAGCAAGTTCTAGGTCCACATTCATGCTCAGTGGAGCTGAAGATTTTAAACCAAAAATCCACGACATGTCTTGGCATATTAGTTTCTAAGCCAGTTCTCCCCCTCTCCATGGAACATTAACCTTTTGTATTCCACAGAAAGTTAGACAACCTGGGTCACTCCCATGGCGTTCCATGAAGTGTTTAGACACAGAGTGTTTATCAAATTTTCTTTTTATGTTATATATATGTTCATTGAGTCTTGTCTTCAACATCTTTTTAGTTTGTCCTACATATTGTAGTCCACATGGACATCCTAGAAGATATATAACTTGTTTAGAGTGACACGTAATACACTCCCTTATATTATATGACTTCTTGGTGACCAAGGACTCAAAGCTAGAAATTCCTCTGAAAGGGTGACCTGTAGTTTTACACACACTGCAGTTGCCACACTTGAAAAAAACTTTTTCTGTATTCAAAAAGTGTGTTTTAGGTTTCAACTGTCTATAGCTATGTACCAACTGGTTTTTAATTGTTGGTGCACCCCTAAAAATTATTCTTGGTTGTTGAGGTAGGAGGGGAACTAAGATTGGGTCTTTATGTAGAAAGTGCCAGTGCTTCTTAATTGCTTGATTTGCTTGCCTGGTAGCGACGGGCCTGGTAAGAACAATCAGGATGTGGAATTCTCTGGCTGAAGAAGTGGTTTTATCAGAGTCCATACAGATGTTCAAACAGCAACTAGATGCATACTTGCAAAAACAAATTTAAGGATATAATTTTTCAATGTAGGGTAATAGCTTCTTGATCCAAGGATTTATCTGACTGCCATTCTGGGGTCAAGAAGGATTTTTATTCCTAGTTTGTTGCAAAATTGGAAGTGCTTCAAACGTTTTTTTTATTTTTTCCTTTTGCCTTCTTTTGGATCGACAGCAAAAAACAAATGTGAGGAAGGCTGAACTTGATTGACGCAAGTCTCTTTTCAGCTATGTAACTATGTAACTATGTGTGTGTGTGTGTCTGTCTGTGTGTCTGTATGTATGTGTGTGTATGTCTGTCAGTGTGTGTGTGTGTGTCTGTCAGTGTGTGTGTGTGTGTGTATGTCTGTCTGTCTGTGTGTGTCTGTATGTATGTGCGTGTAAGTCTGTCTGTGTCTCTATGTGGATGTGTGTGTGTCTGTATGTATGTGTGTGTAAGTCTGCCTGTGTCTCCAGGGCCGGCCTTAGGGGTGTGCGAGCTGTGCGGCCTTAAAAAAAAAATATTCGTGGTGGGGGCGCAGCTAAGCCACGGATAACTGCTGCAGGAGAAGCAGGAAGGAGTCCCTGCTTCCCCCACCAAACAGTCTGCAGGAGCTGCACTTCCTCCACAATGAACTCCACAGGTAACTGTGTGATTGTCAGTGTGAGTGTGACTGGCTGTATCTCTGTGACTGTCTGCCTCTGTGTCTGTGTGTGTGTGTCTGTGTGACTGTCTGTGTGTGTGTGTGTGACTGGCTGTGTGTGTGTGTATTACTATCTGCCTGTGTGTGTGTGACTGTCTGCCTGTGTGTGTGTGACTGCCTGTGTGTGTGTCTGTGTGTATGACTGTCTGCCTGTGTGTGCGTCTGTGTGTGTGTGTGTGACTGTCTGTCTGTGTGTGTATGACTGTCTGCCTGTGTTTGTGTGTGTGTCTGTGTGCGCGTGACTGTCTGCCTGTGTGTGTGCGAGTAATTGTCTGCCTGTGTGTGCGCGAGTGACTGTCTGCCTGTGTGTGTTTGTGTGGCTGTCTGCCTGTGTGTGTGTGACTACCTGCCTCTGTGTGTGTGGATGTCTTCCTGTGTGTGTGTGGATGGCCACCTGCCTCTGTGTGTGCTGCCCATGAATTAAATGTTAATTTCTCTACCATAAACTATCTCCAAAGGCGTTTTCAGAGAATTTGGCAAGTACATCCAACCGGCCTCACAACCGCAGACCACGTGTAACCACACCAGCCCAGGACCTCCACATCCAGCATCTTCACCTCCAAGATTGTCTGAGACCAGCCACCCGGACAGCTGCTGCAACAATCGATTTGCATAACCAAAGAATTTCTGCACAAACTGTCAGAAACCGTCTCAGGGAAGCTCATCTGCATGCTCGTCGTTCTTATCGGGGTCTCCACCTGATTGCAGCTCGTCGTCGTAACTAATTTGAGTGGAAAAATGCTCACATTCAATGGCATTTGAAGAGGAGTGGACCAACATTCCACAGGCCACAATCAACTCTAAAAAGGTAAATTGGTTTTAAATACACAATATAAACATACACTGTATAAGAATGCCACAATGCCAATGTACAACATTTTTGGCAGGTCCTACTCTATACCTGTCTGTCTGGTCAATGCTGTTCTCACAGTTTCAAGTAAATAAATTATTTAACAGGACACCTAAGAGGTGCACATTTGCGTAACTACTCGAATTGGGCACATACTCAGTCACTACTCATCTAGAACAGTTGAGCAACAGCTATAAACTAAAAAACACAACAAGGCACCCTTAATAATGAAGCAAAGTTCCTCCCTTCGTCCTATTAATTAACCCGATAAACAGGAAGTATTTCCTGAACATAGGCGTGTGAACGAGTGTGTCTTGGCTCTTACTAATGCAACTGGAGTGCCCGTTGCTTAACAAGCAAGCAGGAAGATCAAAAGGTGCCACCCCCCTTACACCCTCCCGCCCCCCCCCCCCCCCCCCGCCAGAAGCCATGCAAATGTGCTGGCCGTTATCCCCAGCCAGCCCATGATGCTGAGGGTGAGAAGGGACAGCTTGGCCTGTAATTCCTGGTCACGTTTTCTATTAGTTATATTATATTATACTATGAACTGTTAAATAACTGTTTTTCCTCAGTATCTATTAAGGAGGAACCTATGTCAAGAGATATGCAAATGATTACTGCAAAAACCTTGCAAAAAATTGTGATTGGATGCTTCAAGACAAGGCGCTGTAACAACTAAGCAAAGTTAATGTTAAGAAAACCCCGGGACCAGATTGTATTCACCCACTAGTACTTAAGGAGCTAAGTGTGGAAATAAGTGAACCTCTGGTTTTAATCTTTCAGGGTTAATTTCTTTCAGGAATTGTACTGGAGTATTGGAGGAATGCAGATGTGATTTCTACATTCAAAAAGTGATTAAGTGAGCTTTACTTTTGTACCTGGAAAAGTATTTAAAGAGGTTTAAAGGTACAATATTAATGAATTTATTGGGAAGAACATTGTTATTAGCAAAAGTCAGCAGGGTTTTATGAAACATAGCTCATGTCAAACTAACTTAATTGCATTCTACGAAAAGTAGAAGTATAGATCAGTGATCAGTGAATGTGATCTACTTGGATATTGCCAAGGCATTTGATATGGTTCCTCACAAGAGGTTAGTGTTCAAACTAAATGAAATTGGTCTAGATCAGAGGTAGGCAACCTACGGCACTAGTGCCGTGCACGGCACTCGAGGTGTCTTTGCACGGCACTCAAGGCTGCTAGAGCCAAACAGGCTCTGGCCTATCAGGAGTCCCAGTAAAACTTCAAATATCTGCTAATACGAAAAGATGGTGAAGGACAATCCTCAATTTAAGCATTGCAGCACATAGAGGAAATGATCTCTTCCTCCAAGCACTTGTGAATGGGAATCCACAACGTAGTAAAGCAGCCTGCAGCTGCTGTTGCAGCTCCTGTCTTTGACCTGTACCAGGCCAGCCTGGTCCCCACTGGAACCCAGGGAAGCCAACCATACTGCTAGATATACACAGATATTGTGGATCAAACCAAGTGTTTATCTGAGTATCTGCTCCTTTCCAAATTGTTAAAATAAATGCGTGCACGTTTTGAAGTAAATTACACTGAGACACAGGTATCAGGTTAATAAAAAAAACTTCGGAATGTTTACTCAGGGGGCGGCAAGCCCCTTATAAAGGCAAAAATAAATCATATGCAAAAATGTAGATAACAGAGAGAATACATCTCTAATTGGTAGGTGTTAAGTGTCTTATCTAATGCACATCCTACGAGGCGTGATGTCATCATCATCCCGGGATTTTACTCCGGATGTAGGCGCCATCTTGTTACACAAAGTAGTTAGTCGGTGGGAGCGGGTGCTCTAGCAGCCATTTTGAGTAGATATTGAATACAGGTATACACAGTAAATAGACATTTTTACTATCACTAATTTACATTCATAACACAGAAATTAAGAATAACCCTCCCCTTATACAAATAATACGAACAGCTCACACACAAACATACACACAATCTGCACAAACGTAACCCGCTAACAATCCACATACATGCCCACAAACCCCACATGCAGCCTTTCACATGCAATACCCCAAACAGCCCACACACACTACCAAACACACAATGTGACATATCCATCCACACACAATTCCACAAGCAGCCCTCATACACAGCCCACATTCATATGTATCATACACAATACCATAAACTACTAATGAACATATACAATATAATAGCTCATATACGCACAAATACAATGATGCAAAGCAACTGCAGTAAAAATAACAAGCAGAATACGGCAGCATACACACCTAAATTTAAAAAAATAGGACCGGCATGCTACGGGACATCACAATGCTATATCGGCACAGTGCTGCTAAAAGGTTGCCTACCCCTGGTCTAGATGAAAATTATTGTTCTTGGGTAAATCATTGGCTTAAAGGGACACTATAGTCACCCAGACCACTTCATCTCAATGAAGTGGTCTGGGTGCAATGTCCCTCAGGTTTTAACCCTTCAGATGCAAACACAGCAGTTTCAGAGAAACTGCTTTGTTTACATTTAGGGTTAAGCCAGCCTCTAGTGGCTGTCTTCTGGACAGCCACTAGAGGCGCATCTGCCTCCAGCTCGCAGAGCGTCCACAGGAAAGCATTGAGAAATGCTTTCCTATTGACAGCTTGAATGTGCGCGCGGCTCTTGCGCATTCAGATCCTGTGACGTCGGACGGCTTTGCTGACGTTGGCGGGAGAGGAGAGGTCACCAGCGCCAAGGGAGCCCGGCGCTGGAATAAGGTAAGCTGCTGAAGGGGTTTTAACCCTTCAGCGCCATCCCACCCTATCCACTACTATTACTAATCCCTACTACAGTCCATTGTTCCCTATCCCTTAGAAGTCTTAATGACCTATTATTGCTTCTAACCCTCTAACTCATACTACTGCCCAAAGCCCCTCACTTTAACCCATAACAATCTACTACAGCTCCTAACCTCTCACATCCCCATAACTGTTTCTAACCTCACAGTTAAGCCTCCAATCCCCTAATACCGCCTCTGCCCTGCACTACTATTACCACCACTAACCCCTACTATTAGCCTTACCACCTACTGACGCTCCTTATTCCCACAGTACCTCTTACCCTACACTTCAGCTCCTACACTTCAAACCCTAAAATTAATCTCGTTACTCCCCACCCACTTCAGCCCCTAATTCCCCAATGCTGCCTTAATACCCCAATAG
This sequence comes from Pelobates fuscus, assembly GCF_036172605.1. NCBI lineage: Eukaryota > Metazoa > Chordata > Amphibia > Anura > Pelobatidae > Pelobates > Pelobates fuscus. Next base: position 270,986,538 of record NC_086322.1, read on the forward strand.
TCCGTATCCCGCACTACTGTCTCTATCCCCCACTACCAATGCTGCCTTTATACCCCAATACAGTCCATATCTCAAACTACAGCTCCTGTCCCCAATTCAGCACATATCCTGCACTACTGTCTCTATCCCTCACTGCAGCCCCTCACTCCCAAGTGCTGCCTTTATACCCCAATACATCCTGTATCCCACACTACTGTCTCTATTACCTGCTACAACCCCTTACCCCGAATGCTGAATGTATACCCCTATACAGCCCCTCACCCCAAATACAGCCCCTGTTCCCCTACTACAGCCCCTGTCCCCAATTTAGGGCCTATCCCCCACTATAGCTGCAAACCTACCACTAATGTCGTATCCCCCACTTATCACCTTCAACCCCCACTACAGCCCCTAACCCCCACTACTGATCCTATCCTTTGTTACAGCCCCCCAACCCCTCACTACAGCCCCTAATCTCCCACTTCTGACTTTGACCCTTCACTGCAGTGCCTAACCCCTCACTAGCTATCTGAATCTTGTACTAAATGGAAATTCCACTACTTCCCACATGTATTTCCCACAAATTACACATTGCTACACACATCACTCACAGCAGCCCAAACTTATCACTCACTCCCTCGCTCACAGCTATACACACATTACACACAGCGAGCCTTATACATCACACACAGAAAGCCACAACACACACCTCACACACAGTTACAACACTTTCAGTCACACCCAAATCACACATCCAGTAAACATTTTTAATAATTATTCCCATTACATAATATTACAAAATAACATAGGGGAAGAATTTCCCGGTGCACACCCTAATAAAATGGGCTGAATCGGAGGATAAATAGATTTGCACATTCAGACAGAGCACATACAGACATCAAGATGTACACGGGTCAGATCGTCATGTTTGGGCTAGCACTGCTACTCACCACTGTAATCGTCATCAAGGCAGATCATCATGGTAAGTGACATTATTCTGATTCAAATCTAATAGCTAATTTGTATTATAGCTACATAACATGTCTACAAATATTCATTAAATTCTAGTTATTTGTTACAAGCTTTAAGGGTTGTTTTGTTTATTTCCTTTCATTGCCAACTGGACCAAAGGACTCTTTCCCCCTGCGTGCCAACTTCAGATTCTCTTAGTTTCTATGCTTAAATTAATCAGGCCCAACAGCAATTTCCTATCCATCAGATTTCTCATTTTGGACCCCATTGTCCATGAATGTCATAGAACCTCCTCAATAATCTGATCTTTCTTGAACATGTGAAAACTATACAGTGCCATCTTTCACTAAAATCTTTTTTTTTTTTCTCTAAAAGATCACCTAGTTCCCTAACCGTATAAATAGTTAAAGGACCCTGTTTCTATTGAATTTAAGCATTTGTGATATTTATTGTGCCACCCAAGCTTGTGACCGACCTACGTAATGGGCAGTCATCCAAAGCTTCTCAAACGACAGTCTTTATTGCCTAACATTGTGCTGTTTATTGGTTACGTATATGGCCCTAAATAAGCCGATTATTATATATTTTAAAGAAATATCATTCTGACTGCTACTATTGATCTTAATCAGTTAATAAAGTACTTTAAAACCCCAATGCAGAGACACATTCGATCAATGTCCCATTTTAATATGAAGTCACTGTTAGTGTAATGTTCCACGGTAAACCAAGATTAGAAGCACCCTTTCTTTTTCGAATTTACAATACTTACTGTACTTACTAATGTATTTCATTGTTGTATCAGAGAAGCCTGGAGTTTGCCCTCCTGAGAGACATTTTACTCCCTATTCGGATATCCCTCATGATAAATGCAAAAGTGACACAGAATGTGAAGGTGACAAAAAGTGCTGCCCAGATAATGACTATAAATTCTGCAAACCTCCAGCAAAAGGTGAGTAAACAGCATGTGAGAACGCTGAATAATACATTAAAACAAATATATATATATAGAGAGAGAGAGTTCTAATAGCAGAAGTTATTACTCACTATCTTTCCTAATAGCAGCTTATATACCCCACCATCCCACCCATAGCCAATAGTAGCCCATATTCTCCACCATTCCACCCATAGCCAATAGAAGCCCATATTCCCCACCATCCTACCCATAGCCAATAGTAGCCCATATTCTACTACCATTCCTCCCTATAGCATATAGTAGCCAATATTCCCCTACCATTCCTCCCCATAGCCAATAGTAGCCCATATTCCCCACCATCCCACCCCAGCCAATAGTAGCCCATACTCCCCCAACATTCCTCCCCATAGCCTGTAGTAGCCCATATTCCCCACCATCCCACCCATAGTCAATAGTAGCCATATTCCCCACCATCCCACCCCCAGCCAATAGTAGCCCATATTCCCCCAACATTCCTCCCCATAGCATGTAGTAGCCCATATCCCCCACTATCCCACCCATAGCCAATAGTAGCCCATATTCTCCACCATTCCACCCATAGCCAATAGTAACCCATATTCCCCCACCATTCCTCCCATTAGCCAATAGTAGCCCATATTCCCCACCATCCCACCCACAGCCAATAGTAGCCAATATTTCCCTACCATTCCTCCCCATAGCCTATAGTATCCCATATTCCTCACCATCCCACCAATAGCCAATAGTAGCACATATTCCCTACCATCCAACCCATAGCCAACAGAAGCCCATATTCCACTACCATTCCTCCCCATTGCTTATAGTAACCCATATCCCCCCACCATTCCTTCCCATAGCCAATAGTATCCCATATTCCCCATAATCCCACCCATAGCCAATAGTAGCCCATATTCCCCACCATCCCACCCACAGCCAACAGTAGCCCATATTCCTCCACCATTCCTCCCCATAGCCTATAGTAGCCCATGTCCCACCACCATCCCACTCATAGCCAATAGTAACCCATATTGCCCACCATCCCACCCACAGCCAACACTAGCCCATATTCCTCCCCAAAGCCTATAGTAGCCCATATGCCCCCACCATCCCACCCATAGCCAATAGTAACCCATATACCCCACCATTCCTTCCCATAGCCAATAGTAGCCCATATTCCCCATTTTTATCCTGCCGATAGTCAATAGTAGCTCATATTCTCCCACCATCCCACCCGTTACTAGTAGTAGTAGCCAATATTCCTCTCATCCATTACCATACACAGTAGTGGCCAATTCTCCGTGTCACTCCCCATAGACTCAATTCAATTATTTTGACCTACAATTTGCAATTTTTGCGTAATTTATTAATTTATTCTCCAAACGTCTCTGTTTATTGAATAAATCCCTGAGTAAACTAAGATTGCGCAAATATGTGAACTTGTTTTATTTATAACAATATATGGGATTATAGAGTCTTAACTATTTTGTCACATTTTATATCAATTTTTTTGTGCTAATGTATGGTATGGTATACAACTAGCCATCTTGTTTGTGATATGTATTGACAGAGAGATCCGGAGAGTGTCCACCAGCTCCAAAACCTGAAATCAAAAATCGTGAGGACTTTTGCTCTTCAGACAGTGAGTGTGCTGCTGGATCCAAGTGCTGCTTTGGTTCAAATGGAAAGACTTGTCTACCCTGTGATAAAGGTACATTTCTCCCTCATAATCACAAAAACAAACATAATGTACTCCTCTATAATTTTCCGTTCCTGATACCTCCATTGTACTTGTTTGTTCTACTCTTCTTCTCTTCTTTTCATATTCCTCTTCTCCGTTTCTGTCTCCCGTGTACTGAGCGTGTTTTTTTCAGTTCAGTTCTCCTTCCCCTTGTTCCTTCTCCCTTCTATCCATTTCTGTAAATTCATCCTTACCCCTCTTTCTCATTCCCTCCATCGTGTCATTTTATCTCTCCTTCTTTATTTACATCTATCTAAATTAACTTTGGTCTATACATTATTTTACATGCTGCCCCATTCCTTCACACTTTTAATTTCCTCTCGGTAAAGAAAGTCCATGCTGAGTGCCCACTATGCAGAAATTAAAGGACCACTATAGGCACCCAGACCACTTCAGCTCAATGAAGTGGTCTGGTTGCCAGGTCCATCTAGGGTTAACCCTGCAGCTGTAAACATAGCAATTTCAGAGAAACTGCTATGTGTACACTAGGGTTAATCCAGCCTCTAGTGCCTGTCTCATTGACAGCCGCTAGAGGCGTTTCCGCGCTTCTCACTGTGAAAATCACAGTGAGAAGACACTGACGTTCATAGGAAAGCATGTGCATGCGTATTCAGCAGTGACGTCGGAAGAGGGAAGAGAGTTCCCCAGCGCCGAGGGAGCCAAGCACGGGAGAAAGGTAAGGGTTTAACCACTTCAACCCCCTTCAGGCTTGCGGGAGTGGGACCCTGATGGTGGGGGGGACCTAAAAACTAGTTTGTTTTCCTGGCACTGTAGTGGTCCTTTAAATACTGGAACCTAAATATTTCCAGTTAATGTTCTTCAACAACCCCAGTCCCCGGTTTATTGCGGCCTTGCATTTGCTGATGAACCTTGCAACTAGGCAAGACTGTTACAGAAATATTATAGAAGCTGGTGATGTCCGTTCAGAAAACAAAGTTTTAGTATTGATACATAGGAAGAGGTCATACGTAATACATAAATACATGAAACATAAATATATGATATGATATACTAGTTTACTCTTGGGTTATCGTTTTCTCATTATCCGTGTCATAACTATGTCATCTCCTTATCTTTCTTAGCAGTGAAGGCCGGTAACTGTAAACAGACAGAAGTCATTCAATGCGTTTTACCCGAGCGTTCTCTTTGCAATACTGATTGTTCTTGTCCCAATGATGAGAAGTGTTGTCCCAAAGATTGTCACTTCGAGTGCCAGAAGCCTGTGTGAGGTAAATTATACTTACTTACATTTTACACTGTTTCTAAGTTGAATATCTCTAGAAATTTTACCAGATGACTTAGGGCTCCCATCAAGAGGGTAAACACAGTACCACAAAAGGGGCCCTGTAACAATACGTGCTTCAGTTTGGGAGAAATACATCTCTTCTCTAACCAAGAGGTACAGAAGACCGAAGACTCTTTATCAGGCTGGATTGATAACCCCTTCAAATATAAAATCTATATATATAATCATTTAATTTAATTTATTTGTTCAGTGGTGTAATAGCCTGTTATTAACCCCTTAAGGACACATGATGGAACTATTCCGTCATGATTCCATGTTATTCCAGAAGTTGTGTCCTTAATGGGGTTAATGTCAGGAATATTTTTTTTAGAAACACTAACTGATGTCTGGCATGAAAGTAATCTCTAAAGCAGTTGCTCTGGTGTGATCATTTGTAAAATGCTCTGATATCCGTGACGCCAATGTTTAAATCTACGTGATATTGACTGATTTTCATTGATAGACTGACAATGCAGCACAATGTTCTCTTTTTCTAGGTTAAAGAATAATATCCACATTCAACACTATTTTCTTGGATGTCTAATCATAAGATAATGTCTTGAAGCGTGTTCGTTCATGAATGGTGAAAAGTTATTTAATACGCTATACTCCAAAACGAATATTAAATGAATATATCAAACTGCCTGTAAAGAGTTCCTTATGTCTTTTACTATAAACGTATCCCAGTGTATGCTCAATGCTCACCATTTGAATAACCTGCAAATAAAAAACAATTTCTATTGTATTTCAGTGTTTGATTCTATTATTTTGTAACTCTGATATAAACTAAAATACATATAACTAAGAAATAGTGCAGCGGCTCTTAAACCGTGTGGAACCATTACTGCCATACTGGGGTGAGGCAAAATTCTTCCGTGATGCTATGCACTGGGGCCCGCACAGTCCAGGTCACCAGATGGGTAACACTGCTTTATTGCTCACCAGGGGCCTGGTCAGGTGCCGCAGCCCTTTAAGAGCCTGACCGGGCCCCTGTGATATCGGCCGGCTGGGAGGAAGTGACAGCCTGTCACTTCCTGCCAGATACACAGTGTGCCGTGCTGGAAGGAGGGGAGGAGAAGGCTAGAGGCAGTTCAGGCAGCGTGAAGGCAGAGGTGAGGCCAAGGCCATGCTCACTCCCATCCCTCAGCCAGGACCCCAAAAGAGCCATCCTGAACACAAAGGTAAGCTAACAGGAGGGTAGCTGTAAATATAATAATTATAACATGTATGTGTTTATGTGTGTGTAAGATTGTGTGTGTATCTGTGTCAAGGGGTGTGTATGTGTCAGGGTGTGCATGTGTGTATGGGTGTGTGTGCTCGCATCTATTTGTCAGGGTGTGCATCTGTGTGTATATGTCAGTGTGTGTATATATGTGTCTGTGTGAGCGCATATCTCTGTGTCATGTGACAGTGTGAAATGCGCATGTGACAGTGTTTGTGTGGGTCAGGGTGTGTGTATCTGTATGAATATGTCGGTGTATGCGTGTGTCAAGGTGTGTGCATGTGTCAGTGTGTGTATCGGTATCAATATGAATTTGTGTGTATGTATCAGTGCATTTATATGTATCTGTGTATTAATGTGTATGTATGTATGTCTGTGGTAGTGTATGTGCATACATCCAAGCAATCAAACTCAAGTACAACATGCAAACACAGTCCTGCAATCCAACACAAACATTACATACAGGCACACCTCTGCATTCAAAATTATATACAAACACACCCATTCTCTCAAACACCAATACTACACACAAATGTACATCCGCATTTAAAAGTCAACATTACATCCGAAAGCAAACATTACATACAAACACACACATTTTTAAAAAATACTAAAATCATATACAAGCACTCCTTCAATTAAACACCAACACAATACATTATACTGTAGCACCAGTATATGCTGTAGCGCTGTACAGATACACAAACTAGAACTTTACTTTGACTTGGGGGCCTTGAAAAAAAATATTGAAATATTAAGTGCGCCTTGAACCTAAAAGGTTTGGGAACCACTGCTGTAGTGTATTTTAAAGAAGAAGTGATGCTTTAATTTAAACTGAGATGATATAAAATAATACATATGAAAACAAGCTCGACCTCAGATAATGTTTTTAAGCAATCTAAAAGTCACAGTCACTACTACCAAAGTCCACCACTTCTAGTTTAACAACAATGAACGTAATCTAATACATTTTTATGACATGTGCACAGTCGCCTTGTCGGCATATGCAAAAAACCCAAACCAATACCCATTTCAAGGAAACACTGACACCAGGGTTTTGGCAAAATTATATCACAGCTTTTATTGATTATTAACCCCTTAAGGACCAAACTTCTGGAATAAAAGGGAATCATGACATGTGACACATGTCATGTGTCCTTAAGGGGTTAACATAAATTATAAAGGTCATTGTCAACAGCAGGCCCACGTTGGCCTGCACAATTACCACAGTAGTTTACAATTTAACCCCCCACATAACATAATACCCAAACATTGTAACATTTTAACTTAACATTGAAACATGACCATTGCCACCAAAGGGCACCATTCATTGCCACCAAAGGGCACCACAAGTGTAGGGGCATACCGAGACACCCCTACACACCCCGGTTCAGAGCTACCTACGAGCTCGAACCTACCAAACCAGTCCAAAGCCCTGAACTCCAAACTTTCCCCCCCTCTTTTCTCCCACCAACTTTACTCTCCATCCCCCGCCACAGCTTATAGCTCGGCTCCTCGATCTCCTGAGCGACACCCCCCCATCCCCGAGGGAAAAGATTGCCCTCTGGAGGCCCTCCTGGAAACCCAGCAACAGAAAATCTAGGCCCACTTAAGAGAGGTGGACCCCATCTTGCCTATAATAACCTGGAAGCATGTCTTCCAACTCCCTGTGCCTAATTACAACCCCCCCCCCAACCGATTCAGATATACCTTATTAACCTTACGCTTAATTTTCACCACGCGGAGGGATTCCGCGCGTGTCGCCAGTAAAACCTCGGAACCATTTCCGACCACACTACCAGAACCCCTGGCACTAACTCCCTCAGTTTGTCCACATCCCTCTTCATACTCTCGATCAATACCTTTTGAGGCAACGACCCCATATCATTGCCTCCTGCGTGAAGCAACACTATGTCCGGAACCTGACCCAACAGAATTTTGTGAAACATTTCCGCACAGATAGCATTCCAACCCCAACCCCTGTATTCCAACCCCAAACCACCGGAGCTGCACCACGGAACTAGGAAAGCCCATCTGTAGACCCCGATGTCGAACTGCTGCTCTCCGATGTGCCCAGTATATGTTTGAGTGGCCTACCACGCATGCCGTCCAACCTGCAAGACATAAAGCAACATAGCCAACCACAACACAACATTGAAGTAACAACTCCCCTTGAACCACCCATAGGCCTTATACCAACTTGTCTGGCCTGACGTAAGACCTGAACCTCAGGGACTCCCACCTGCCGATCCTTTTTACCCGATCATCACCCAAACCCAGTCTCACCGCTTCCGTAGCCGCGCCAATCCGAACGGAATGAGTCCCGAATTGGCCTGTGTCCACTCCCAACTTTGCCAATGCCTTCCGCAAAACCCTGAGGAACTGGAACTTCGATAGCGAAGAGCCGTTCTCGTGCTGAAAATATGAACCCCCGGCTGTCGCCCGGACCTCCTGGAAGGCCATTGCGCATTGGCACGTTCTCCCACCTGGGAGCTCCCACATGTTCTCCCACCTGGGAGCTCCCACAACGTAACCAAGGTCCCCTTCCCCATTATGTCCGTTTTGGACCGCCTCAGGTTGATCACTACCTTGTCACTCCACACCTCCACATCCACCACCTGAAGCCCCCCTGCCCCTTGGCGATTGCTGCTGACCAGCTCGCTGACACGAAATGCCCCGAAAAATGCGAAACTAAAAACCACGGAGAACAGCTTAACTTCATATCCCGAAAAACATACCACGGGCAGAACCCTGACCACCCGCTGTAGCAACTTGAACGACACCGGCCTCCTGGAATCCAATGACACTTTACCCCTCCTTAAACCTTTCAGTGCCTGCCTCACCAGAAAATGTTTAGTGGCATCCTCCCATCCATTAAATTTGAACAAGAAAGCTAGCGCTGCCAGCTTATGCCCTACTACCGCGGCCGAAGCCCCTGAGGTGACTGACCTACACACGAGCCACAACAGCGTGTCCAACCGGGCCTCCCGTGAGAGCTGACCCCCCCGACTGTTGCACTAGCTCGTCCCATTCCCCCCCACACCTTACTGTACGCCGTCCATGTAGCAGGTGCCAGGGAGTCCCTGATCAGTCCGCCAAGCATGATGTCCCGAGCCGCCACATCCCGTCCGGGCAAGACATCCCTTCCTCCCGCGTGCCAGGTGCCATCTGCCGAAACCTCTCCCACTGCGAATGAAATAACGCATCGGCAATAACATTCAACAGTCCAGGCACGTGGCGGGCCCGAAAAACAATATTAAAACGCATACAGAACAATACAAAACGTCAAAGAAGCCAAACCACCGGGAAAGAGGCTACCGGCAGTATGGCTACCTCCCCGTCCAACTCCCGAATGTTCGGCAGTATGGTTACCTCCCCGTCTGGGAAACAAACGGTCGGCAGTAGTATTACCTCCACATTTATCTCCCGAACGTTCGGCAGTTTCCGCCCATTCGCCAGACCTCCTACCTCCACTTCAATCAACCGAATGTTCGGCAGTTTCCGTCCGTTCGCCGATATTCCTACCTCCACGTTCGCTCCCCGAACGTTCGGCAGTGTCAGATTCAGTTCCCGAACCAGCAGCCTGTAGCTCCAGCCTCGCCTGACGGCGTGTTCGTGCGGCCACACTGCAACGCCGCCCGCAACCTCCTCCACTTGCAGCCTTACCGCCAGCAGCCTCACCGCCACCCAGACGACCTCCAGAAGGGCTCCTCGGACGCCGGGAACCCGGACCACGCTGGGGCTCAACCTCTGCGGGGGCCTCGTCCTCCTGACCGGCCTCTTACCCTGGGAGCTTCCTGATCCGGATGGCAGAGCATCTCCAAGATGGTACCTCAGCCACTCGACACCCCTCTCCTGCACAGCAGCCCGGACTCCTTACAGCCAATCTTCCATCTCGCTGACAACCTGCAGAGGAGACAAAAGAAAAAACAAAGCCACACAAATCCTGCTACAACAACAGGTAAGTGCAACTTTAGATTAAAGTGATCCTTAGATCTAAAATGGCCACTACTTATACTCCCCATATAACTCCACCCTACTCCATATCCTTAGGCCCATCCCTAACCACTGACCCTAGATGGCCTGTCTCCTGGCAATGTCAAGGCCCACTCCCCTTAGCTACGCTGCTCAATGGGCTACATATAGCTCTCTCTAGTGCCTGAATCTTTTTTTTTTCTTTTTTTTTTTAATACTTTATTTTTTTTGTGCAGGTAAAAGTAAAAAATCTTTGTCAGGACGCCACAACAGCGTATATATATGCATAACTATACAGATTAGGTAGTGGCATAAGTTCCTTGCACATTTTTAACGAATATAATAAACTTAACGTTATGAGTCTATAGGTTAAATATTAAACATATTCAATCAAGCTTAATGTTACAGTGAAAAATAGACTGTTGCATGCTTTTGTTGCAGGAATACAATATTATTCATGTTATTCCCAGTATAGGCTTTTATATTCAGTCACTCACTTTTCTTTACATATGTTTCAAACCTAGCTAAACCAACAACCAATGAAGAGATACGTACATCCTGCTGTCTAGAGTTTTCAAAAGATAAATGAACTAGCTGGGTAAATGCAGCGGGAAATACATAGTGCATGAGGGTATGTTATGCTTCGTTTAGGTGCTATTATGCACTGCAGAGTAAAATTAAATAAAATAAAATGATAACACAATAAACGATTAAGTACTGTCAAAAACTGACATGCATCTTCCCCCGGGCCCCCTCTAGCTGCTAACAGTAAGACGTGGTGGGGCATATGGGCAGACTGGCTAGCGTTAGGACTCCAGCATGAAAATAAATGTTTGAGCATGTTTAAAAACAGTTTAGGTGGACAGAGCAAATAAAGTGAAAAGGTTCGATTGTTACTTTGGGCGTTCATCTAATTAAGTCCCGCACTGTGAGCAGGCTGGTAGCCGGATCGAGGACTGCTGCAATCTTTCAGCCGATGCCTTTGATGTGCTTTAGCAAGTGATCCGTTGTGTAGCTCGACCCGGCATCTCCACCTGCCCTCCGGCTTGTCCGTTCCAAGTGGTGATCCTCTGTCTGGATTCCCCAACTTGATTCATGTGCGCGGCTTTGCGGCGAGCGATCAGATGCTGCGTTCTTGGTGTCGGCTTGGTCTCAGTCGCTTGATGTAAGTCACCTCAGGGCTCTGGGTCTGGTGCCTGTCTCCTCTACTCCCGCTCGTGTGTGCAGGTAGGTGGGGTGTTGTAAGTCTCGTACCGTGTAGTTGCCTTATGTGGGTGCGGATTCTCCGCCGGCGATGATTTTTTTTCTTCTTGTTCAAAGTGGGACTCCGCCTTGTCGGGTCAAAAACTGTGTTTTTAATGATTTGTGGAGTCGGTTTGCTCTGAGGAGGTTCAGGCCTTTTGTGGGTCACGGCCTTACGTTCACTCTCCTGAGATTGGGCCTGTATCGCCGCCATCCACGCCTCTAGTCGTCGCCAGAGTCGTTGGAACGCTTTGTCTATGCGTCGTTGCGTGTGGTTTGGTGGGCCCGGTTGGACCGGTTCTGGCCCGCTCAGCCCGAGCCTCCACGAGGAGAACTTGTCCGCCAAAGTGAGCCTTACCGGTTGGGTTGATGTGATCGCCACGTGAGTCCATAGGGTGAGCCCAGGGGGATCGGGATAACCCCCACCGGTCCAAAGGGTCACAGCCGGTTCTGTCCCGGGGGATCAGCCAACTCCCCCAGGTATCTGGCCACCATGCCCGCTAGGCCGTATGTTAGGACAGTGGATTTCCAAGGTGCTGAGGCATAAATAGGGACACCCTCAGGCACCCACTCGCTGAGGTAACAATCCACTATCTGCTCCTCTCTGCTTTTTAATCGATTCAAGTAGGATTTGTTTGGATTAAGTTCAGATGTGCAGGAGCTGCTGACAAACATGTCTGGCCATCTTGGCTGTCAGGCCCTGCCCCCCTGTCTGAATCTTTTTACTGTTTCCCTGAGCGCTCTAGTTTTTATTAAATAAATTAATAAAAGTCGGGACTACTTTTCCTCAAGTACAGCAGTCAGGATGACAAAACTTGACAATGGGCGGAGCTTAAAGCAATGTTCCGCTACAATCGCATTTACCCACAATTCATCAGTAAAATCAACTTAACAGAAGAGAAACTGCAGACATCGTGGGCATGGGAAAATAAAATGGCTGCACCCAGGTATTGAGATCTGGTACAAGGATGAAAAGATAAATATAATTAAAGGCAAGTGACTATGAGGGGAGTATAATTATTAATATATACGTGGCATAAGTAAACCAAAAAAAATGACAGGTCCGCTTTAAAGGAACACTTCAAGCACCATAACCACTACATCACGTAGGTGCCTCCACTATGTAAGTAGTCCAACTGGACTACCAGGTGCCACTCTCTGCCATTTTCATTATGGTCCTGAGAGACAGAACTCCTGCTAGAAGCTGGTCCTGCTAGAAGCTACCGCTAGCTTTCCTGAACTAAGTCCTGCCGTTCAGGGCCAGCTCATTAACTGAGAGTATCAGCTGATCGCTTCCAACCAATGAGCTAAGCCCTGCACTGCCAGTGAAGCTTCTGGCTCTCAGTTAAAGCAGGGAGCAGAATCTGTCCGACCACAGGTTTAGGGTTGCCACCCGGCTGGTATTTTACCAGCACAGCCGGTATTTGAGGCTCTGTGGCCGGTGCCGGTAATATACAGACAATGCAATTGCCGGTATTTTTCTGAGTAGAATGTTCTGCATTACTGGCACTGGCCACCAGGGTGTGTAGTGTTCTCCCACAGACACCAATTTAAACTATTGTAATTATTTATCCACAGCTTTATTAAATACATATCATAAATATAACAATTAGGGTAATTGCCAACAAGCATCACGACATTAAAACCATAATGCTGCCATACATAGTCTCCCCTGCATAAACATTATATAACAATATATATAACACATAACATATAAACATAACATGGCCATCCATACAACCCCATTTCCAAAAATACACTGCATGAGTGTACCGAGACACCCCTACACCACCAGGTTCGGCACCAGCAAAGAGCTCGAACCTACAAACCACGTAAACTCCTCCACCAGGTTCGTAACCACCAAAGAGCTTGAACCTACCAACCAGGTACATTCCTGCCTAAATCATCTTAAACCTATCCATGCCCTACTACCTACTCCAGGTAGCTCCCCATTTACCTTGCCATTTCCCACCACTGTGAAGAAACAGGGAACACCAACCCTTATGAGTCATCCAAAGAACAAAGGGAGGGAGGGTGGGACAACTAATAGGTAAGTGCTGAATTGATTAAGATGGCCAGTACTCAAGATGGCCATGTTATATATGACTGGCCTAAAACCCTGCCCCTTCCATTAACCTTCCCACTTAAGTCCACTGGTCCTACAGAAGATATAGAGACTTTTCCGATTTTTACATATCCAGTTGAAGAAGCTGTCACAGCGAAACGCGTCCTGGAATTTGGAGAAGATCAGTCTTTATGGATTTTGACTTTTTATATGCCTAGTCAGTGTTTTTATATTGTTATATATATTTTTATGTAAATAAAGTGTATTTATATATTTTTCTACACTGCTGGCATTGTTCCTGCTCTTTTAAAGAAGGCGTGTGGTCCTTAACCACATATACCCTTGATCAGAGCCAATGTGGATGGCTCTGAGTTTGTAAGTACCCACTTGTTCTTTTTATACTTTATTGGAACCATAAGGTACTGCACCATATATGCTTTTCACCGTTTCAGAAACCAAAGAGAAGAATATCCATTAAAAAGAAGGGATAGGGTCGCCTTCACGGACCCTACGGGCTATCAAATTGGGCTATACACTATTAGCTCTTAAAAGTGTGAGTGGGAATTTTTCACTCTAATTGCTTTAATTATTATTATCACAGTTTACACTATGTTTGGTATATTTTATTTTTAAGGTATTGCCTATCTACTAAGGACACTTTTATTGTATACCTATAAGGTACTGTCAATTTGAATTTATACACCAAGAGTCTACTCACGACTGTTGTAATTTACATAGCGCTTCACCAGCACTTTACTACTGGATCCATTTTAAGATAAGAATTTGGTGTTATAGCTGCTCATCTATTTTCCTCACTTCAAAATATTAGCGCTAGTACTATATTTTTTCGTTTTGCACCAATTTATACTGTTGTAATTATTTGTCCACAGCTTTATTAAATATATATCCAAAATAAAACAATTAGGGTCGTTGCCAACAAGCGTCACGGCATATTAAAACCACAATTCCCCCATACATAGTCTCCCCTGGCAATGACCCAACCATAAACATTATATAACAATATATATAACACATAACGTGTAAACATAACATGGCCATCCATACAACCCCATTTCCAATATAAACTGCAGGGGTGTACCAAGACACCCCTACACCACCAGGTTCAGAGCCACAAAGGAGCTCTAAATTACCTTAAACCTATCCATCCCCCCTTCCTACTCCAGGTAGCTCACAATTTACCTTGCCATTCCCCATCATAGCTCAGGACTTGACCCCCTAAAGCTCCTGAGCACCTCCACCACACAAGAAGAGGGCCCTGGCAATACCCTCCTGAAAGCCCAGGTTAAGAAGGTCATACCCCACATCTGATAGATGGACCCTGTTACGGCTCTCCCGCCATAAAGGGGTTAAACCGCCATTTAGTAGAGCTTCCCTTTTGCGGAGGTACAGGCACAGCTACTGTAGGACCTCCAACTCCCAAACTGGATCCAGGGGAATGCTCCAAACTCCCGAACAGTATACCCAGTAGCACTCCAAACTCCCGAATGGTAATCCCACGAATAGCTGTTAACAGACGAAAAGACACAGTATCCAAGTGGCTTACACTTCCAGCAATCAGTCTCTAACCACGTAGAGCAAATCCCCCCCAATCACGAAACCAAGCTCCGTATTGAGGGTAAAACAGGATTCTGGTTTATTGAGGGCTACCTGCCCGATATTTATGCAGGTCTCCCACCTGATGGACACTCCCCTAGGGGACCAGATGGAAGACATGTATCACATTCAGACACATAGAAGTAAATGCATCCTAATTTCCCTCCCTCTATCCTGGAGATAATTGGGAAGTAATCCAATTATCTCCCAATACAGAGGCAAATCGCCATTATACACATGGGGACACAAAGACAGTAAAATACATTAAAACATATAATATTACACAATATAATTCATTACACAAAATCCACACATGTCACATATCCCCAGATAGCTTAGATCTGAGCGTACATAACGACCGAATAGCGCTCAGATCACACACATACAGTTCAATTGCCATGGAGCCAAAGTCTTTAATTACATGAATACTCTCCATGGCATAGCTATCTGGGTTAAAACATTCACTTAAGTAAATTCCCGATCAATTTTTGGGCCACACTATCACTATACCTGGGACCAGCTCCTGTAGCGGGTCCAAATCCCTCTTCATCCCTTGTACCAAAACTCTCTGAGGGACCAGCCCTGGTTAATTACCTCCAGCATGTATTAACAAAATATCTGGGGCCACTCCCCTCATCACCATCCGAAAGATTTCCCCACTGAAATCTTGCCAACCAAAGCCCCGAAAGCCAAAACACATTAGGGAAACTTGCTCCAGAGGAAAGCCCAGCTGCATTCCACACATCCGAACTGTGGCTCTCTTTTGTGTCCAGTAAACATGAGGGTGGCCCACCAACCAGGCCACCCGACCTAAAACGAAAACAAAGATAACAACATAACAGTTTCCCCCACTCCAACACCCATCTTAACCCAGCAAATTAGGCCACACATATGATTTAAACCGAATGGATTCCCACATACCAATCCGTTTGACCAAACCATCCCCAAGCACTAAACGAGAAGCCTCTGTGGCCGCCCTGATTCTGAACGAGTGGGTCCCAAACTGCCTGGGGTCTAAACCTAACCTTTGTAACCCAAGCCAAAAACCTTAAAAAACTAAAAACGGGAAAGGGCGGCACCATCCTTGTGTAACAGGAAACAACCCTCAACCCTTGAGCGAAAGTCCACACACTTGCACCTGCCCAACCCCTGTGCAACCCCCCAGCCTCGT
This sequence comes from Pelobates fuscus, assembly GCF_036172605.1. NCBI lineage: Eukaryota > Metazoa > Chordata > Amphibia > Anura > Pelobatidae > Pelobates > Pelobates fuscus. The sequence goes on from NC_086322.1 coordinate 271,002,732, forward strand.
CCCACTCATTCCAGACCTTTTTGTAAACTGCCCACGTGCCCGGAGCCAGCAAGTTCCTTATGTACCCTCCAACCAGGATGTCCCGGGCCACCACATCTCTTCTGGACAGGCATGGTCGTCCTCATGCACCCCACGCATATAAAATAAGACAAGGAATCAGCCACCACATTCAACAACCCAGGCACGTGACGAGCCCGGAAAACGATATTACACAACATGCACGACAATACGAAACGCCTGAGCAAGCACACCACTGGAACCGAAGAGGCTGTCAAGTTATTGACAGCCTGCACCACCGCCATATTATCCACCAAAAAGACAACACTCCAGCCCTGAAGAACATTCCCCCAAAGAGCCAAGGCAACCATCAATGGCAATAACTCCAAAAATGCCAAGTTCCGCATAATAGGGTTCCCTAGCCAAGCATCCAGCCACCCCTCTGCACACCACCGACCCGCATCATATGCACCGAACCCAAAACTACCAGAGTCATCAGTAAATAGCTCCATATCTTCCAACAAGGATGTTGCCTCCCGAAAGAAAACTTTCCCATTGAATCCCGGAGGAAAGTATCCTAAACTTCCAAATCCTCTTTCATGGGCCCCGTAACCCACACATAATGATGCGGGAGCTGGACCCCAACAGTAGCACAGGCCAAGAATCTAATGAAGACCTTCCCCATCAGAATCACTCTACAGACGAAATTGAGGCTGCCCATCAGTGACTGCAGTAACCTCAGTGTCACCTTACGAGCACCCCCAACCGACGTTACGAGTGAGTGGAGTTAGTCAGCTTGTCCTCGGGCAAGTGGCATTCCCCCAACACTGAATCAATCACCAAACCCAGAAAACTAAGGCAAGTCTAGGGCCTCACCGTCTTGTCCACCACCAGCATATTCCGAAGGACTTAGCCACCCATTCCAAGGACCACAACGTCTACCTACAACAATCAGACCCAGCCGGGCCCACGTACAAAATTGTCGAGATAGTGTACCACGGGGGCCCCCCATGTTTCTTCCTTCACCACCCATTCCAAGAAGGTACTGAACTTCTCAAAGTAAGCATAAGAGATCGAGCAGCCCCAGACAAAGATCCACGAAATAAGCCCCGACAAAGAAACACCCCAAGAGGTGGTAACAATCGGAATGGATCGGCAATAAATAGAAAGCTGATTCCACGCCTGCCGTAGCCTTCAGTGCCCCATGCCCGCCCTCCTAACCAACTCAACCGCATGGTAGAATGATCCGTAGGAAATGGAACACAGGGCGACATCGATACCATCATTCACCGAAGATCCCTTCGGATACGATAAATGGTGTATCAATCAAAATTTAGCCACTTCCTTTTTGTGGACATTGGCAGCGGGGTTCGGCAAATGGCCAAGCCATCCTCACCAATTGTACTTACTTACCCAATTGGTCGTGGACCACCTCTGGGTGCTTTACAACTGATTTTAATTTCGACACAGGCGCCCAGCCACTGTAACCCGATGCGGAATGAAGAACCCTTCGGAAAACCCTTTGAACAACAACTCCGCATCATCCTGGTTAATGTAACGGCTTAGCCAAGGTAACACCCTGCTTGTGCTGTTGGCAGTTGAAGACTTACACCATTTGAAGCATCTGGCGAGCCCGTGAGCCCCCCCACAGCCAGAGCACTCATGCTTGAATCTGCATGAGGCCCTACATTTATACTGGCTCTCGTTAAAGAGCCTGCACACCTTTCTTCTGACCGCCCGACGAAAGGGGGCATTCTTCTGCGCCATCAACAATTTCATCCAGAGCGGCAGGTCCATCTAGTCCCATCGCATACCCGGATTGGCGGACAATCGCTGCCAGAATTGCTCATCATACCGCCACCATGCCAAACCACCGTAAGTCTGATAGGCCTCCCAGATCCTGTCCAGATACCAGAATAGCTGGGAACAATGGTCAGAAGATTTCGACCCAACACGCTTGCTAGGATACAAAACGACTTTGGTATCTTCCGATAGCATCATCGTTTCACTCCAGCCCCGGCATCACTGAGAGGCGCATGAGGGAACTGAGTAGGAGGAACAGAGCTCCCTCGCTGCCTGCCTCCACCATTCGCCCGCCTGTTCCTGCCTGCCCGTGCCTGCCTGCTCTGCCCTCCCCTGCCAAAGTGACTTCCATCAGACTGCCTATAGGTCTTTCACCACATGGGTACATGGTTACCTGGGACCTGGACCCCAGGGAAGAATCAACTCCAGCACTCCCAAAGGTAGGGATGCTGGATTGATTTGACAAAAAAAATACTGTGAGTGTGTGTCTGTTATTAAGTGTGTTAGTGTGTGTCAGTGAGAGTGTCAGTGTGTGTCTGTTAGTGAGTGTGCTAGTTTGTGTCTGTTAGTGAGTGTGTTAGTGTGTATCTGTTAGTGAGAGTGTTAGTGTGTGTTTGTTAGTGAGAGTGTTAGTATGTGTCTGTTAGTGAGAGTGTGTGTGTGTGTGTGTGTATGTATGTGTGTGTGTCTGTCTGTTAGGGAGTGTGTATTTGTCTGTCAAAGAGTGTGTATGTCTGTCACTGAGAGTTTATATGTGTTTGTCAGTGAGAGTGTATGTGTCACTGAGATTGTGTGCCTGTCAGTGTGTATGTGTCTCTATCAGTGTGTGTATGCATGTTTCGGTGTGTCTATGCATGACTGTGTGTGTCAGTATGTGTATGTCTGTTAGTGAATGTGTATGTCTGTCAGCTAGTATATGTGTCTGTCAGTAAATGTATGTGTCTGACACTAAGTGGTGTGTGTCTGACACTGAGTGTATATATGTCTGTCAGTGAGTTTGTATGTGTGTATCTGTCAGTAATTATATGTGTCTTAGTGTGTGTGTGTCTGTCACTGAGTGTCAGTGTGTGTCTGTTAGTGAGTGTGTTAGTTTGTGTCTGTTAGTGGGTGTGTTAGTGTGTGTCTGTTAGTGAGAGTGTTAGTGTGTGTTTGTTAGTGAGAATGTTAGTATGTGTCTGTTAGTGAGAGTGTGCGTGTGAATGTGTATGTCTGTCAGCTAGTATATGTGTCTGTCAGTAAATGTATGTGTCTGACACTAAGTGGTGTGTGTCTGACACTGAGTGTATATATGTCTGTCAGTGAGTTTGTATGTGTGTATCTGTCAGTAATTATATGTGTCTTAGTGTGTGTGTGTCTGTTAGTGAGTGTGTTAGTTTGTGTCTGTTATTGGGTGTGTTAGTGTGTGTCTGTTAGTGAGAGTGTTAGTGTGTGTTTGTTAGTGAGAGTGTTAGTATGTGTCTGTTAGTGAGAGTGTGTGTGTGTGTATGTGTGTGTGAATGTGTGTCTGTCAGTGAGTGTGTAGGCATTTCTATCAGTGAGTGTGCATCTGTCAGTGAGTGTGCATGCATGTCTTGTCGGTGAGTGTGTATGTGTGTCTGTCAGTTAATGTGTGTGTCTGTCAGTGAATGTGTGTGTGTGTGTAACTGTGAATGTGTATGTTTCAGTCAAAGTGTGTTGGTAGAGATGTCCCGAACGGTTCGCTGGTGAATAGTTCCTGGCGAATATAGCTTGTTCGCGTTCGCCACAGGTAGCGAACATATGCGATATTCGGTTCGCCCCCTATTCATTATCATTGAGTAAGCTTTGACCATGGACCTCACAGTCAGCAGACACATTCCAGCCAATCAGCAGCAGACCCTCCCTCCCAGACCCTCCCACCACCTGGACAGCATCCATTTTAGATTCATTCGGAAGCTGCATTATTTTTTTTATTTTTTTTTTATTCTTTATTTTTATTTTGGTTGTGCATAAAATAACATTGGGCTTGCACAGCTCCAACAGCTGTTGCAAGCATTTCTTTGACAGGCATTACAAACATAACATGGTATAGTGGGTACTCACAGCATTTATATCTATATTTGCTTTGGTATCTGGTGCCGCACTCTAGCATCCCATGAGGGCGTAAGATTAACCAGCTAGTGTCCCGTACGGGCATAAGACAGACAGTACAGTATAGCTTGCTAGTTGCCCATGCGGGTGTAGGGAACAAACAGTAAGATATATCACTCTGGTAACTCATGTGACGTTAAAGGTGAGGCACAGTGATAATGCTCTCTGGTAACTAAAGGGATGTTAAAGGGACACTCCAGGCACCCAGACCAATTCTGCTCATTGGAGTGGTCTGGGTGCCAACTCCCACTACTCCTAACCCTGTAAGTGTAATTATTGCAGTTTTTTATAAACTGCAATAATTACCTTGCAGGGTTAACTCCACCTCTAGTGGCTGTCTACTAGACAGCCACTAGAGGTCTCTTCCTGGTCCATAGCACAGGAAACCTGTGCTAGAGCGTCGCTGGACATCCTCACGCTGTGTGAGGACCTCCAGCGTTGCTCAAATCCCCATAGGAAAGCATTGAAATTCATTTTCAATGCTTTCCTATGGGGAGACCTTGCCGCGCATGCACATTAGGTCTCCTCGGCCGGTGGGCGGGATCAGCACAGTGATAATGCTCTCTGGTAACTTATGTGGGATGAAAAGTAAAGCACAGTGATAATGCTCTCTGGTAACTCATGTGAAGTTAAAGGTGAAGCACAGTAATAATGCTCTCTGGTAACTCATGTGAAGTTAAAGGTGAAGCACAGTGATAATGTTCTCTGGTAACTCATGTGAAGTTAAAGGTGAAGCACAGTAATAATGCTCTCTGGTAACTCATGTGGGGTTAAAAGTAGAACACAGTGGGGGCGTGGCCGGACCGTGCATGGAGACGGACGGGTAAAACCTGAGCTCCTCGCCCTGGGCCACGAGCAGCGATAATCCACCGTCTCCTTTGCAGATCATGGTCAGGAATAAGAGACCTCAGCTTCTGGGCACGCCGCAGCAGCGCTCACCGCGCAGACCCACGGGCACCATGGATGATTTTGTGTCCACTCCGGCGGAGCTGCGAGATGCCGGGCTGGTGGACAAAATGGCGCCGACCTCCCCCAGCGCGGGAAGCGCGGGAGGGTCCCTGGAGGGAAGTGAGGGAGAAGATGCGCTGGCACTAATTAGGCAGGAGCTGGCTCGGATCTCTGCCCATATGCTCACTAAGGCAGACATCGGCAACCTGCTGCAGGAGTTCCGGACAGCAGTGAGGGAAGAAATCTCCACCCTGCGCACAGACCTGGCGGCAGTGGAGGTGAGGGTGGACGCGCTGGAGACTGAAGCACAGGCGAGTCGTAACCAGCATCGTGCCGGCAAACTCGCGACCACCCGCCAAGGTAACCTTCTCCCGACCCTACGCCGCCAGGTTGAAGATTTGGAAAACCACAGCCACCGCCAAAATATATGGATCCGCGGCCTACCGGAACCAGACACCGCACCACTGCAGGAGACAGTGAGAGCTCTCTTCCGGCAGATTCTAGGTGAGAGCTGCCCCACGGATCTCCAATTTGACAGGGTGCACCGAGCCCTGGGACCCCAGAGACAGGATGGGAAGCCAAGGGACGTTCTCTGCTGCCTCCACGCCTTTAGCCTTAAAGACCAGCTGATGACCGCTACCAGAGGAGTGGATGCGATCACGTTCCAGGGTGTGGAGGTAGCCCTATTTCAGGACCTGTCCAGCCTCACCTTGGATGCAAGGCGGGCTTCCAGACCCATAACAGCGGTCCTCAGGGACAGGAACATTGCGTACAGGTGGGGATTCCCTTTTAGCCTCCAGGTGAGACATGGTGGCTCCTGGCTGCAGATCCGGTGGCCAGATGATGTACCACCACTGCTGAGAACCCTCCGTATCCCCCCTGTGCGCATCCGCAACTGGCTCTTGGAGACCCCGCTGGCACCAAGGGGAAGACCGGCTGATCGAGAGACCCAACCAACACTTCCTCAGGCACGAGAGCCCCCCGCGCGGATGTGGGGAGAACCTGCCGAGGCAGAAGAATAGCATGCCCGAATGCAGCAGCGATTGGTCGAGGCACAAGTTACTGGGGGTTCCGCCTGGGCTGTGGAAGCACGCTGGCCATAGGGGTTTAGTTTTTTAAGGCTGGGTGGGTGGCGGTGCATGGACTGGGGTCCCCCCTCCTCCACTCCCCCCGAGCCGATGGACGAAGCACAGATGCCCTGGGACTTGGCAACGTGGAGCGGGCTCGGCTCCTTATTCTCCTCCTCCCCCACCACTTGCTGGCGTTGGCCCTCCCCCCTCCTCCCGGGCCCCCGCCCTCCTCCCTCTCACCCCTCCCCCCCCTGCAGTGATAGCGATAGGAAGTCCCCGGGGACGCTGGATGGACTGAGGAGGCTGAGACCTCTGTATGAGGACTGCCAAGCTGTGGACACTGTGCAGACCCCTGGACACTGGGGGTGGGGGGCGGGTGGCCGCTGGGGCCGCTTTCTCCCCCTCCCTCCCTTGTCACTCACTTTCTTCCCCCTCCCTCCCTTGTCACTCTCTTTCTCCCCCCTCCCCACTCTCTTTCTCCCCCTCCCCACTCTCTTTCTCCCCCTCCCTCCCTCTCTCCCCACTCTCTTTCCCCCCTCCCTCCCTCCCCACTCTCTTTCTCCACCTCCCCACTCTCTTTCTCCCCCCTCCCTCCCCATTCTCTTTCTCCCCCCTCCCTCCCCACTCGCTTTCTCCCCCTCCCTCCCTTGTCACTCACTTTCTCCCCCCTCCCTCCCTTGTCACTCTCTTTCTCCCCCTCCCCACTCTCTTTCTCCCCCCTCCCTCCCCACTCTATTTCTCCCCCCTCTCTTTCTCCCCCTCCCTCCCCACTCTCTTTCTCCCCCCTCCCCCCCACTCTCTTTCTCCCCCCACCTCTATTGTAGCATGGCCGAGCTCTGTATGGTCCGGCCGGGTACAGGGAGCTTTTGTTTCCTGTACCCGGCCGGACTAACAGGAAGTGCACACTCAGTGTGCACTTCCTGTAAGTCCGGCCGTGTACAGGAGACAGATGCTCCCTGTACCCGCGGACCATACAGGGCTCGGCCACGCTACAGTGAGGGAGTGACAGGAGGGAGCGCTGAGCGCTTCCCTCCTGTCAGCCCCTCTCCTCATGCTGCACCTGGGCGGTGCACCCTCATGGACGCACCAGCTCGGGCAAAGCTGCAGCATGAGGGGGGCCGGCGCTCCTGGCAGCGCCCCTTCCCAAGGGGCGCCCTAGGCGGCTGCCTAGTCCGCCTAACAGGTAGAGCCGGCCCTGAGCAAACACATACTACATTCTCTAAACACACACTCTCTACAACCCCTACACACACTTTGTTACCTATATACACACACAATACAGCCCGTATGCACACACTCGCTATGATACCGGAGAAACTGACGGAAGCGAAGCACAGAGAGATGGACACAGGTTTCTTCAGGAAGGAAGAGATTCTTTATTGGATCACCGATCGGGACTCAGAGGGACTAACGTCACCAAAATACAGCAAGTTCTGAGCCCCGGACAATAGTGCAGGCTCCTTATATAGGCACATAACTCCTCCCATATTAAGCTCCACCCGCACATTCTCTTAACCAATCAACACAAATAAGAATTAACTTCCTGTTTGACCGCATGGCTTGTCCAGCACAATGGAGGAGGGGGAATACTACATCCTGTATTCTTGCACATGCTCCGTACACTACTGATCGTATCTTGCCTCGTGCAACCAACTGATGGATACGTCAGCATATGCACGTACACATGCCACGTGGTAATCTCGGCCTACTAAATTTATTTTTACCGAGATTCCACCACATTCCCCCCTTTGATGCCTCTTGATATTTCACAATCACTTGAGGCATCACTTAACCTTGGTTTGCTTACACCACAAGTTACCTTGAACCAGACCAGACTTATCTTATGATGTGAATCTTCAACACTCATCTTCCTGCATTGGTTCTCCCTGATCTAAAGCCTTATACTTATAAATCGCCATTATCTGTGCAGCAGCCTTCCTCTCTGCTATATTTCCTATCAGGCTTTGCACAGACCTAACTACTAAGGGTATAAGACACGGCAGGACTAGACACAACATTAAAATCAGTAGGACTCCACCTACCACTGCCTTAAGCCCTCCAAACCACTCATACCAGCTACCAAACCAACTACTTGGATTATACCCTTTCCATACCTGAGTAGGCACATGCGCTAGTTTAACCATATGGCTAGTAAGCTCAGCTATTGCTTGCCCTTCGTCATCTATTTGAAGACAGCAATTGCTCAGGTTAAACTTCCCACATACACCTCCCTCTACTGCCAAAAGGTAATCCAAGGCTAATCTATTTTGGTAGACTGCTGTCCTCATCCTGGTGTTATGCTTCGCTAGAAGATTGAGCGCTTGTGATGTTTCGTTAGTGATAATCTCAACCACCGCCTGTAATCTTATAATACGGTTGAGCATATAAATAGGGGTTCTGTAACCAAAGGTACCATCCTCAGCCCACGTGGCTGGCCCATAATAATCTATGATACGCTGGGGAGGCCATTCATTATCTTCCCAAGTGCCTATCTCTATGGGTCCCCTTTTCTTCCTATGATTCACATCATACACTTTAACACCTAAAGTCTCACCTGTTTCAATCGGTAACAAGAAGAAGGATGGTTTGAGCATACCCAACACACATGCCCCTTCCCAGTCCTGTGGCAACTCCGAATAGGCTTTCTTACCACAGATCCAGTACAAATTTGCTAGGGCTCTCCAGGTAGATGTGATGGATAAATCAAACCACACATCCTTTAAATTGGCGTATCTAGCAAACGGGTTAGATGGTTCTGAGACATTTGAAGCCGACCACCAAGTTGTATTCTTTGTATCATCATCATAAGCTTTTTGCCCTAGACAAGTTAATTCTCCTACAGAAGTGTTATACATTATTCCTTTCCTTGCTATGCAAACATAACCTATGATGGAGGTCTTTAATCTCCACTCAGATTTACCTCTAACACTCATATGATAATCGGCTTGTGTAGATATTAGTTGGTCAACTGCCTCAGAACCGGACATTACCACCTTTGCTTCCCAAGGCCATTGGTCTCCCATGTTAGTACCTCCACACACATAGCAGTTGGTAACATTAAGACTACCGGCAATACTTTCGGCTAAATCGATGAACAGGTTTTTAGCATTATGGGGGATCTTATTATCTATACTCATCTCTTCATAAAAGGAATGGTATACTTGATGAGTTTGGGAGGATACCGTATCAGTCTCTATCCCTATAAATAATACTGTCCCAGGATCTAAACCCGTCCCGTATATCTGAAACCCAAATAAATTACCATATTTGTCTAAGAACTTATCGGGGTTATTTATAAATATATGGATGGGATTACATTCCATAGACTTACAATATGGGCTAGTCGGCAACTTAGTCACTATCATGTCTTTGTCTACTGTCTGTCCCCAAGTCGCCCACCCCACACAAGACCAATATGGGCAAAAGTTATAGTCTTTATTTGGGCATCTAGGACTCACATATTTATTTTTACTACTGGGACAAATATATTTATCATTAGACCCATACGTCCTCTTCCATCTAAGATCCCCACATACATTCCACGGCTTTCTACCACTCGATATCGCTTTACACGCATCAAATAGCAGAACACCCGAAGAATGTACGGATTCTAACACCGTCTTATTAATTAGGGTCCCCTGAGGATCTCCATTCCTGAGAGTCAACCAAATTGTACGAGGTTGATACTCCGGACTGAAGCACCTAGGTTCTCCTACTCCTAAATGGCACACACTATAGTCTATATTTAAGTATCTACATCTCGATACATCTCCTTTACACTCGTATTGTGAATGCCAAATTAGGGTTTGGGAAATATGGTTACCTGTTCTCGTAGTCTTAATGCATACCTCACAGCTAGGAGTGTCGGTACCTCTACCTTCCTGAATATAAAAACACATATAAATAAACACTATCAAAAGCACATCTTTCGCCGTCATCCTCAGTCTTCGTCCGTGCGAAGGCGCCTCAGCTTCCAGGATGTGAGGGCTGCAGGGAATGGAGTTCTGCTCGTCTTCACAGGTGTCCCTTCGAGACTTTCCTGGCTTATATACTATGTGTTGGTAAGCGGACAGGCTTTATTATGGCCTTCTCACTCACGCACCAAATCCCAAAAATAATAAAATTTGTAATCCACAATAGTTCCTCGTTACTCCGACTGAGTAGTGCGTTTTAACCGGATCTTGCAGGGATTCTCTGGATCTGCTGTGACTTGCCAAGAATCGACTGCTGCTGGCTTAACCCTGGAGTGATGTATCCACGGAGTCACTTCGGCTACTTTTATCGCTGTAGGGGTAGACAAAAGAACAACATAAGGACCTCTCCACTTAGGCCCTAACGGTACATTATTCCACTCTTTAATCCATACTTGATCTCCTGGATGATAACTATGAACAGGGGGATAAATATTCACAGGTAATCTATCTTGTACCCATTTCTGTACCTCCTCCATAGTCTTACCCAACTCTACAACCTGCTGCCGAGTAATTCCTTCTCCCAACTGACTCAAATCCCCCCTTAAGTTACCAAGTACGGGAGGTGGTCGCCCATACATAATTTCAAAAGGAGAGAGGCCCATCCTTCTGGTAGGGGTACTGCGGATTCGCAATAGAGCTATGGGTAAGAGAACGTTCCACTTAAGTTGGGTTTCCTGACACATTTTAGCCAACTGGTTCTTAATAGTTCTATTCATTCTCTCTACCTTACCAGAACTCTGGGGTCTATATGCAGTATGAAGCCTCCACTTTATACCAAGCATATGAGTCAGTTGTTGTAGGCACTGATGAACAAAAGCTGGACCATTGTCCGATCCTATAGAACAGGGTAGTCCATATCGGGGTATGATTTCTCGTAGCAGGAATCTCACAACTTCTCCTGCTTTCTCTGTACGAGTAGGACATGCTTCTACCCAGCCTGAATAGGTGCACACAATTACCAGCAGGTAACGATGTCCACCCGATTTAGGCATCACTGTAAAGTCTATTTGTAGATCGGACATGGGGAGTCCCCCCATAAACTGGACTCCTGGTGGCTTTACTGGTCCTTGTCTTGCATTATTTTTAGCACACGTTACACATCTTCGTACAATGGCCTGAGTCAAGTTGGACAATCTTGGTATGTAGAAATGTTTTCTGAGAGATTCTTCAGTACTGTCTCTCCCAGAATGTGTCCCGTTATGATAATTTTGGACAATTTCTACCGCTAGTGATGCTGGTATGACTATTCTTCCATCTTCTAGCTGATACCACTTGTTCTCCAAATACTTTCCTGGTTCAGTCTTTAACCACTCCTCTTCTTGAGCTGTATAAACTGGAGTCCATTGGGACAGTGGAGTTGGTATAAGAGCAGCTATATGCCCCACATACTCCTGTCTTCCTGATTCAGCAGCACGCTTAGCTGCACTATCTGCCATCCGATTTCCCTTGGTTACATCACCATCTCCTCTCAGATGCGCTCGACAATGTATGATACCGACTTCTTTCGGTTCCCACACTGCTTCCAATAGTTGTAGGATTTCAGCTGCGTACTTGATTTCTTTTCCTTCTGAATTCAGTAGTCCTCTTTCTTTATACAAAGCTCCGTGGGCATGAGTGGTTAAAAACGCATATTTGGAGTCCGTGTAGATGTTCACTCTTAAACCTTCAGCCAATTGTAACGCTCGTGTTAGTGCTATTAATTCTGCCTTTTGTGCTGATGTTCCTTTCGCCAGTGGCCGAGCTTCTATCACCTTGTCTATTGTTGTCACTGCATATCCTGCATAGCGGATCCCTTCTTTCACATAACTACTGCCGTCGGTATAATATTGAACATCGGGGTTCTGGATGGGAAAATCACGAAGATCTGGTCTACTTGAGAATACTTCATCCATTACTTCCAAACAATCATGTTGACTTTCAGTAGGTTGTGGCAAAAGGGTAGCTGGATTTAAGGTGTTTACAGTCTCTAAATGCACTCTTGGGTTTTCACACAACATTGCTTGATACTTGGTCATACGGCTGTTACTAAACCAATGATTTCCTTTGTAATCCAACAACGTCTGTACTGCATGTGGGACTCGTACATAAAGTTCTTGACCCAGAGTGAGTTTATCGGCTTCAGCTACTAGCAGGGCGGCTGCAGCTACGGCTCTTAGACAAGGTGGAAGTCCGCTGGCCACTGCATCCAATTGCTTAGACATGTAGGCAACAGGTCTTTGCCATGATCCCAAGTACTGTGTCAATACTCCCACAGCCATTCTCCTTTGCTCGTGTACATATAAGTAGAATGGTCGTGTGTGATCAGGTAGACCTAATGCTGGGGCACTCATCAAAGCCTTCTTCACATCTTCAAATGCCGTTTGCTGTTCTTGGGTCCATAAGAAGGGGTCGTGCTCTGTACCTTTGATAGCTGCGTACAGAGGTTTTGCCAGTATCGCATAGCTGGGAATCCATATCCTACAGAAGCCTGCTGCCCCCAAGAATTCTCGCACTTGTCTTCTATTCTTGGGTATTGGTATTTGGCAGACAGCTTCTTTTCTCTCTGGCCCCATAATTCTTTGACCTTCAGAGATATGGAATCCCAGATATTTGACAGTTGGCAAACACAACTGAGCCTTCTTTCTAGACACCTTGTATCCTGCCTTCCAGAGAATGTGTAGTAGATCGTGCGTTGCTTGCTGACAGATTTCTTTTGTAACTGCTGCTATCAACAAGTCATCTACATATTGTAACAATACACACTCTCCTGGGATGGACTCGAAATCCAGTAGATCTTGACTTAGGGCTGAACCAAATAGGGTAGGTGAATTTTTAAACCCTTGGGGCAGTCTTGTCCAAGTCATCTGGCGTTTTGAGCCCGTTACAGCGTTCTCCCATTGGAAAGCGAAAATACATTGACTTTCTGCGGCTATTCGGAGGCAAAAGAAGGCATCTTTGAGATCTAAGACTGTGAAGTAAGTAGCCCCGCCCGGAATTAAAGCAAGCAGGTTATATGGATTGGGTACAACTGGATGTATACTAACAACCGCATCATTGACTGCTCTCAAGTCCTGCACAGGTCGATACTCATCTGTACCGGGCTTTTGAACAGGCAGCAATGGGGTGTTCCAGGGGGAAGTACAGAATTTTAGGATACCATACCGTATGAACTTATCCAGATAGGATTGGATGTTCTTCTTAGCCTTCTGCGGAATGTGGTATTGTCTTAGGCTCACTGGATAAACCCCAAGTTTTAGTTCAATTTTTATAGGTGGAATATTGCGGGCCAGTACTGGTGGGTTGTTCTCTGCCCAAACTCCTGGTATGTTAAATAATGTCTCATCACTCCTAGGGTTTTGGCTAGTCAACGCTGTATAAAGTCGCCACTCTTCTTCCTTTGGTACGGATAATGTCATGATACCTGAAGGTCCATTAAACTTTAAAGATGTTGTTCCATTTGGTAGGAACGTAATCTGCGCTTGTAATTTTGATAGCATATCACGTCCCAGCAATTGGACTGGACATTCAGGCATATAAAGGAATTGATGTTTTATTACGTGGCCTCCCAATGTACAGAGTCGACTTTTAAGAACCGGTTTTTCAGCACTTCTTCCAGTTGCTCCTATCACAGTAATAGTCCTTCCAGATGGAGGAGCAACTAGATTAGTCACCACTGAATGTTCAGCACCAGTGTCGATCATGAACGCACTCCTTTTCCCCCCTATTGATACTTCGACCATAGGCTCCGCTCGACCAAGGGGGATGGAGCCCGGTCGGTATCAATAGTCCTCCATGACCGTGTCAGCCAATCCTACAAAGTCCCTACCTTCTCTATCGCGGGACCTTTGCGCTGCTGGAATATACCTGTCTTCCCTAACACTTCCTCTGTTCCCATTACTCCCTCTATTACCATTACTCCCTCCGGGGCCTCCTCTACCTCTCGCTCTGCCTCTAAAGTTTCCGTAGCCTGCCCTGGGTAGGTCTCTCTCGTACTGCTCTCTTTGCGGACATTCGTTCCTCCAATGCCCTTCTTCCTTGCAATACGCGCACTGATTCCTACTCAAAGGCTCCCTACTCCATCTATTATCGCCTCTATCTGGGCCCCGTCTATCTACGCCTGCGATCGCTACCGCTAGCATATCAGCCTTTTTACGCATCTTGCGCTCCTCCTCTTTCTTACTTTCTGTTTCCCTATTCATATAAACCTTATTCGCTACCTCCATTAGTTGGGTGATTGACATACCTGCAAACCCTTCTAACTTTTGTAGCTTGCGCTTAATATCTCCGTAAGCTTGGCTGACAAAGGCAGAGTTCACCATTCGGGAATTATCTGCGTCTTCCGGATTAAAGGGGGTATACAAGCGGTATGCCTCCAATAATCGGTCATAAAAGACACTGGGCGCTTCATCGCTTTTCTGAATCACCTCAACTGTCTTCGACATGTTAATAGCTTTCTTTCCTCCGGCTTTCATGCCAGCAATTATAGCGTCTCTATAGGCTCTGAGTTGAACCATGTCAGCACCATTTACATTCCAATCAGGATCGGTGTTGGGATAATGTGTTGCGGCCCATGCTGATGGATTGGCTTGGTTCAAAGTACGGGCTTTATCCTCTAGTGCCTTAATGGCTGCTTGATTTATTCTTGTCCTTTCCTCATTGTTGAATAAAGTCATTAATAACTGCTGGCAATCAGCCCATGTCGGGTTATGTGTCTGTACTATTGAGGTGAACAGATCAGTCATAGCTTGTGGTTTCTCAGTATACGAGGAATTGTGGGTTTTCCAGTTTAAAAGATCGGTTGTCGTGAATGGGACATATACAAAGACTGGGTCAGCATGTGCCATTTGGCCTGCGGCATCGATATAGGCTGACCCAGGATTCAGACGAAGAGGCATCTGATAGTGTTTTAATTGTTGGGCACCGGTCAACTGTCGGGTCTGTATGGGGCTACGTGGAGGGGCGTCAGTCATAGGTTCCAGTCGGGGAGAAGTAGGGTATGGGGATGTGGGAGCTTGGTTTTGGGAAAAGGTGGTAAATAGAACACTTCGAGTCGAGCTAGATGAAGCTTGACCGGAAGTCTGAAGTGGCGCCAAATCAGGATATTCGTTTTTAATGGGGGTTGGTTCTGATTCCGGAAGGGGAGATTTAGTACGAGGGGGGGTGGATCCTGTACTGGAGGAGGAAGCGGAAGTGGATGGGGGTAATGAGGGGAGGGTTGCAGGACTTCCTGCATTTGCGTCACTTCCTCTTAACGGAAAGTAAGGGGGCGGCAAAGGGATCTCGGACTCAGGGGGCGTGTCCAAAATGGGCCTAACACCAGTCCTAGTGGACGAACAAGTTCTAGCTACCATGAGGCGACACTGCTCCTCGTGGCATGTCCGGAGCCATTTTGGCGAGTCATTTACGGCCTGTCTCCAACAATCAATATAAGGAAACTGGCCGTAAAGTTCAGGCCTACCTGATACAGCCACGTGTACGCGCTGTACCAGAGTTGGATCCAAACTGCCACGTGGCGGCCATGCCGCAACCAAAGTAGGCCACTCCCTAGTACACAAAGTGACCAAACGTACAGGAGACATTTTAACCCCAAAATCACAAATTTTGAATCCCTTTTTAAAATTCTTCACCATACAACCTAAGGGATCCGGAATCGTTGACTGCGACGCACCCATACTCAACAATGGAACGTCGTCGACAACGAATACTATACACGCGTACTATTCAACAGTCACACCCGTTTCCTCTGGCAACAGCACCACGTGGTACGGTTACCAAGTGAAACGTACACAATAACAATAAACACTCAGGGAATTCCCGTACACACACAACTGTTACACCAGTCACTATATAATCAATATTATGCCCTTTGGCGTAACTATACAGTCACCCACACTATAATTCTCTATATACGAATTACCCGTCTATAACACACCCCAGTAACATCGTCTTTTACAAATAGCGGTTACAGTACGGTTAGCATAGGTCAAAGCACAAGTTAAGGTCACAATACAATTATTAGTGGTTATGGTGTTAAACATGCAATGGACGACAATGATTAGTACTTATATATAGTGTCAGTAAATATACAGGGTTATGGTACCGTGCACTATAATACAGCAACACACTATTAACACTCTCGCTAGACGGCTGAGCTCGCGCTATCTAACAAGATATACACTTTACTAAACAATCGTTAACACATTTACAATTCCCAACTAAACTATTGGCCAGTACCTTGATGGACTACCTAAAACTATATACACCCGTTTTGGTTAGCCACACTGCCCAATCACCACATATAGCGAGCTAGAGAACCGAATTTACACAGGCGCCTCTTAGTCGCACTATCAAAAGTCTAGTGGGTTCCAAATTTACACGCCTTCCCACTTAGCCCAGATAGGTTGAGAGCTAGCGAACCGAATTTACACAGGCGCCGCTTAGTCTCCCGGTCCCTCCGACCTAGCGAACGTAATATACACCCTAGAACGCTAGTCTAGACAAGACACCGGTGTCCGGCTAGGGCTATTTACACCAGGACCCCGCCTGACTAACAAAATCAAACGGTCTGACTAAAGAGCGTTCGATCGAGCGGTGCGCCTTCGCTCCTTCCCTCCGACAGAGGGGGCAGATACACAGATTCAAAACCCCTTTGGGCCTACCGCACAATCGGTATACCCCTAGTGGGTCCTGCCGTCTAAAACAGCAGTTGTCTTACCTCCTCGTTCCTGAACCTGAGTTCACACTCATCGACGGGGACACCCCAGCACTTCTCACGTAGAGGCCGATGATCTCCTGGACAACAGACCAGTGGCGCCGAGACGAAGGGAGGTCCACGCAGAAGTTCAGGGGTGCAGCCGTAGAGAACGTGGGCAAAGATAGACCGTCTCACGCCTCTGCCTCTCAGCTACCGTTGAACGATGAGCTTCCCGGCCAATGCACCAAATGATACCGGAGAAACTGACGGAAGCGAAGCACAGAGAGATGGACACAGGTTTCTTCAGGAAGGAAGAGATTCTTTATTGGATCACCGATCGGGACTCAGAGGGACTAACGTCACCAAAATACAGCAAGTTCTGAGCCCCGGACAATAGTGCAGGCTCCTTATATAGGCACATAACTCCTCCCATATTAAGCTCCACCCGCACATTCTCTTAACCAATCAACACAAATAAGAATTAACTTCCTGTTTGACCGCATGGCTTGTCCAGCACAATGGAGGAGGGGGAATACTACATCCTGTATTCTTGCACATGCTCCGTACACTACTGATCGTATCTTGCCTCGTGCAACCAACTGATGGATACGTCAGCATATGCACGTACACATGCCACGTGGTAATCTCGGCCTACTAAATTTATTTTTACCGAGATTCCACCACAGCTACATCTCCTATAACACTATGCCCCCTATAAACACATTCTCTACAGACCCTGGCCACACATATTACACCACAAATATGAACGAAATTGACCTATTTACACAATACCACACCACACTCTACAAACGCAATCCCACAAGCAGGCTCCAAACACATGCATGATACGCTTTCCTGGCCCTTTTGTCCTCTGGTATCCCACTTATGGAGACACCAGAGACAAGTTAAAAGCAAACACAGAGCAGGCATGTTATTAAAATTGCTTGCGCTGCGCAGAACAAATACAGGGCCTTTTTCTCATGCAAGAGCTCTTCAGCTGGGCTCTACACATAGAACCAACATGCTCACTTTAAGAGGGGGCGTGCTTATCATTAGTGGTGACAAAAGACACCCTTTCTGGCCCTGCCCCCTTCTCAGGGGGCCGCTGTGATTAAAAAATGTCCTGCCCGGATTTTTTTCGCAGTCCAAGTTTATTATAAATTTTGCAAAAATAAAATGATAAATGTTATCTGAACACCGTTGTTTACGGTCATGACTTGTTATAGATCTCTTATCATTTTATGTTTTTGGAAGGAAACGCAAAATATGTTTTTTGATTAATTCTTTTGTTGATGGACGAGGTGTAGAGGCAATATTTCTTGGTAATCTATATCTTTATGACTCCCGTTTAACTTCCAAATCACCACTAACAAGTCCGATTACATCTACAACTATTGGGAAAATGTGCTCGAAAGATGTTGAGTCGCATATTTTTTTTTTTACTGGCCAAGACTTACTCAACGTATCTCAACGTACCTGCTTGAATTGAGTCTTGATGAGTTGTTTCCACTGATGCTTGCTGCCTATCTGCATTCTCATTGTGTGATATAACTGCTAATTTTGTTCAATCATTCCATCCATTGTAAAATGTATTCTTTTAAACTGTATTCAAGTACCATGCTGTAAGAAAACTTTGAGATTACCTGTGTGGCAGAATTATGTCAGGTGTTTGAAATCTTTTTCAAGGCTTGGATCATTGACCAAACTTGAAAGTTTATTAAAATGCTTATTGATTACATGGTGAAGAATCTCATTCCACTTATCTTTTAGTAATTCATGATTCCGTTGACAATAGTAACATGACGATTAGAAATGATTAATTATTGAACTAGTACAAGGAAGCAATTCTTTGCAGTGATTATTCCAAGTCTGTTGCGTAGACTCTTACAGTAGTGCCATATATCAAATTGATGCATCATTTTAAAAATATTTTTCTCTCATTCATTTTCTAATGGTTACATGCCTGTCCGTAACAACTACACCAATTTTGATTCCATCTAATAAGAGCTGATCAATGCAATTGATGAATGATTTTACTCCATGGTAACTGAAGAACGTTTTGCAGTATAACCGGGGCTGTCAAATTATCCATCTCCAGCTACTGACAATTTTGACAATATCAAATAGCACACTGACCGCAGTCCACTCTTTCAAATACTTGGGTATGATGTTAGACCCCAATCTATCTTTTGGCCTCCACATAAGATACCGAACGGCAGCCACCCAGATACCGCACTAAAGTACCGATTAACCTGCGGTTAGAGAAGTGTGAACGCTTAATAAGGTACACACTTCTCTCTGGGGTGGTCTTTTGGTTCGGTAGTTTACATTCGTATGGAGTACGGATGGAAACTACCGAACAATCATACGGATCCCACATACATTTTAACCATTGAAACAGAAACAACACACAAATTGCAATATTATTACAGTCTTTTAGGACAGCCCTGGTACTATCTGCTACAAAGAGTGTAAAAAAAATATATCTATCTATCTCGGCCTTTACCTAAAGCTATGTATGACTGTCTGGTTAATGCTCTTGTCACAGTTTCAAGTAAATGAATTATTTAACAAGACATCTAAAAGAGTAAATTTGCGAAACTACTCGAATTGGGCACATTTGAGTCACTGTAGAACTAGAACAGTTGGGAAACAACCAGAAACTAGAAAAAATGGCACAAGGAACTCTTAAAAATGAAGCAAGAATTACAAGAAGCAAAGTTCCTCCCTTCATCCTACTAACAGTTCAAAAGAAGTATATCCTGAACAAAACTAGGCACACAGGTGTGCCTGTTGTAATGCAGCAGGAATGCTGACTGCTTAACAAGCCAGCAGGAAGATCAAAAGATCTCCCTGACTTCCGTCCCAACAAGTCAAGAAATAGTGCTGGCCACGAACACCAGACGGCCGCTGATGCTAAGGGACAGAGAGAGAGAGAACTTGGCCTGTACCTCCAGGCCAAGTTCTCTGCTCCTTATACTTTATTAGAGCATTGTTTCAGGTTCCCATGGCAGCGCAGAACACCTTTCCTGGCGCCAACTGGAAGGGGCTTCCTCTAACCCCCCAACTACAGGTCCTAGCACCCCACTACTGCCCCTAACCTCCACCACAGGTCCTAATACCCCTCTACACTGAGGATAAATGGAATATCTTCAAATATTAGAAAGGTACACTTATCAGTATGTACCATTGCGTAATAAATATAAAAGAAACAAATTACAAACTAATGTGCCTTAGTGGGAAAGTAAATCAAGACATTCAAAATAAGAAAAGGGCATGTAAAGCATTTAATTCAGACAGATCAGAGGTATCCTATATAAGGTATAAGGAAATCAACAATGCATGCAAAAGGCATTTACCGGTAGATTGACTAAACTAGAAAATGAGAATGTGATAGTGAAAGAGAGCAAAGACGACTCCAAAAAAATCTACAAAGAAAAAGTACATACATTCTAAAAATGAAAGGTATGTACACTGAAAACAGAGATGGCTGTGTTAGTTAATGAAGACCATGAAAAGGCAGAAATATTAAATAATAATTTTTTCCCAGGATATATTAGGGAGGAACCTATGGCAAGAGACATGAATATGATTTCTGTACAAATTTGCAGAATAATTGTGATTGGATAACTCAAGACAAGGTGCTGCAGAAGTGTAGAAATAAGATTCTAGCAACTTTACCCCCGTTATTGAAATGAATGTTCACAAATAATTTTTTGAGTTGGAGAAAATCCTTAAGTCCGAAATGAGAGACTGGTGGGATAGTGCTCTGCTAAATAAATATGTGGAAAATAAATTTATCCCCAGGGGGCTTAGGTACAAAAACAGCCTTTTTTTATGATAATGCTATTTTAGAACAGGAATGGTTGGGGGCTCTTGATAACTGTTCTTTTGTACTAATGGATATTCTAATTAGATATAGGGAGTCTAGGCTCCTTATTACCGAAACGAAAATTAAAGATTTACAAGAACAGATTAGCTCCACACAGCAACCATCTACAACTATCTTGCAACTGGATGAAACTACGAATCAAAAATTGATTACGTTTGAGAAAGAACTAATAATACATAAGAATAAGAAATTTCAAAGGGATAAATTGGACTATCAGAACGAACAAGTTAGCAGTTGGCAAAGAAAGCGTAAATCGAGATCGACCTTTGATAGAAGTGTTTCTTATATGCCACCAACTGAGAAGGCCAGTCCTCATCATTCTAACGTGCCATTTAGAGGTAATCAGAGACAGAAATATGGATCTTATGCTGATATGGGAACACATTACCCCCTACTACATATGGGGATAAATCTACCCATAGGAGATATTACTCATCTCTAGTGATGTACCGAACTGTTCGCTGGCGAATAGTTCCCGGCGAACATAGCGTGGTTGCGTTCACCACGGTGGGCGAACACATGCGCGGTTTGATCCGCCCCCTATTCATCATCATTGAGCAAACTTTTACCCTGTGCCTCACGGTCAGCAGACACATTCCAGCAAATTAGCAGCAGACCCTCCCTTCCAGACCCTCACACCTCCTGTACAGCATCCATTTTAGATTCATTCTGAAGCTGCATTCTTAGTGAGAGGAGGGAAAGTGTAGCTGCTGCTCATTAGATAGGGAAATTGATAGCTAGGCTAGGGTATTCAGTGTCCACTACAGTCCTAAAAGACTCATCTGATCTCTGCTGTAAGAACAGCACCCCAAAAAACCCTTTTTAGGGCAAGAACATCAGTCTGCTTTTTTTTTCCTGTGTAATCTAATTGCAGTTGCCTGCCTGCCAGCTTCTGTGTCAGGCTCACAGTGGATACTGTGCCCACTTGCCCAGTGCCACCACTCATATCTGGTGTCACAATAGCTTAAGCTTGACATTTAAAAAGAAAAAAACATTTTTCACTGTAATAGATTGAATAGCAGTTAGTTGTCTGCCAGCTTCTGTGTCGGGCTCACAGTGGATACTGTGCCCACTTGCCCAGTGCCACCACTCATATCTGGTGTCACAATAGCTTAAGCTTGACATTTAAAAACAAAAAAATGTTTTTCACTGTAATAGATTGAATAGCAGTTAGTTGTCTGCCAGCTTCTGTGTCGGGCTCACAGTGGATACTGTGCCCACTTGCCCAGTGCCACCACTCATATCTGGTGTCACAATAGCTTAAGCTTGACGTTTAAAAACAAAAAGATGTTTTTCACTGTAATAGATTGAATAGCAGTTAGTTGTCTGCCAGCGTCTGTGTCAGGCTCACAGTGGATACTGTGCCCACTTGCCCAGTGCCACCACTCATATCTGGTGTCACAATAGCTTAAGCTTGATATTTAAAAACAAAAAAACTTTTTTCACTGTAATAGATTGAATAGCAGTTAGTTGTCTGCCAGCTTCTGTGTCAGGCTCACAGTGGATACTGTGTCCACTTGCCCAGTGCCACCACTCATATCTGGTGTCACAATAACTTAAGCTTGACATTTAAAAACAAAAAACTTTTTCACTGTTATAGATTGAATAGCAGTTAGTTGTCTTCAAGCGGGTGTCAGGCCTTCAGCGTGTACTCTGCCAACCTCAGCAAGTGCACTTTGCCACTCATATCAGGTGTGACAATAGCGTGCTTTTAAAAAGAAAAAAGTTTTTCCACTGTAATAGATTGAATAGCAGTTAGTTGTCTGCCAGCTTCTGTGTCAGGCTCACAGTGGATACTGTGCCCACTTGCCCAGTGCCACCACTCATATCTGGTGTCACAATAGCTTAAGCTTGACATTTAAAAACAAAACTTTTTTTTTCACTGTAATAGATTGAATAGCAGTTAGTTGTCTGCCAGCTTCTGTGTCAGGCTCACAGTGGATACTGTGCCCACTTGCCCAGTGCCACCACTCGTATCTGGTGTCACAATAGCTTAAGCTTGACATTTAAAAACAAAAAAAGTTTTTCACTGTAATAGATTGAATAGCAGTTAGTTGTCTGCCAGCTTCTGTGTCAGGCTCACAGTGGATACTGTGCCCACTTGCCCAGTGCCACCACTCATATCTGGTGTCACAATAGCTTAAGCTTGACATTTAAAAACAAAACTTTTTTTTCACTGTAATAAATTGAATAGCAGTTAGTTGTCTGCCAGCTTCTGTGTCAGGCTCACAGTGGATACTGTGCCCACTTGCCCAGTGCCACCACTCGTATCTGGTGTCACAATAGCTTAAGCTTGACATTTAAAAACAAAAAACTTTTTTCACTGTTATAGATTGAATAGCAGTTAGTTGTCTGCAAGCGTCTGGGTGTCAGGCCTTCAGCGTGTACTCTGCCAACCTCTGCAAGTGCACTTTGCCACTCATATCTGGTGTCACTATAGCGTGCCTTTAAAAAGAAAAAACAGTTTTTCCACTGTAATAGATTGAATAGCAGTTAGTTGTCTGCCAGCTTCTGTGTCGGGCTCACAGTGGATACTGTGCCCACTTGCCCAGTGCCACCACTCATATCTGGTGTCACAATAGCTTAAGCTTGACATTTAAAAACAAAATCTTTTTGTCACTATAATAGATTGAATAGCAGTTAGTTGTCTGCCAGCTTCTGTGTCAGGCTCACAGTGGATACTGTGCCCACTTGCCCAGTGCCACCACTCATATCTGGTGTCACAATAGCTTAAGCTTGACATTTAAAAACAAAAAACTTTTTTCACTGTAATAGATTGAATAGCAGTTAGTTGTCTGCCAGCTTCCGTGTCAGGCTCACAGTGGATACTGTGCCCACTTGCCCAGTGCCACCACTCATATCTGGTGTCACAATAGCTTAAGCTTGACATTTAAAAATAAAAATAAAAATTTCACTGTAATAGATTGAATAGCAGTTAGTTGTCTGCCAGCTTCTGTGTCAGGCTCACAGTGGATACTGTGCCCACTTGCCCAGTGCCACCAATCATATCTGGTGTCACAATAGCTTAAGCTTGACATTTAAAAAGAAAAACATTTTTTTCACTGTAATAGATTGAATAGCAGTTAGTTGTCTTCAAGCGGGTGTCAGGCCTACATCCGTTTGAAGAAATGAGTGATGCGCAAACATTATTGCCAGAGGATGTAGATAACAGGGATATGTCTCAGGCAGGCATTATTACACACATGGACGTACGGTGTGATGATGATGATGTTGTACCCGCTGCTGCTTCCTTTGCTGAGTTGTCAGATACAAGTGAAGCGGTTGATGATGACGTTGCGTCCATGGATCTCACGTGGGTGCCCGCTCGGCAAGAAGAAGAACAGGACGAAAGTTCAGATGGGGAGACAGAGAGGAGGAGGAGGAGGAGGAGACGAGTTGGAAGCAGGGGGAGGTCGTCCCAAGGAGCTAGTGGCACAGTCAGACAGCATGCATCAGCACCCGGGGTCAGCCCGACAGCACGCCAATCAACGCATGCTGTGTCCACCACCAGAATGCCGTCATTGCAGAGCTCAGCAGTGTGGCATTTTTTTTGTGTGTCTGCCTGTGACAACAGCGATGCCATTTGCAACCTGTGCCAAAAGAAACTGAGTCGTGGGAAGTCCAATACCCACCTAGGTACAACTGCTTTGCGTAGGCACATGATCGCACATCACAAATGTCTATGGGATCAACACATGAGTACAAGCAGCACGCAAACTCCTCCTGGTCCAGCATCTTCAGCCACATCAACCACTGCTGTCCTCCTTGCCCCCTCTCAACCATCTGCCACTCCATCTCCCGCCTTGAGCAGTTCCCGCTCATCTGCCCACAGTCAGGTGTCTGTCAAGGACATGTTTGAGCGTAAGAAGCCAATGTCAGAAAGTTACTCCCTTGCCCAGCGTCTGACAGCTGACTTGTCCGAACTATTAGCCCGCCAGCTTTTACCAAACAAGCTGGTGGAGTCTGAGGCGTTCAAAAAATTTGTAGCTATTGGGACACCGCAGTGGAAGATACCCGGACGAAATTTCTTTTCACAAAAGGCAATCCCCAACCTGTACTCGATTGTGCAAAAGGAAGTAATGGCATGTCTGGCACACAGTGTTGGCACACACCTCCTCTACTCCTCCTACTCCATCCTCTTCCATAACCTCCTCGGCTGAGTCCTCTTCTGCTGCTGCATCTTGCTCCACATCAACGGCACCCCCCCAGCTCCCCAGGTACTATTCCACATCCCGGATACGGCAGTGTCACGCCGTCTTGGGTTTGACTTGCTTGAAAGCAGAGAGTCACATCGGACAAGCACTCCTGTCCGCCCTGAACGCACAGGTGGAAAAGTGGCTGACTCCGCAGCAACTGGATATCGGCAAAGTGGTTTGTGACAACGGAAAAAATTTGTTGGCGGCATTGAAGTTGGGCAAGTTGACACATGTGTGTAATCTGATCGTACAACGCTTTGTGCATAAGTACACAGGCTTACAGGACATCCTGAAGCAGGCCAGAAAGGTTTAGTAACACGATGTTCCCCCCTTTATCTGCTGGTTTTATTACAACGTTATTCAACATTGTCAATTCTTTTAGGGCTTTTCGTTCCGTGGTAGATAGATTGTTGTCCAGTGGGCGTTCAAAACGCATCTTTTGCAAATCGCTAGTGGTCATTTCTACGAACAGATCTACATGTGGGGAATCTTTCAAGTTGGGGGTAAACCAACTTTGTGGTTTTAGATTCGTCAGGGATCTGGATGGATTCTGTTCCTCCAGTAATCCTGTCAATATCTTTGAAAGTTCAAAATCCTCCACACTTAGACCTAGATCATTCGCCATTAGTGCATCTTTTTTGGAATGCATCAAATTTAATGCTAATTTCCTGCCAAACAAATTAATGTCCTTTGACCATTCAAATTTATTGTAACCTGGGGTTGGTACAAAGGTTAGGCCTTTACTCAGAAGCGAAATGTGATGAGGCTGTAACGGGAAATCAGAGAGATTGATAATCCTATTTGTCACGTCTAAACATTTGTTACGAAGGAACACAACTGCAGATTTCGAATAGTTTGAATATTTATTATAAAAAGTATAAGATAATGGGACGTTAGTCCAATTCACAGGTACTGTAACTTTAATTAGTAAACGATAACTGAAGTCCACAATTATAGGCACTGTAGCTTTAAATAGTAAACGATAACTGAAGTCCACAATTACAGGCACTGTAGCTTTAAGTAGTAAACGATAACTGAAGTCCACAATTACAGGCACTGTAGCTGTAAGTAGTAAACGATAACCGAAGTCCACAATTATAGGCACTGTAGCTTTAAGTAGTAAACGATAACTGAAGTCCACAATTACAGGCACTGTAGCTTTAAGTAGTAAACGATAACTGAAGTCCACAATTATAGGCACTGTAGCTTTAAGTAGTAAACGATAACTGAAGTCCACAATTACAGGCACTGTAGCTTTAAGTAGTAAACGATAACTGAAGTCCACAATTACAGGCACTGTAGCTTTAAGTAGTAAACAATAGTAATTAGCAGACACTGAATCAGTAAGAGTCTCTTAGTAGTATTAACGAAGTATGTGATAAGAAGTTACAATAGCGGTTCCATAGTAATTAACTGAAGCAAGACAGATGCAGCTAACTTGTATAGTGAATGAGTTGAAGATAGCTGTAACTGGGTTGTTTTATAGAAGGACTTGGAAACAGGAAACAACGGCTTTGAAAGGTAACGCTTATCACAGAGGTTTTACTTAGCTTCCGGCACATAGAACACTGGTTCCCGAGATCTCCTCAGAGGCGGTTAACAAGAGTGAAGAGAGTTCAGCGTTAGTCGTGGATGAGGAGAGGTGAAGGGAACTTGTAGAGTCTTCCAGTCCGGTCCGGTAACAGAGGCTTTCACAACGAAGTTGTAGCCGGTTCGTGAGTACGGAACGTAGTTCAATAATCCAGCGTCGATCAGCTGGTGCGGTCGGATTAAATAAGCAGACCGTGTCATAAAGGGGTGTGGCTAGGCTCCGTGGAACCAGGAAGTAAGAGGATACCGTAGTTAAGGCATGACACTATTACATGTCAGAATCTCTGACCCCGTCCCTGTCGCTTGTAAGCCCAGCGATCCCTGTCCCTCAAACGTCCCCTCTGCTCTCGAGGGAGATCCTGCCCTAAAAAAGTCTTAGAGACAATAGGGTTGGTGCTGTCTGAGGAGATAGGGGCATCTAAAAATGCGACTGATTTATCAATGCTCTTGAGGATGCCCCTGTTCGGTGAGTGACTTGGGACTAGATCGTTGTTGCGTGTACTCTTACTGTATGGTCTTTGTCTGGACCTAGAGGAGCTTACATCCGAGTCTGACCAGTCTGTATCTGCGGATGTGGAGCCTCTCTGGCTACTGTTATATCTCCGTGTTTTTCGTTTTTTGCGAAATATTTCACCTTGTTTAACCCCTTAAGGACCAAACTTCTGGAATAAAAGGGAATCATGACATGTCAGACATGTCATGTGTCCTTAAGGGGTTAAAGTCATTATAGTCTCTTTGGAATTTCGTGTGTTTTTTTATCTTTAAATTCTATCTGAAATGTTCAATATTTTTTTGGAGTTTTGTTTCCATTGGGGAAAAAAGGTTATCTGTTTTAAACCTTTTTATTTGTACAATCTCATTTTGCAGGTTTGTCTTTGTTTCCTCTAAATGTATGGTTTCTAGTTTAACCAGAAAGGTCATTAATCTGGCAGAGCAGTCCAACAGTATGGTATTCCATTCGTTTTGTTGCTCCTCAGTTTGAATTTTATCTGGGAGGAGAATATCTGGTCGGAGGCCCCTAGGGACCAATTTTTGTTGGATATATTGATTAAGACTTGTCAATTCCCAAAAACTCCTAATGTGTTGTTGGTATAGCCTTTGTACCAACCCCAGGTTACAATAAATTTGAATGGTCAAAGGACATTAATTTGTTTGGCAGGAAATTAGCATTAAATTTGATGCATTCCAAAAAAGATGCACTAATGGCGAATGATCTAGGTCTAAGTGTGGAGGATTTTGAACTTTCAAAGATATTGACAGGATTACTGGAGGAACAGAATCCATCCAGATCCCTGACGAATCTAAAACCACAAAGTTGGTTTACCCCCAACTTGAAAGATTCCCCACATGTAGATCTGTTCGTAGAAATGACCACTAGCGATTTGCAAAAGATGCGTTTTGAACGCCCACTGGACAACAATCTATCTACCACGGAACGAAAAGCCCTAAAAGAATTGACAATGTTGAATAACGTTGTAATAAAACCAGCAGATAAAGGGGGGAACATCGTGTTACTAAACCGTGAGATGTACATCGATATGTGCATGACACATCTGAATGACAAACTAAACTACAGTGTTCTCCCCGATGATCCTACTGAAAGGTACATTAAAGAGTTTGATTCCTTACTCAAAAGAGCGTTGGATGACAAAATCATCAATATAGAGGAATACAAGTACCTATTACCACATAAGCACCCAACGGTAGCCACTTTATACTGCCTACCGAAAGTGCACAAGGACATCAGAACACCTCCAGGGAGACCGATTATATCAGGCAATAATTGCCTGACCGAGCGGGCTAGTAAATATGTTGACAAAATCCTACACCCATTTGTCATAGACCTACCATCCTATATACAAGACACCAAGTCTACCTTACTGATTTTGGAAGGACTTCAGGTACCACCGTACACCTTATTAGCAAGCCTGGACGTTGTATCTTTATATAGAAATATCCCGCACAAAATAGGTATAGAAGCATGTCGCTCCTTTCTCGAATCAGTAGCATACGATGAAGCACAGATCTCCTTCATTATGTCACTATTGGAATTCATTTTGACACATAACTACATAATATTTAATGGCAAATACTATTTGCAAGAGACCGGAAATGCGATGGGTACAACTTGTGCTCCCACCTACGCAAATCTCTTCCTGGGGTGGTGGGAGGACAAAATCTGGAAAGACCCACAATATAGTCTGTACCACAAATACATTCTAAAGTGGTACAGATATATCGACGATGTGTTTATACTCTGGACAGGTTCAGTTAAGGTATTCGAAGATTTTGTTAAGACCCTGAATGACAACACAATTAACCTATCACTCACATATGTTATTGATGAAAAAGAACTGGTCTTCCTTGACCTTAAAATCCTCCTGATGGAGGACGGTACTATTCAAACTGTACTCTTCAGAAAGCAAACCTCAACAAACAGCCTCCTGCATTGGGAGAGTCACCATCCTTACAGGCTGAAAGCATCAATCCCATATGGACAATACTTAAGGGCAAGAAGAAATTGCTCTGAGGACTCAGCGTATTACCAAGAATGCCAATCACTGAAACTCCGGTTTAAGGCCTTAGGGTATCCAAACAGGGTTTTGAAAAAGGCATACCAACGGGCCAGTGGGACAAACAGATTGGAAAGTTTGAGGACCACACGCCCAAAAACTAGTTCCTCGACCCCGAGATGTATTGCCACCTTTGACGGGGGCTGGGGAAAAATGATACAGACCTTTTCCAACCACTGGCCAATCCTTACACACAACCCTGTTTTGAAGAAATCATTACCGAGCTACCCATCTATCACGGCCTGCAGGTCAAGAAACCTGAAAGATCTCCTAGTTCACAGTTTTTTAGCTCCTATTCCAATTGAGCCCAATTGGCTCACGAATACAAAGGGTACATACAGGTGTGGCCACTGTAAAGCCTGCCCGTTCATTACCCCTTCCAAGTCAACTACCTCTACGCAATCAAAGATTATCATTAAAACCAATGCACTGGTCAATTGCAGTACCACCCGTCTAATATATCTGATCACATGTACATGTGACATCCAGTACATTGGCAAAACCATCCAACCTTTTCGTCGAAGGATCCTTCAGCATATCAACTCTGTAAAGAATATCATCACACCAACCCCTGTGGCAAAACATGTCATAAATTTTCACCAGGGCAATACTGACAATCTAAAATTCCAGGCTATTGAGAAGCTGATCCCTAACCCTAGGAAAGGGAACTTCAATCAACAATTACTACAAAAAGAATCTAAATGGATATATTCCTTTAGAACCCTCGCCCCCCAGGGACTCAACGAGGAGTTTAACTACACACCCTTCATACATTAGTTATATCTAGTTCCCATACTCAAAGATTCTCTCTTTTTTAACCAAAGCTCTCTCTGTCATCATTTCTGGCACTCCATAATCATAAATAGGTATGTGTACATATCATAATAAATTTTTTTTTATCAATTATCTTTAATGACCCTTTGAGTATTAATACTTTTTCTAATCACTAGATATTGCAGAAATCGTCAATACTAAAAGAACGTCTACTGATGTATTCATATACATGTTACATACTGGACATATACCATAGATCTATATATATATGTCCATTACAATATATAATAGCATCTAACATAAGGGAAAAGATCCAGTATTCCCTGCTTAAGTTTTTAGTATCGTTTATCATGCTAAACAAATATGAATATTTTTTCGACCTTTTGGAGAATAGGACAATAATTTGAATTGTCTCTGGCCGTATATCTGTGGATATTCCATGTTGAAATAATCGCCCAGCATGTGTACATATGGATCTCGGACGACACACGAATGTGATGGATCACATATCTATATGGGATACCATCCACCATTACACACAGATGGTATTTTCAGTTACATATCGGTACAGTTGCTATATATATTGCAATCAGTATAAATTGTAAATACGGCACATGATGAGGGTCTGAACCAAGCCACCCACTTATCATGCTGTATGATAATATGCTTTTGACTCTACAGATCAATTACGACCATCCTACTAAGTAGATAAGCAAAAACCTACCGATCGGGCAATAGTGGCTCCACGTACATGTAACTAAATTTTCTTTTGCATGTCACTCACTTTGAACATGCCACCTATCTTCCTACACTGTGTATCCATTCACTGGATACATGCCGACATATTTGTTTCACTTTTGTGAAATTTTGCAAACACAATACGGACGGAGGGGGATGGCCCCTCCGGACCACAGTCTTTCGTCAGAACTAACTGATGACGTCGACGTTCTTGTGACTTCAATTAAAGGTTTGGGCGCCCTATTTAATAGCCCGCTGGAAAACGATCTCGTTCCCCTTGAGAAACCGCCTTACCGGCGAAACGCGCGTCGGGGTGTTTCTGTTCCCTCCTAATATTCCACTCTCTGCACTAGCAGTTAATATTTTTGAATATTCGGATTTCTAACGATAACCATATATAGGCTGTGGGTGAATCGGGAGGGATACTAAAGCTGTAGCCACCTATATGGATTGTGGTTATAACTTCCTTTGCGTGATTAACGCAATGTACGTCTGATAAGACTTTACTCTGGTTATACTTTAGCTATTTAGACGCAAGCTAGTGAGTTGTTTCTAAGGGAGGTGCCCTTGAAGGCACAGTTAGTATCTGTTATCCGACTAACTTGTGATTAATTTATACCTCTCTCCTCCTGTACCTTTCTATCTTCTGTAGTTAGCTCTCCTACCTGGTAGGTGCCCTTGAAGGCACAGAGATATATATATCTTCCTATCTGTCTTTTCTCCTTACTAATTTTAGGGTTACTCGCAATATTTATTACCCAGAGGAGGCAGCAGCTCAGAAATAGGAAATACCACGACCATAGCTTGCGGTGCAGTATAACTCTAAGACAGCATTTAGACAGCACCTGTCTCCTGTCCTAACTACTGCTATAGATAATACTTTTTGCAATTTGACAAACTACATCGAGACATTGCTAGTCATAACGGCAGAGACATTACTCAGACAGCACTGTCTCTTGCTTTGTGACCACAGTTATAGACAGTACCCTATAACTCTAGGACAGCTTTTAGACAGCACCTGCCTCCTGTCTTACGGCTATAGACAATATCTTTCGCAACCTGACAAACTACATCGAGGCATTACTAATCATAACGGCAGAGACATTACTCTGATAGCACTGTCTCCTGCCGTCTGACCACAGCTATAGACAGCATTCTGTGCAGTTGTACGAACTGCCGGTAGGGGGAACAGTCTCTATTCTGCTCTGTGTCAGTGTGTATCATGGTCTCTGAGGACAGGTGTCAATCCATATCTGCCAAGTGACCCTACGTAGGAGGAACAGTCCATATTCTGCTCTGTGTCAGTGTGTATCAGGGGCTCTGAGGACAAGTGTCAATCCATATCTGCCAAGTGACCCTATGTAGGGGGAACAGTCTCTATTCTGCTCTGTGTCAGTGTGTATCAGGGATCCTTAGGAAAGGTGTCAATCCATATCTGCCAAGTGACCCTATGTAGGGGGAACAGTACATATTCTGCTCTGTGTCAGTGTGTATCAGGGATCCTTAGGATAGGTGTCAATCCATATCTGCCAAGTGGCCCTATGTAGGGGGAACTGTCTCTATTCTGCTCTGTGTCAATGTGTATCATGGTCTCTGAGGACAGGTGTCAATCCATATCTGCCAAGTGACCCTATGTAGGGGAAACAGTCCCTATTCTGCTCTGTGTCAGTGTGTATCAGGGATCCTTAGGACAGGTGTCAATCTTAGGGACCTTATAGAACTAGCTTATATGAATGGAGCTATCGATACAAAAGAAAGAAGTTTCTTCCTTTCGGCACAAGGAGACATCCCTATTTTTTATTATCTCCCTAAGGTGCACAAATCCCTTACGAATCCCCCAGGTCGCCCCATAATATCGGGGATAGGTTCCTTGATTTCTCCTATTTCTAAGTGGGTCGATTTCCATCTACAGAGATATGTTCCCCACTTGCCATCTTTTTTGAAGGATACAGGACATCTGCTGTCCATTGTAAAGGAGATCGAATGGTCAGATGACTATTGTTGGCTAACGATTGATGTGACAGCTCTTTATTCAAATATCGACCACACTTTGGGCCTAAAAGCCCTTTTAATATATTTGGGTTTAGATCCTTTACTTCCGGGAAAACAGTCAGAATTCATCATCAAGTTTACAGAATTTATGTTAAAACACAATTATTTTGAATTTGATGGGACCTTTTACCTGCAAACCAATGGTAATGCGATGGGGGCGGGTTTTGATCCATCCTATGCCAATTTATTTATGGATTATTGGGAACAAGTTATGGTATTTGCGGACCCGTATTGGATGGAGCGACTCGCCCTCTATCGCAGATTTATTAATGATATCCTTATTATCTGGAGGGGGACTATAATGAAATAGAAGATTTTTTTATCATATATCAACAATAATTGTTGGGGTCTCTCCTTCACATATGAGAAACACAAATCTACCATTGATTTCCTGGACCTAACCCTTATTGGCTTTGAAGGAAAAGTCATTACCAAGATTTATCAGAAAAGTGTAGACGTAAATGGCTATCTACATGCCCAGAGTGGTCACCATCCTACATGGATACAGAACATCCCCTTAGCACAATTCACTAGAATCAGGCGGAACTGTTCATTTATGTCTGATTATGAAAGAGAGTCCTTTATTCTATGTCAACGTTTTTTGGAGAAGTCATATCCCCCTAATAAGGTGTTGAATGCATATTTGAAAGGGCTTAATCAGAATATTCGGTCTCTATCTGAGGTTGCCACAATAGGTTTATTTGCATCTAGTAGACATCCTCTAACGCAGGGTCTAGAACAGGAGCCCCATACCAATGAACATTTTAATATTCTTGAATTATTGGGGGAAGCCCATGCCCCTTTTATAAAAAAAAGCTAAATATAACATCAGTACTAAAGAGGTAGGCATGAGTAAAACACCTATCTTCTTCACTACTTTCAATAAGGGTTTTGATGATATTATTGAGATCTTTCATAAGTATTGGCCTATCTTGACCAAAGATCATTGGTTGTCCTTGTGTATCTCAGAGGTTCTTAGGGTCACGTTTAGAAGAGCTCCTAGTTTGAAAAATATTCTAGCACCCTCTAAGTTCCATTAACCGAATGAAAGAAAAACAAATAGTATTAAGGAGGGTTTAGCCAACAAGCGTTGTGGACACACTAAGTGTCTCACTTGTGGCTATATTTGTCATTCCATTTCTACATTCAGCCCCTTTAATAGTATTGAAAGTTTTTCTGTCTCTTCTAAAATTACTTGTAACACCCCTTTTGTGGTGTACCTCCTGATCTGCCCATGCGGGCGGCAATATGTGGACCAAACGACTAGGCCACTGAAATGTAGGTTTCGTGAACATAGATTAGCCATAATTCATAATGATGTAAGATCTCCAGTGGCCCGACATTTTGGAATCTTTCATGAGAAGGATCCTTTTGGTATCAAAGTAATAGGGCCCACATTCCTCCGCACCAGGATGGTGCAAAAAGAAAAAGGGAACTAATGAAGACCGAGTCTATGTGGATATTTAAACTTAACTCTATGGCAACTAATGGCCTAAACGAGGAGTTGGAACTATTCTGAAAATATTGTTTTTGATGTTCTTCTTATTTGTTTACTATTAATAATTGTCTGAAACTATCAAGAAGAAGTATGTTCTCTTTTAAGAATCAGAGTTTGTCCCTTTAAATATATATAATTAAGATATCCACACCTACTACCATCTATATAAGATATCCACACCAACTGCCAGCTATCTCTATCTTTCAGTCTGATAAGTCCTTTTTGGTACCCTTTAATAGGTTTAACTAATTATTTGTTGTCTAACAATAATGTATTGGTTTTCTTTTTTAAAAATGTTTATGCTCAAGTTTTTAATTTTGATATATGTGTATTTGTTTTTTATAAGTTATGTTCGTGTTTTTCCTTATGATGTACTCTATCATGGATCCAGTCCAGATTTTTTATATGCCCCTTATCCCATGGTGCACATAGTGGTATTTAAACCAGGACTTCTGGGAATTATTTTGTCTTGAAAAAGTCTCGTGAGAGGGATGAAACGCGTTGATACTTTGTTTCAGCTGACCATTTGATCTGTTTCTGCCCAGAGCGTTTGTGAGTTTAGTGCTATAGTTTTTGTTTTTTTGTGAGTTAATCTTTTTTCAGTTCGTATTCCTGCTACAGTGGTTGACGTCCCCGGCATTTACGGTTCCTGTCGTCGAGTCTGGATCTAAGGGGTGGTTATTTACCTTTGCTAGGGGTTTGCTTCCTATACACCACGGTCTTTTTTGAAGATCCCGACCGTGGTGTTATCAATCACCACCCACTCATCGATCACGTCTGGATTTGACAGCTTGTTCATCTGACACCACCCCTTTTTTTGGATACAATCTTTTTTGGGACTTTCTGTTTATTGTTAGTTTCACATACAACTCGGTGGGGGACCCACACCGAGGCAATGTGCTTTTTCTATATTTTTTTCATTTTTTGCTACATTTTTATAAGCACTGGAGCCTCTGGATACAGTGTTACTTATTGTATCGGTGGTGGCTACATGTGCTTATTTATGTATTCATATTTGTTTAGCTTCGATCTTTTTATTACTATAGCTCTCTACTAATAGTTACAGATTATTGTGGTCATGTGTCTATATTTAGCTTTTATTTATTTATTTAGTTATGTTTTATTCTAATAAATCATTGTGGTTATTGTTATATATGTGAGCATAACTTTTTGAGTGCTCACACCAGTTTCCTACTGCCTCTAACCCCCAACTACAACCCCTAACCTCTACTACAGCCTCGAATCCCCAAATACAGCCCCTAAACTCCACCTAAGCTTCTATCCCCCAGCTGCAGGTCCAATCACTCACAACAGCCCGTCCCCACTTCAGCCCCTAACCCTCCACTACTATCCCCCACTATAGCTGCCAACCCCCCTCTACTGCCATTAACAGCCACTACAGCCCCTAGCCCCCCACTACTGCTCCTGTATTTCACTACATTCCGCACTTCTGCCTTATCCCCTCACTACAGCACCTCACTAGCTATGTTGGACTGAGGGGCGGCTAACTTGAATTTCCCTTCCCATCTTGTACTAAATAGAAATTCCACTACTTCCCACAAATCACACATTGCCACACATATCATTCAAAGCGGCTCAAACTTATCACTCACAGCTATACACACATTACACACAGCCAGCCTTATACATCACAGAAAGCTACAACACCCACAGCCACACCCACATCACACATCCACTCAACATTTGAATAATTATTACACAATATTACAAAATAGCATAGGGGAAGAATTTCCCGGTGCACACCCTAATGAAATGGGCTGAATCAGAGGATAAATAGATTTGCACGTTCAGACAGAGCACATACAGACATCAAGATGTACACGGGTCAGATCGTCATGTTTGGGCTAGCACTGCTACTCACCTCTGTAATCGTCATCAAGGCAGATCATCATGGTAAGTGACATTATTCTGATTCAAATCTAATAGCTAATGTGTATTATGGTTACATGTCATGTCTACAAATATTCATTCAATTTTAATTGTTTGCTACAGGCTTTGAGGTGTTTCCCCCCACTCCCCCCCTCCTCCCCCCCCCCCCCCCCCCATTATTTGCCAACTGCGACAATAGGCTCTGTCCCCCTGCTTGCCAACTTCATACTCTATTACTTTCTTTGTTCAAACTCATCTGTACATTTTAGATTTATGTTGCAACATACTCAACAGGCTGTACAGCAATTTCATCAACATACACAACAGGTCCATCAGATTTTATTGTGTTAGACTCCTTTGGCCACGAACTGCTACATATTATGCCCCCAAAGCTGGTGATCGATCTATGTAATGGACAGTCATCCAAAGAGTCTCAAACAACAGCCTTTATTGTCTAATATTGTGCTATTTAATGGTTTTATGGCCCTGAATGGCCCGATGACGCTATATGTACTAAAATTTGCCCACGAATAGGGACATTGGATTTTAAATGTAATTTAAAATCTGATGCCCACGAGTAGGGACATTGGATTTTAAATGTAATTTTATTAAAATCTGATTTGGCTGCTGATTGAAGAACAAAAGTTTTCAATTGAGGTTTTACCAGATACATAACATCTTGGCAGGCTAAGGACACTGCTGGTGATGGAGTTACACCTCTGGTAGCAATGTGCTTCATCTCTCTAGATATCTTTGCAAAAAGTTAAAGCTACAGGGGCAGGAACACAAACCTATATTCCTTAAAAACACTATTTGGGTGGACGGCCCCATCTTAAGCTCCTTAAATAGGGTTGAATCTCATATTTATTCCAGCACCGATCGGGACTGAAAGTGCTGGCTCCGCCCTGGCCTGCCTCCTTGGCTAAAATCATCTGAATTAAATTTCCTATGGGATGGGAGAGCATTGGATTGGCTGAGATTGAAAATTCTGATAATCTCAGCGAAGGAGGCGTTGCAGGGGCAGGGCCAGGGCCAAACGCCGTGCTGGCCACTCAGTATCCCCTCATAGAGATGCATTGAATCCATGCATCTCCATTGGAAAAGTTCAGCACCTCCATGCAGCGCGTAGAGACACTGAACGTCAGTGATGCACATTGTGGCCGTCTGAGTGACTGCTGTTGAGAAGGTGTTACTATGAAGCAATGTAAACACTGGCTTTTCTCTGATGGGCAGTGTTTACATGAAAACGCCGGCAAGGACTGACTATGCACACAAGAACAACTACATTAAGCTGACGAACAAAGCCTTAAAAGTTACCTGCAAGCGTGGAGCATCCACCAGGTGTGAATATTTTTTCAGCAGGGCTACATTTTCTATGTTTATTCACAAGTGTACATTTTGACTGCACATAGAAACTGAATTGGTCATGGGGCTTGGAATAGCCTAGGTTGTTTATCAGCACCTAACTTGGAATTTGCCTGATCCGGAACGTTTTAAATGGTATATTTTTAATAAATATCATTCTGACTGCTACTACTAATCTTAGTTAATAAAGTACTTAAACCCCAATGCAGAGACATATTTCACATTCAACCAATGTTCCATTTTAATATGAATTCAATGTTAGCATAAGCGTCAACGGTAAACCAAGTTTGAAAGCGTCCTTTGATCCGATACTTACTGTACTTACTAATGTATTTTATTGTTGTATCAGAGAAGTCTGGAGTTTGCCCTCCTGAGAGATATTATACTCCCTCTGCGGGTGTTCCTGTACATACATGCACCAATGACAGTCAATGTGAATGTGACAAAAAGTGCTGCCCAGATAATGGCTATAAATTCTGCAAACCTCCAGCGAAAGGTAAGCAAACAGTATGTATGTATGTATATATATATGTATGTATGTATGTATGTATATATGGCTAATAGCAGCAGTTATTTACTGCCTATCTTTCCCGATAGCCAATAGCAGCCCATATTTCCCCACCATCTCTTCCCATAGTCAATAGTAGTCCATATTCTCCCACCATCCCTCCCCATAGTCAATAGTAGTCCATATTCTCCCACCATCCCTCCCCATAGTCAATAGTAGTCCATATTCTCCCACCATCCCTCCCCATAGTCAATAGTAGTCCATATTCTCCCACCACCCCTCTCCATAGCCAATAGTAGTACATTTTTAACCACTGTCCCTCCCTATAGTCAATAGTAGTCCACATTCCCCCACCATCCCTCCCCATAGTCAATAGTAGTCCATATTCTCCCACCACCCCTCTCCATAGCCAATAGTAGTCAATTTTTAACCACTGCCCCTCCCTATAGTCAATAGTAGTCCATATTCCCCCACCATCCTGCCCAATAGTGAATAGTAGTCCATATTCCCCCTCCATATAGTCATTAGAAGTCCATGTTCCCCCACTATCCCTCCCCATAGCCATAGCCAACAGCCCATATCCCTCCACCATCCCTCCCCATAGTCAATAGCAGTAGTAGCCAATATTCTTCTCATCCCTTCCCATGCACAGTGGTAGCCAATTCTCCTCATCTCTCCCCATAGACTGGAAAATTATTTCAATTCACTTATTTTGACCTACAATTTGCAGTTATTGTATATTATGTTTTCCAATGTTCTCTGTTTACTGAATAAACCCCTGAGTAAACAAAGATGGCGTAAACACGCAAA
This sequence comes from Pelobates fuscus, assembly GCF_036172605.1. NCBI lineage: Eukaryota > Metazoa > Chordata > Amphibia > Anura > Pelobatidae > Pelobates > Pelobates fuscus. The sequence continues at coordinate 271,041,192 of NC_086322.1, forward strand.
CTGGTTTTATTTATAACAACTGATGCTATTAGAGAGTGTTAGCGCTTTTGTCACATTGCGTATCCAAATCTGTTGTGATAATGTATTGTATTGTCTTGCAAACAAGCTATCTTCTTTGTGATACGTATTGACAGAGCGATCTGGACAGTGTCCACCAACTACAAAAATTGCAATCAAAAATCGTCAGGACTTTTGCTCTTCAGACAGTGAGTGTGCTGATGGATCCAAGTGCTGCCTTGGTTCAAACGGAAAGACCTGTCTGCCTTGTAATAAAGGTAATAATTCTTCCTCCTAACCTCAAAAACACACATAATGTATTCCTCTATAATTTTCTGATCCCTTTTGTACTTATTCATTCTACTCTTATTCTAATCTTTTCAGATTCCTCTTTTCTGTCTCCCGTGTACGGAACATGTTTTGTTTTTCAGTTCTCCTTCCTCTTTTTACCTTCTGTCCATTTCTGTCCAATTCTTACTTATCCCTTTTTTCATTCCCTTCATCTTGTCATTTTATGTCTCCTTCCCTATTCACATCTATCTAAATCAACTTTAGTCTATACGTTCTTTTACATGCTGCCCCATTCCGTCACAGTTTTAATTTCCTCTCGGTAAAGAAAGTCCATGCAGAGTGCCCACTATGCAGTAATTAATTACTGGAAAACTAATCTGAATATTTCCAGTTGATGTTCTCCAACAACCACAGTCCCCAGTTTATTGCAGCCTTGTATCTGCTTATGATACTCTCAACTACGAAAGACTGTTACAGTTATCGTTTCTCGCTTTTTTTTTTTTTTACGTGTATATGTTTTAAGGGTTACCTTCTAACTTTAGGCTCTGGGTCTTTTTGTTTAAAGACCTTGTAGCCTAATATTGTAAATTTCTTAATGTTTTGCTCTTATTTTCATATCAACTCCACACCACAACATGACTATTAAATTAAACTCCAAGCATCATAATTAACCACTGCAGCTTGTTATAGTGGCAGGAGTACCCTTGAGTGTCCCGTGCAGCCACCCCACAATGAGTTCTTATCTTGCAAAAAAACTGACATCCAGCTTTGGCAACTCAAGAAGACGGGAAGCAGTGTGGACTCAGATAACAGTCAAATCATGCGTGCCAGGTTGAATTGGGACAGCACACAGGGCACTACTAGCAGGCTCTAGTGGTTATGGTGCATTAAGAGCCCTTTAATTGTATGATATTTTGTACTAGTTTACTCTTGGGTTATCGTTTTCTCATGATCCATGTCATAACTATGTGATCTCCTTATCTTTCTTTGCAGTGAAGGCTGGTACCTGTAAACAGCCAAATATCCCTCATTGCTTGCTATTTGAGCGTCCCTTCTGCGATAATGACTGCTCTTGTCCCAATGATGAGAAGTGTTGTCCCAGTGGTTGTCGTTTCACCTGCCAGAAGCCTGTGTGAGGTAAATTATACTTACTTAAATTTTACACTGTTTCTAAGTTGAATATCTCGAGAAATGTTACCAGATGACTTAGGGCGGCCATCAAGGGGATACAGACAGTACCACAATAAGGGCCCTGTAGCAATACGTGCTTCAGTTGGGAACCAAGCTGTACAGAAGATCGACTCTCCATCAGACTGCCTTGACAAATCCTGCAAATCTTCAAATATACAATAAAATAAATAAATAAATATATATATATATATATATATATAATATAAATGTAGAGAGGTAGCTACACTCACGGTCTTCCAAAAAGTCAAAGTTTAAAATAGGACCAACGTTTCAGTCCATTCCCAGGACTTTAATCGGGATCGAAGATATATATTGCATCACTTAATTGGTTTGTTCAGTTATTAATGGTAGGACATTTTTTTGAGAAACGCTAGCTGGTGTCTGACATTAAAAGGAATCTCTAAAACAGTTGCTCTGTAGTGATGTCCCGAACGGTTCGCTGGCGAATAGTTCCTGGCGAACATAGCTTGTTCACATTCGCCACGGATGGCGAACATATGCGATGTTCGGTCCGCCCCCTATTCGTCATCATTGAGTAAATGACCCTGTACCTCAGTCAGCAGAAACATTCCAGCCAATCAGCAGCAGACCCTCCCTCCCAGACCCTCCCACCTCCTAGACAGCATACAATTTAGATTAATTCTGAAGCTGCATTCTTTTTTTTGTGTGTGTTTGTGTTTATTATACATTATCCCCACATAGCAAGTAACCTGTGTTTATTATACATTATCCTCCCATAGCCAGTAACCTGTGCTTATTATACATTATCCTCCCCATAGCCAGTAACCTGTGTTTATTATACATTATCCTCCATTAGCCAGTAACCTGTGTTTATTATACATTATCCCCCACAACCAGTAACCTGTGTTTATTATACATTATCCCCCCACAACCAGTAACCTGTGTTTATTATACATTATCCCTCCCATAGCCAGTAACCTGTGTTTATTATACATTATCCCTCCCATAGCCAGTAACCTTTGTTTATTATACATTATCCCTCCCATAGCCAGTAACCTGTGTTTATTATACATTATCCCTCCCATAGCCAGTAACCTTTGTTTATTATACATTATCCCTCCCATAGCCAGTAACCTGTGTTTATTATACATTATCCCCCCATAGCCAGTAACCTGTGTTTATTATACATTATCCTTCCATAGCCAGTAACCTGTGTTTATTATACATTATCCCTCCATAGTCAGTAACCTGTGTTTATTATACATTATCCCCCATAGTCATTTATCGTTGGACCTAGGCAGCATGATGTCTTAGGCCGGCCCAGAGAGTGAGTGAGTGAGTGAATAATATAATATATATGTTCAGAAAAATATTAGTAATATATGTAAATCGGGTTCATGCAAAGAGGGTGAAAAGGTGTTAAAGAAAAACACACTTATTGCATCAAATTTACAAAGCCAAACTTTTAAAAGCTTTCCTCATTTCTTTCTCGGGATGAGAAATATATCGGTTGTAGACTGAGGAATTCCATCTGCTCAATCTTTTAATAATATGCACTGGAGTGTCAGTGTTGAAGGAGACCGAAGCTGCCCCTATTCTAAATGAAAGACCCGAGACATGGATACAACCCAATCTTAGGAGTAGTGTTCTGATGTAGAAGATGAATTTAGCCGTAGTCAGAGGGATTCAGTGAGAGTAGTGGTGAAATGTGTGTGGCATGACTGAGTGTGGGGAAGTAAGAGTCAAGTATTTTAACTGGGCACTAGTTCTAGGTGGGATAAAGTGGTATAGCGGATGGATGAGTAGTTTGGTTCGTTTTAAAGGTTTGTAGAGAAAGTATATAGTGATCATGATTTTTAGCGATATCCAATATTTTTAAGGTGGTCTCAAACAAACATAAAATGCTATATAAAATTTGTGGGAATATCGAATAGTCGTGTACAGTAAATCAGAGAGGGCTCAGAATATCGAACCATCAATCGGTAACCTGGATGAAGTAGGGGGTCTATCTGTTTTATTAAATACGCGGTAATATGCTTTTAATGGGATAGGACGTTAGGAAAAGTGTGTGATTGGGATAAGTGGTTGTGGCTGTATTTACCTTATCCTGGGACCGACCTGGCTCCTAAGCTTGAGCCGCGCATGGCTCGATCACTCCTGCCTCCACACGAGCCGCATGCGGCTTGATCTCCTCTTCTGACTTAGCCACGTGCACTGACCGCAGTGATCGGTCACGTGGCCCGCCGGGCACTAGGAGCACGGCTCAAGTCACGAGCTCGCTCTTAAAGATGCAGTGGGAGCCAAAAGTTGATTTAGGCTCCCATTGGCCCACGTCATTGAAGCACCCCACACACTAACGTTTTGGGGGCACAATAGCTTGCATTTTAAAAAAACAAAACTTTTTTGACTAATATAATAGCAGTCAGTTTCCTTCACACGTGTGCGTTTCAGGGCCTGCCAGGGCACAGTGTCACACCAGTGCAACTCATATCTGGTGTAACAGTAGAGTACATTTAAAAAAAAAAAAAATACAGGGGGCTTGTTGTCACCTTTCGGGGACCCTTGGTGTTGTACGTGGCTGGGTGGAGGAAGAGACCTTCAATTACATCAGTGAGGACAAGGACCGGGACATGGATAGCTTGGTATCCAACCTTGTTCAAATGGGGAGTTTGCGGTTGTGCAAATGGACTGTTTGCGGTTGTTTGCGGTGCGTTAAACGGGGAGTTTGGTCTGTCACTGTGAAGCGGGCGTAACCCTTACACTACCTGATCGATACAACATCATACCTGATGTTTTAAAGCACGTTATTCCAAACAATTTAGGAATGTTAGGTGATTTATGCCCTTTATGGATTAAAACCAGACTCTGCATCAACTATGTAATTTTCCATGAGTTTTGCCATGGATCCCCCTCCAGCATGCCACAGTCCAGGTGTTAATCCCCTTGAAACAACGTTTCCATCACTATTGTGGCCAGAAAGAGTCCCTGTGGGTTTTAAAATTCGCCTGCCTATTGAAGTCTATGGCAATTCGCCAGGTTCGCCCGTTCGCGAACATTTGCGGAAGTTTGCGTTCGCCGTTCGCGAACGGAAAATTTTATGTTCGCGAAATCACTATTGCTCTGGTTTGATCATTTGTAAAATGCTCTAATATCCCTGATGTCAATGTTTAAATATACGTTCGATTGACTGATTTTCATTGATAGATCGACATTGCAGCATGATGTTCTCTTTTTCTGATTTTCTAGGTTTCGAGAATAATATCGATCAAATATCCACGTTCAACACTTTTTTCTTGGGCGTCTCATCCTTATCTAATGTCTTAAAGCACTCTACTCGAAAACGAAGAGAAAATTAATATATCAAACTTCCTGTCAAGAGTTACTTATGTCCTTTAATGCCATCCCACCTCCCCAATTGAATAACTTTCTAATTAAAAAAAAAAATTAATATTGTATTTCGGTGATTTTTCGGTGAGTTTGATTTTATTATTTTGTAACTCATTGGTATAAACTGAAATAAAAATAAGATATAGTGTTGTGTTACACATAGCATTTTAAAAAATATATATTAATTCTATTTTAAAGTAGTAATGCTTTAATTATAAACTGAGATGATATAAAATAAAACATATGAAAACAAGCTCGACCTCAGACCATTTATTTAAGCAATCTAAGAATCGCAGTCACTACTCTCCAAAGGAAGTCTAGCACTGCTCCTTTACGCTTTAACCCCTTAAGGACACAACTTCAGAAATAAAAGGGAATCATGACGGAATATTTCCGTCATGTGTCCTTAAGGGGTTGAAGCCGATCTGTCACCAAAAAAACATCATCTAATAATAACGTCATCATAAACGTCATCTAATAAGTTGCTGTATATCTCTCTGTGTCTGAATCTTTTTATTTTTTCCCTGAGCTCTCTAGTTTTCATTAAATAAATCAATAAAAGTTGGGACTACTTTTACTCATGTGTAGCAGTCAGGGTGGCAAAATGTGACAATGGGCGGAGCTTAAAGCAAGGGTCTGTTTCAGTTGCCAATCAGATTTACCCACAATCCATCAGTAAAATCAATCCCACAGAAGGGAAATCCGCAGGCATCATGGACAGGGGAGAATAAAATGGCTGCATCCAGGTATTGCGATCTCGTACAAGAAAGAAATGATAGATAAAAATAAAGGAGGAGTTACAAGGAGGAGAGCACAATCATTAAGATATAGGGGGCATGAGGAAAGGAACACCAAAAAAAAAAAAAAGAAAAAAATGACAGGTTTGCTTTAAAGGAACATGTGAAGCACAACAACCACTACAGCATACTGGTGCCTCCCCTATGTAAGTAGTTCATCTGGACTTCTGAACTAAGGTCTACCGGGTGCCACTCCTGACACCATAACCACTACATAACCATATTTTGTCCCAGAAATATATAATGCATTCAAACCTCTTAATTTAAAAAAAAAATATGATTTATGTTATAGCCTTATGAGACACTTGTTTCATTTTTTTTCTTCACATCAATCTACATTTCATACCCCCAAAAAAAACATCTTAACCAAATATATTAAACAGAAAAATCTGAAATATTACACAGAAATACAGCCATATTCAGGTCTCTCCAGAAAGGACATTCACACAGTTGTCATTAAGTCACTCTTGTGTTGTCTTGGCTATATGCTTATGGTCATTATCCCGTTGAAAGGTAGACTTTTGGCCTAGTCTGAGATCCTGAGTGCTCTGGACCAGGCTTACATTAAAGGATATCTCTGTATTTTGCTGTGTTTCGCTTTACCTCCATGCTGACCAGAGAACCTGCAGTTTGTGGCAGAGGTGAAAAATTGGAAAACAATAATTAAACAAGAGCATGATATTCTCAATAGGACTGTCAAATTCTTAAATATACATAAACAATTGCTCTAGGGCTGGAGTCCTGCTTCTCTCTCCCTAAAAGCAGGACCAAGAATCGGATTAACATAGGGAGTTGCAGCTCCAGGCCCATGCCGATGGAATAGGCTCCCTTTTTTAAAATTTACTTATTTTGATTTAATACTCCTAATTTTTTTCTTGCTTTATGACGTTGTGCAGAGGGAATAGAGTATGGGAACTTGGAAGTGATGCAGGGGACAAAAAAACATGGACTTGGATGTGAGGCTTGGAAGTGAGATCCCTTAAGTCCTGCAAGTTAAGAGGTGAGGCCTCTATGAACCACATTTGTTCTTTAGCACATCCCACCGATAATCATTGCCATGTTCATCAAACCATACCTGAACAATTTTTGCAGTGTTTTCTGCTGTTGAAAAAGGCCACTCCTATCAGGGAACACCATTGCCTCGATGGGGTATACGTGGTCTACAACAATTTCTAAGTGGGTGGTACGTGTCAAGTCCACGTAAATGTCGCGATCCAAGGTTTCCCCGCAGAACTTTAACATTTTGCTCCCCACACTGCTCCCAGAGAAACCAGCATGGGTCCCCCAGGGTTCTGACAGTATGAGGGGATCCTGGAGCAGTGTGGGGGAGGTATGCAGGCGGATGGGCAAATTCCGCCTCCCTTCTCCCGAATGCCGCAATCCATGTGGTGCGGCCGAGGGGGATGTTGGAATGGCCCCCTCGGAGAAGGAGCAGCATGCCACCTGCCAACGGCATGCCGCCGAGGAGTGGAGGGAATAGCTGGCGACCGGGAGGTAAGTGGAGTGTGTACTTCACTCCCAGGATGCCAAGAAACACATGGCATCTGGGAAGTGAGTGAGACGTGCCGGACCCTCCCGGCACACTGTGACATTGGGCCACCACCGTACAGGGATTGTAGGTAAAGAGGTATTTGTATGCATTAGAAAATAATTCAGAGAGACAACAAAACATGTTGGATGAGGTTTATTAAGGCAAAGCAGGTGCTAAGTGTCTCTCTCTTTTTATTTTTTTCCCTGAGTGCTCTCGTTTTCATTAAAAACATAAATAAAAGTTGGGGCTACTATTCCTCATGGGAAGCAATCAAGTTGACAAAACTTGACAAGGGGTGGCACTTAAAGCAAGTCCTGTGATGGCATCTGGGCTTTTTCAGGCCTAGCACAGAAGATCTGTGCCGCAGTGGATTGTTGGCAGTACTTGTGGCCTCCACCCATCATTCAGTTAGTAGGGGGTAAGTGCCAGATTTCGAAAGCCCTGTGGTGTTTGCTCCCTGCGGCCCAGATACATTTCAAAATCTAATGCCGGATGCCTTCACCGTGGATCTCCTGATGGACTTGGGCGCACAGAGCTCTTTACTCTACATTAAATTCCAGGGATATAGTAGTGCACTTCTTTCACAAAAAACTATGCCTCATGCGTGCAGCAAGGGACTCGCCACCTTAAATCGAGGGCTCGACCGTACAGTTTTACCAAGACCTGGCACCGAGTACACAGAGGAAAAGAAGAGGCCCGGTATCAGTCACTCAACAATGACTGTGATATGTGAAAATAGGAAAAGTGGTAAACCGCGTCAAAAAATCAAATGATCATATCATACATACATATAGATCTCGGGTAGTACAGCATGTAAAAACCTCAAAAGAGATAAGAACAATAAAATAGTAGTGCAATATGTTTAAATATTAGATGGTATAGTCTTAAAAATAATTTTCTGTAGATAAAAGGCAAACTCACACTTTGCAGAGCTGCTAAGAGCTCTGCTGTATAGCGCCTGGACGGTACAATCCCCGTCTTAGGATCTGCAGATGTTAGGATGTCCAAACTCAGCAACCATATATATGGGAGAAAAAACAGAATACACAAACCAATGGTACAGTATCAAAAAACAAAAGTTGGAGAAGAGAATGTAGGTATCCTACTTACAGTATCCAGAGCAATAGCTTGCTCTGGTGATGATAGCTTGTGGTGGTATGATCCCCACCAAAGGATATATGAATATAACAGGAAACCAGCAGCACCAGAAAGTATGTAGAAGCCAGAGGATTGGATAAAAAAAAAAGCTTCACTTTATTTCTCAAAAAATATATAAAAACATATAAAATAGCTTCCAGTCCTTCCCTTGACGCGTTTCGCCCGGGTTTGGGCTTTATCAAAAGTGTGGGTGTCCATGGCATTCCGCCCGATTTATATAGGGGGTATTGATTTATGGATGTCCATCAGGTGTGGTGCTGTTCTTCCTGTTTCCTGTTGGTCGCGGGCGATGTAGTTCCTATGTATATCCACGGCAATAATAGCACCAGGTCGCGGCGGCCAACCGGAAACCGGTAGTGACGTGCCGCGATCTTCAATGGTTGTTGGGATCTGTAGTCACTTAGAGCAGCTATATTAAAATACAGTTTAAAAAGGCACAGATATAATAAAATCCATTTACATTCAGTGACAACCCAGTGTAAAGTATAAAAAAACATGGCATATAATAATTGATCAGCATTTGAGAAGCAGATCCTAATAGTCTATTTAGATAACTTTATAAAAAATATTTTTATAAGAATAAATGTATCATTTTGATAAAATAAAAGGCATGTTCTATTACTAATAGGTGCATAAATGTATATTGTGTAAAATAATGAGCCATATATAATAAGAACTATAGAATCATGTTTCTCTCAATGTATAGAAACAATAGAGAGCCAATATAGAAAAAACCATAACTATGAGGTGGGGATAATATAAAAAGGAAAAAGGAGCTAAAGAAGAGATAATTACTTCCATTAGGAACAAAATAGAATAGTAATCTCTTTGGAAATGCAAAAATAGGTAGTCAAATGATGAGTATTTATAAAAAATAATGAGTATTTATAAAAAAATGTATTAAATATTTTTTTATAAAAAGTTAAAAAGGTCGAATTCAGCATTTAATCCTTTAGGGTAGTGATTTCCCGAACGGTTCACTGGCGAATAGTTCCTGACGAACATCGCTTGTTCGCGTTCGTCACGGACGGCGAACATATGCGATGTTCGGTCCGCCCCCTATTCGTCATCATTGAGGAAACTTCACCTCGATTGTGCAAAAGGAAGTAATGGCATGTCTGGCACACAGTGTTGGGGCAAGGGTCCATCTGACCACTGATACCTGGTCTGCAAAGCATGGTCAGGGCAGGTATATCACCTACACTGTGCATTGGGTAAACCTGCTGACGGCTGCCAAGCATGGAATGCGTGGCACTGCAGAGGAGTTGGTGACACCGCCAAGACTTGCAGGCAAGCCTGCTGCCACCTCTTCTACTCCTCCTACTCCATCCTCTTCCATAACCTCCTCGGCTGAGTCCTCTTCTGCTGCTGCGTCTTGCTCCACATCAACGGCACCCCCCGAGCTCCCCAGGTACTATTCCACATCCCGGATACGGCAGTGTCACGCGGTCTTGGGGTTGACTTGCCTGAAAGCAGAGAGTCACACCGGACCAGCACTCCTGTCCGCCCTGAACGCACAGGTGGATCAGTGGCTGACTCTGCACCAACTGGAGATCGGCAAAGTGGTTTGTGACAACAGAAGAAATTTGTTGGCAGCATTGAATTTGGGCAAGTTGACACATGTGCCGTGCATGGCACATGTGTGTAATCTGATCGTACAACGCTTTGTGCTTAAGTACCCAGGCTTACAGGATGTCCTGAAGCAGGCCAGGAAGGTGTGTGGCCATTTCAGGTGTTCCTACACGGCCATGGCGCACTTTTCAGATATCCAGCGGCGAAACAACATGCCAGTGAGGCGCTGATTTGCGACAACCCGACACGTTGGAATTCAACACTCCTAATGTTCAACCGCCTGCTCCAACAAGAAAAAGCCATTAACGAGTATTTGTATGACCGGGGTGCTAGGACAGCCTCTGCGGAGCTGGGAATTTTTTTGCCACGTTACTGGACGCTCATGCACAATGCCTGTAGGCTCATGCGTCCTTTTGAGGAGGTGACAAACCTAGTCAGTCGCACCGAAGGCACCATCAGCGACATCATACCATTTGTTTTCTTCCTGGAGCGTGCCCTGCGAAGAATGCTGGATCAGGCCGTAGATGAGCGTGAAGAGGAAGAGTTGTGGTCACCATCACCACCAGAAACAGCCTTATCAGCATCGCTTGCTGGACCTGCGGCAACGCTGGAAGAGGATTGTGAGGAAGAGGAGTCAGAGGAGGAATGTGGCTTAGAGGAGGAGGAGGAGGAAGACCAACCACAACAGGCATCCAAGGGTGGTCGTTGTCACCTATCTGGTACCCGTGGTGTTGTACATGGCGGGGGGGAAGAACATACCTTCAGTGAGATCACTGAGGACGAGGAACGGGACATGAGTAGCTCGGCATCCAACCTTGTGCAAATGGGGTCTTTCATGCTGTCGTGCCTGTTGAGGGACCCTCGTATAAAAAGGCTGAAGGAAAACGACCTGTACTGGGTGTCCATGCTACTAGACCCCTGGTATAAGCAGAAAGTGCCTGAAATGTTACCGAATTACGGCAAGTCGGAAAGGATGCAGCAGTTCCAAAATCAATTAAAAAGTATGCTTTACACATCGTATATGGGTGATGTCACGGCACAACGGGAATCTAACACTGGAAGAGGTGAAAGTAATCCTCCTCCTCCCACGACCACACCGGCAAGGACAGGACGCTTTACAGACGTGTTGTTGATGGAGGACATGCGGAGCTTTTTAAGTCCTACGCATCGCCACAGCCCTTCGGGGTCCACCCTCAGAGAACGACTCGACCGACAGGTAACAGACTACCCCGCCTTAACTGCAGATATCGACACTCTGAGGAGCGATGAACCCCTTGACTACTGGGTGTGCAGGCTTGACCTGTGGCCTGAGCTATCCCAATTTGCGATATAACTTCTGGCCTGCCCCCCTTCAAGTGTCCTGTCAGAAAGGACCTTCAGTGCAGCAGGAGGTATTGTCACCGAGAAGAGATGAATGAGGGATGGATCCCGAAGAGACTGACAGTGGGCGATACATTCGACTAAAAAAGGCCTGATGAGGGGGCGTAACAGGGTGTCGCGGCTGCTGGCCCGCCGCGTGATATTTAAATCCCTAGCTCACCCCAGTATCTTGCCCTGTCGTGGTTTCCTGTTCCTGGTTTCCTGAGAGTGCTTTATCATTGTGAATCTGATTTCCTGGTATCCTGATCTTGGCTTTTCCCTGGTTATTCTGAATTCTGGTTTCCCTGACTTGGCTTGTGTAAATGGTATTGTGTATTTTCTGGCTTCCTTGACCTCGGCTTTCCCTTTGACCATTCTCTGTCTCTAGCGTATTAGTCCGGCCATTCTAAGGTCCAGTTTACGCTCTGTCCTTTTATTTTCCTTTTCTTGCCTATGTATATGTTTACATAGTTTCTGCGTGCTGGACCACACTAGTAGTCGTGACATTGGGATTAAACTGATAAGAATAGTACTACTTAACACACCACTCCTATCTGGTGGCACATTAGATTGCACACGCAGTGCCCCAAATTTGAAGTAGGAGGACCACCCAAGCATCTTTTTCCATCTCCCGGTTCCTAAAATCGATGCCATATACACGTCCCCTGATAGGGGACGTAACAGGGATTAAACTGATAAGAATAGTACTACTTAACACACCACTCCTATCTGGTGGCACATTAGATTACACGCGCAGTGCCCCAAATTTGAAGTAGGAGGACCGACCAAGCATCTTTTTCCATCTCCTGATTCCTAAAATCGATGCCATATACACGTCTCCTGATAGGGGACGTAACAGGGATTAAACTGATAAGAATAGTACTACTTAACACACCACTCCTCTCTGGTGGCACATTAGATTGCACGCGCAGTGCCCCAAATTTGAAGTAGGAGGACCGACCAAGCATCTTTTTCCATCTCCCGGTTCCTAAAATCGATGCCATATACACGTCCCCTGACAGGGGACGTAACAGGGATTAAACTGATAAGAATAGTACTACTTAACACACCACTCCTATTTGGTGGCACATTAGATTGCACGCGCAGTGCCCCAAATTTGAAGTAGGAGGACCGACCAAGCATCTTTTTCCATCTCCTGGTTCCTAAAATCGATGCCATATACACGTCCCTTGATAGGGGACGTAACAGGGATTAAACTGATAGGAATAGTACTACTTAACACACCTTATAATAACGCAGAGAAAGGCAACGAAGAGAGAGGAGTCTGAAGAAGAGGAGTCAGAGGAGGAAGGTGGCTTTGAGGAGGTGGAAGACCAAACACAGCAGGCGTCCCAGGGGAGTTTGCGGTTGTGCAAATGGACTGTTTGCGGCTGTTTGCGGTGCGTTAAACGGGGAGTTTGGTCTGTCACTGTGAAGCGGGCGTAACCCTTACACTACCTGATCTATACAACATAATACCTGATGTTTTAAAGCATGTTATTCCAAACAATGTGGAATGTTAGGTGATTTATGCCCTTTATGGATTAAAACCAAACTCTGCATCAACTATGTAATTTTCCATGGGAGTTTTGCCATGGATCCCTCTCCGGCATGCCACAGTCCAGGTGTTAGTCCCCTTGAAACAACCTTTCCATCACTATTGTGGCCAGAAAGAGTCCCTGAGGGTTTTAAAATTTGCGAACATTTGCGGAAGTTCGCGTTCGCCATTCGCAAACCGAAAATTTTATGTTCGCGACATCACTACTTTAGGGTGTAAAATATCCAAATAATACACCCATTCCATCTCTTTTTTGCCCAATCTTTTAATCATATCTCCACCTTTCCAATATTGAGGCATCTTGGTGATACCCATAAATTTCAGCTCGTGGGGGTCATTGTTGTGCATTTCAAAGTGAGATTATACTAGATGGTTTTTAAAGCCTTTTTCAATATTTGTACAATGTTCCCCTATTCGGGTTTTTAAAGGTCTTATAGTCCTTCCTATGTATTGCAAGCCGCAAGGGCACTCTAAAAGATATATGACGTTTTTGCTCATACTAGTAATAGTGTCTCTAATTTCATAGTTTTTATTCATATTGTTTGATTTGAAATTTGTGGTATGTCTGTCTATCTTTTTAGTTTTTTTACACGCTATGCAACAGTTGCATTTAAAAAATCCTTTTTTAGTTTGTAGAAAATTGTTGAGGGCGTTTTCTGATATCTCGTAAAAAAAAATTGTGAGTTGCATTTTTAGATTAGGTGCCCCTCTAAATATCACTTTCGGTTTATCCGGAATTATGGTTCCTAATATGGTATCCTCTTTTAATAGGTGCCAATTTTTATTACTAATCGTTTTAATTTGTTTGTTTTTGTTGTTATAGTCTAAGACTATTAGTAGTGTGAACTCTTTATCTGCATTCCTTGTCTTTTTTGGAGCGTTACTATTGATTAGTGTTTCCCTATCTGTGTTTGTTATTCTCTTTATAGTTTCTTCTACACTTTTTTTTTTTTGTAATTCTTTATTTTTTCGAATGGTACAGTCAATGAATACATGAGTTTGTAATATAGACATTTTGCAGGCTCATGCAAGAGCCGTGTTTCAAGTGATATAACAGTAGAGTATACACAATAGCTGAATTTTAACAATGTCTAGTTTCAGGCACAGGTCGTGTTACCATTCTATTGAGTTTTTATATAACTATATAACTTTGTAGGTTAATCCAACAGGGTAGATTAAAACTTTGGGTGTTGTAAAAGAACGATATCAAGGTCTGGGGTTTGCGTAACCTGTCCCCCTCCGTGTTCGTGGAGCTGAGGTGCTTAGTTGGGGAGGGCCGTTTGTCTTGGCTTACAGTGGGTGGGTCATAGTCCCATCAGTCCTTGGTGCTATCGGGTATAGTCTTAGGATGGGGAGCGGGTCAGGGTAAGTAGGGATGTCTCTACGGTTTATCAGTCCAAGTAGTTTACTTTGGGAGGGGGGGATTCCTGGGATCAGGATGGTTAGACAGGGGGAACAGGGGGGTGGGGGTGTCCGGCCTTTGACCCCTCGGCCCGCGCGCCCATGTCAGCAGCGCCCTTCAACAGCAGTCTACTTGTAGGCCGTTGGTGGCCGCGTCTCGGGTGTCTTACCCTTGTGTGACCTCGAATGACGGCTTATGCCGTCCTATTTGACAGATATGATTTCCATGGGAACCACCTAAGAGCACACTTGTCGGAGCGCCCCTGCAGGGAGGCGGTCATGATCTCCATGTCATAGATGGTTTCGACTCTATCCACCCATTGTTGGAATGTGGGGACCGTTGTGCTTTTCCAGTGTAGTGGTATGAGGGCTTTCGCTGCTGTAAGTAAGTGAATGGTGAGGGAATTTTTGTATGTGCGTATTGGTATGGGTGTGTGGTGTAGGAGCATCTGTAGGGGTTGTAGGGGGATGTCTGAGCCTGTAATCTCCCTGATCTTTGAGTGGATCATCTGCCAGTACGGTTTGATGTGCCGGCACGTCCACCATATGTGTATGTGGGTACCCCGTTCGGTCCCACATCTCCAGCATTCCCCTGTGTCTGTGACTCGCATACGTCTGAGGTCTTCCGGTGTTTGGTACCATCGGGTCAATACCTTGTAGTTTGTTTCCTGGAACTTCGAACTTATGGAGCATTTGTGTGTGAGCTGGTATATTTTCACCCACTCCTGCTCCGTAAGTTGGGTTTCGGTCTCTTCTTCCCACTTGTTAACATAGGCTGGCCTGCCCTTGTCCTCCGACTCCTGAAGTATACTGTACATCCGGGAGATCCCGTGTTCGATGTGTGTCCTGTCTGTGCACATTCGCTCGAATTCAGTGAGTTGCCTGTGGAGTTGGGTTTTACCGGGCATTAATGTATAGTATCTCTTCACCTGGTGGTAGTGAAACGCGTCCAGTAGTGTGGGGGGTCGTCCTTCCATCAGGTCCATCAGTGGCCGGAGTGCATTTCCCGTGCACCATTGCCTCGTGTAGATCCAGTTTGACCTTTGGATGTTTTTAAAGGTTGCGGGGGGGAGGCCCCCTGCCAGGTCGGGGTTATAGGTGATTGGGGTGAGGGGGTTTGGGGTGGTCGTCAATTGACGGGTGTATCTAAGTGAGCACCAAGTTTTGA
Source organism: Pelobates fuscus (assembly GCF_036172605.1). Lineage (NCBI taxonomy): Eukaryota > Metazoa > Chordata > Amphibia > Anura > Pelobatidae > Pelobates > Pelobates fuscus. Next base: position 271,056,563 of record NC_086322.1, read on the forward strand.
GTGTGGCATCAATGATGGGGTTGCCCGTCTGTAATTCGGTGTAGGTCAGTCTCCCAAGCCAGAGTCTGGACGGGATGGTACCTGGGTACTGTGTCGTCTCCATCTGTACCCATCGTCTGGGGCTAGGATGGGCGTGCCAGTCTACTATTCTATGTAGGTGGGTTGCTTGATGGTAGGCGAGGAGGGAGGGTAACCCCACCCCCCCGGCAGCTTTGGGGCGTTCTAGTGTGGTCTTTCGGAGTCGGGTCGGTCTCTGATTCCATACGAATTTTCGGATGGCCGTCTCCGCCGACCGGAAAAAGGCTCCAGGGATCCTTGTTGGCAGGGTTGCGAATAAATAGAGCAGCCGAGGCAGGATATTCATCTTAACCGCATTAATGCGGCCGAACCACGATATGTAGTGACCCGTCCAGCGCGCCAGGTCCTGTTGTATGGATGCCAGAATGGGGAGGAAGTTCAGTGGGTATAGTTGTGATAGGTCTTTCGGCAGCCAGGTGCCCAGGTAGCGAAGTTTGGATGTGCACCAAGAGAACGTGAATTGGGAGCTGAGTCGGGTTTCGAGGCCCTCATCTCTCGATATTGTCATGGCTTCGGATTTGTCGATGTTTAGCTTCAGATCGGAGAGTCGTCCGTAGGTCTCAAATGCCCGCAGTAGGTTGGGGACAGATATCAGTGGCTGTTCTAGAAAGAAGAGCATATCATCGGCGTATGCCGCCACCCGATGTTCTTCTCCGCCCACCTGGACCCCCGCTATTCCCCCGTCCTGTCTGACCGCCTCCAGGAACGGTTCCAGGGTGAGGGCAAACAGGAGAGGGGACAGGGGGCATCCCTGTCGTGTGCCGTTACTGATGGGGAATGCCTTTGTCAAGGCTCCATTGATTCTGATCCTCGCAGTCGGGGTGGTATAAAGCGCGGAGACCCAAGAGCGCATGTGTGGTCCAAGGCCCATATGTCGTAACGTTTCGGCCATAAACCTCCAGTTCACCCTATCGAATGCCTTTTCGGCGTCTGTTGATATGAGTACCGTCGCTCTGTTGGATTTCCTGGCGACATGAATGACATTAAGGGCTCGTATGGTGTCATCCCTGGCTTCTCTTCCCGGGATAAAGCCCACCTGGTCCGGGTGGACCAGGTCAGGCATTATTCGTGCCAGCCTCAGGGAAAGGGCCTTGGTGAATAATTTCAGATCGGCATTCAATAACGAGATGGGCCTGTAGTTAGCACAGATGGTGGGGTCCTTGCCCTCCTTGGGAATGACCGTGACTGTCGCCGCCAGGGAGTCCGTGGGAAAGCTCCCACCATCTCTTATGGAGTTAAGGCCTGCGAGGAGTCTTGGTAGGAGGATGTCCTGGAATGAACGCAAGTATGTGAGCGGGAGACCGTCTGGGCCCGGAGCCCGGTGCGTTTTTGAGCGTTTTAGTGCCAGGGTCAGTTCCTCCAGTGTCAGGGGGCTGTCCAGGTCTTCTGCGATTTCGGGAGTTATCTTGCGGGTGATGTGTTTCGATAGGTAGTTTGTTATATTCTGGAGTTGGGTCCGACTTGGGGCGTCCTGTGAGGGTGGATTGAGGTTGTAAAGGTCTGTATAGTAGGATCTGAAGGCTTCCATGATCCCTTTGGGCATGCTGGTGTGGGTGCCCGCCCGTGTCTGGAGCTTGTGTATGTGTTGTGCCCTCCTCTTGGTTCGGAGCATTTGTGCCAGGAGTCTCCCGCTCTTATTGGAAAACTCGTAGAAGAACCTGGATGATTTCCTCAGTATGTGTAGGTGTTCCTGAGCAAGGAGGTCTCTAAGTTCCCTTCGGGTCTCTGTTAGCTGGAGATAGGTGGTGTCGTCTAAAGTCTGTTTGTGGGCGCATTCCAGGTCTGCGATCCGTTTTGACAGGTCTGCGGTGCGGCGTGTCTTTTCCCTCTTGCGGTGGGTGCATTTGGATATAAAGTGCCCCCGGACTACACATTTATGTGCTTCCCACAGAGTCAGCGGGGGCATGTCAGGGGTCTCGTTGAGTTCAAAGTATTGAGTGATGGTCTGGTGTGCCTCGGTACGGGTCACCAGGTCCGCCAGAATGGACTCGTTGAGTTTCCATTGGCGTTCCGTTGGTTTAAAAAGGGGGGAGTTGATTTGCATCATTGTAGGGGCATGATCAGACTGGCAGGCTATCCCTATGTGCGCGTCCCGGAGGAGCGACAGGTGTTCCTGCGATATGAAGATGTAATCTATTCGGCTGTACAATTTGTGCACCGCCGAATAGCAGGTATAATCCTTACCATCTGGGTGGGCTGTCCTCCAGCTGTCAGCCAACCCCGCCTTGTGCAGGGATCTCCTAGCTGCCTGTAGGCAGTGTGGTGGTATGGCACTAATACCTCTCGAGGTGTCTTGGCGTGGGTTCAGGGGAAGGTTCAGATCTCCCGCTAGTATGAGGAGGCCCTCTCTAAAGCGGTCCAGTTTGGCTAGTGTCTTGGCTAGGAATGTGTGTTGTGTTCGGTTTGGACTGTAGATGCATGCCAGTGTGTATGTGTGTTCAGCTATTGTGCCCTTGATGAATATATACCTCCCATTCGGGTCAGCGAGTGTTTCCCTGTGTTGATACGGGACCGTGTGTGCAATCAGTATCGCGACCCCTGTTTTTTTGGCATCTGGGTGGCTAGCGTAAAACCCTTGGGGGAATCTGTTGTTCTCGAGTTTGGGCTGGGATCTGCTCATGAAGTGCGTCTCCTGCAGGAATGCTACCGACACTCTCTCGGTTCTACACTTTTTTTGTCATATCTTTTTTCAATAAATTTTTCTTTCATTTCTTTCGCCTGAATTTTAAAGATTTCTTTATCTGAACAATTCCTTTTTAATCTTAAAAGTTGGCTTTTAGGGATGCTGTTTAGCCAGCTTCTATGATGGCAACTATCTGTCTCGATAAAATTATTGACATGGACCTTTTTTTAAAGTGCGTTTTAGTGCATAGTATATTGTTATTGATGTATATGTCCAAATTCAGAAAAGTGACATTAGTTTGGCTAAAATCAGCTTTTAAAATGATACCATCATCATTTTTATTTAAAAACTCTATAAATAGTTTGGCTGTTTGGAGTGGACCCTTCCATATGAATAAAAGATTGTCTATATATCGAAAATAGGTAACCAGGCTCTCCACCCAGCCGTGCCCTCACTCCACACTGTTCTATCTTCCCACTCAGTCATGAAGAGATTGGCATAGCTGGGTGCGAACCTGGTACCCATAGCTGTACCATTTTTCTGTACATAAAATGAATCTTTAAACCAAAAGTAATTATTATTAAGTATTAGATTGATACCTTCGATTAGGAAATATATGACTGGTATCTTAGGAAACTTTTTATTTAAATAATTATATTCATCTGTGTTTAAAATCTGTGTTAAAAATTATTTTTTCCTTCAATTAAAAAGTTTTCTAGTGGGGGCGGGGCCTGACTGCCGAGACAAGCAGACGCACAATCCTCAAGCTCCAAGCGAAAAACCCCAAAAACTAACCTAAATACAACAAATATCACCCCCTAAGACAACAATACCTTCGTGGGAATACACCTAGCATCATGGGTCGGAAGAATAAAAAAACGATGACGGACAAACCAGCTCCAGGGCTGACAATTGGAGACATGTGGCGGCAAGCACGCGGCACGGGCGAATCCAACATGGCGGCTCTCCACGGAGGCTGCTCTGATTTTTATTCGGATGACTGCTCTGGGGATGCAGAGGATGATTACCCCCAAGCTCCAGCCCCTAAGCAAAAGGTGAATCCGACCAAACCAAGAGCTGACACAGATGCCGACCTGGTAACCACCGGGGTATTGAAAACATTACTGGCGGACCTGCAGAAAAACATCCTTGCAGATGTAACCGCTCTGAGAGGTGAGCTGCAGGGCCTGACAGGCCTCATATCGACACTGGAGATTTCCTCCCAGGATAACCAACAGCACATATCCTCACTACAGGCGGCTGTGCAGGATTTGCAACGGCAGAACCTACTCTATGAACGGCGCTTTGCTGCCCAAGAAGACTCCAGACGGAGACATAATTTAAAGGTCAGAGGGATCCCAGAAGAGATGCCGGAGACGGAGCTGCCACAAACACTAAAGCGAATGCTGGCGGCCATACTACCCCCCGGCCAGGCTAAGTCCATCACACCCATGGACTTTTTCCGGGTCCCTAAACCTCCCAGGGCCCCAGCCGCAGCCACAAGGGACACCATAATCACCCTCCGAAATGGGAAGGACAAATCGGCGATCCTCGCTGCCCTCCGCGATAAAACCCCACTGCAGTTTGAGAACATGCACTTGACCTTTTATGCTGACCTGTCCGGAGGCACCCTGGCCTGGCGCAGGTCGCTCCGGCACCTCACGTCCTTACTCCAGCGACACAATATACCCTACCGCTGGCGACCCTCCCAAACACTCCTCGTACACCATGGAGGAAAAACACACCAGATCCATGACACCCAGGACGCAACAAATCTCCTGCGACTCATGGGCCTACCACAGGACCCTCACACCCAGGAGAGATCCCAAGACCATACCTCCCCAACTCGCAGCTGGGACCCGACGCGAGTTGCCACATTTGTGCCTAGAAATAACAAGCCAGACGCCTCGATCACCACATGAATGGGGGATACAGGCGCTTCCACTTACCTTCACGACACCATGCTCCGCCCGTAGGGACTCGAAACTCCCTGGGAGCGGCTCAACATACCGCTGGACTATTACCCAACTGTTGTTTCCTGGTTATTTGTTTCACGGACCGCACAAAATGCCCCTGGTCGTGGCCCTTACTCACCCAACCGTGATGCAGCGTACTTGACGACTGGACGACCCCAGATCCACGGACACTTCTCAACTATTCCCTGACGCCGACTAATCTGGAGCACACCGCAACCACAGCTTGACACACCAGAGATTCACTCCAGCATATGGGGTCCTCTTGATTGGGACATGAACCCTGACACCAAGGCCCGCATACCCTTGCCACAAACGGTTACAGAGCCTGACGCGGACATGGAGGACTTCAGCACAAGAGGCCGCCTGTCAGCTCCCCACACCCTTGACTGTCCCGCCGACGAGCGGTCCACTTTCGCTGTTCAGGTCATAGTGCTTTTGCACATTTATACCGGGACTCAAAAGTCTGTTTATATGTTTAGATTTTTTCCCTACACTTACCTTATTAGTTGCTGCATCACACAGTGGTAACACCACACTTGTTACCCCACACTCTAATATCCATCCAAGTAGGCCCTGACACACGTTCATTTCTACCTTACACTACCTGCTAACATATAGGCCAAACAAGCCGCCAAGCCACAGTTTACACCACAGCGCTTGAACGGAACAGGGTTGCTTGACTACCAGGGTAGCCCGAAGACTCTCCACTAATAGATAGGCATATCCCAGTTTTTTTTTCTTGATAGCGTACTCCACGCTATCTACATAGAGGGCGAGAGGGGAACACACACCAGGACATAAATAACGAACGCAAAAGGGGAATCGGATACCTTTGAGGTATCACATAGGCTTTGTGTTAAGCCAACGCTACTCCTCTAAGTATTGAATCACTATTATTCATTTAGCAGGCTACTCTAATGTACTCCTACGGTGGAAACCACAGCAGACACATTAGCCTAATATCCCCAAGCACTAGCTAAACCTATCCCGTATCCATCTGCTTACCATAGTAAACATGTGGCCATCTCTCTTTAGAGTCAGCCTGCTCCACACTCAACTTATTCTATGTCTTGACTCTCAAAAACTGTAGACATCTCATAGCCTATTTATTTCCTGTTATTGTCATGCTAAAAACAGAAAAGCTCCTTGCCCAGACCCAGCATGATTATTTTATATTGTACTTTTCTGTTTTTATAATCTTATACAACACTCATTAGGCATGTGTTCAGATAGCCTGTTCTCAATTAACCTTACATTGATACAAGTGTTTGCCTAATCTGTTACTCGTTTAATATTTTACTCTGTTGACACTCATGCTTCACCGGCTTGTCTCACACTAACTCATGTTGACGTGACTCATATGGATTACGTCTTATGATTATCTGAATCTGTCTAAGTTGTTGAAAAGTCTGCTTCTACATGTCTCTACCGTCCTAACTATGCAATTTATATGTACGCTATCTGACCAAGCAGGAGAGGTCCACCCTAAGTTTTTGCCAACATACCATCCGTTGTGGTGCGCCTACCTGCCAGTAGATACACCTGATTATTATTATTTGATTTTGCTTTGACTAGACCTTACACATTTAAGTTTAGAGCACTAGGCAACAGATGTATAACGCAATGCTTAGCTCAAGACTTTAACTCTTTGTAATCTAACTGTGACCCAGTACTGTAGTATAGCATTTCAGGAAAGGTCAGGTTGTTTCCCAATATAAGCTTGATACTCAGCATAACTCATAGTTACCAGAATGTTCACCTTCAGAATGTTTCTGCAGTTTGACAAAACATAATTTAACTACCAAGCTATGTACCAACGATAACACAATTTACTCTTACAATAGTTAATTTACTCTCACAATAGTTAATGCCTGTTTACTAACCTTCAAAAAATGTGCACGTTATACCACTGCCCTAAAAATGTATGTATGCTTTGTAAACTCTCTGGCTTGTTACCTGCTGTCGGGGCGGAACAAGAATGTATGTAACACTATGCACAATAAAAATAAAGAATTAAACAAAAATTGTTGTATGTTGTACTATCATTGAGTTGCCTAAAAGCTTCTTTTTCATATAGTTCTGCTGATAGGATCACCAGTCCTCCTCCCTTATCTGCCGGCTTAATTACAATTGTTTCATCCTTTTATAATTCCTTTAGGCTATCCCTCTTTTTTTGTTAGATTGTTTTTATCTCTTTTATCTTTTATGTTTATAGTTTTTAAGTCATGTGATACTTTTTTTTTCAAATATGTCAAGTGCGCTAGATAGTAAATGGATTTTATTATATCTGTGCCCTTTTAAACTGTATTTTAATATGGCTGCTCTAAGTGACTACAGATCCCAGCAACCATTGAAGATCGCGGCACGTCACTTCCGGTTTCCGGTTGGCGGCCGCGACCTGGTGCTATTATTGCCGCGGATATACATAGGAACTACATCTCCCATCATGCATTAGTGGTCGCGGCGTGTCATTTCCGGTTGACGCCCGCGACCAACATCAAACAGGAAGAACAGCACCACACCTGATGGACATTCATAAATCAATACCCCCTATATAAATCGGGCGGAATGCCAAGGACACCCACACTTTTGATAAAGCCCAAACCCGGGCGAAAAGCGTCAAGGGAAGGACTGGAAGCTATTTTATATGTTTTTATATATTTTTTGAGAAATAAAGTGAGGCTTTTTTTTATCCAATCCTCTGGCTTCTACATACTTTCTGGTGCTGCTGGTTTCCTGTTATATCCATATATCCTTTGGAGGGGATCATACCACCACAAGCTATCATCACCAGAGCAAGTTATTGCTCTGGATACTGTAAGTAGGATACCTACATTCTCTTCTCCAACTTTTGGTTTTTGATACTGTACCATTGGTTTGTGTATTCTGTTTTTTTTCTCCCATATATATGGTTGCTGAGTTTGGACATCCTAACATCTACAGATCCTAAGACGGGAATTGTACCGTCCAGGCGCTATACAGCAGAGCTCTTAGCAGCTCTGCAAAGTGTGAGTTTGCCTTTTATCTACAGAAAATTCTGTTTAAGACTATACCATCTAATATTTAAACATATTGCACTATTATTTTATTGTTCTTATCTCTTTTGAGGTTTTTACATGCTGTACTACCCGAGATCTATATGTATGTATGATATGATCATTTGATTTTTTTGACGCGGTTTTCCACTTTTCCTATTTTCACATTTCTGTTCACTATATTGCAGGCATTGGGAAGTCCTGCTAGTTCACTGCTGCCTTATACACCTTTTGGTTTTATAGTGAGCGCCTAAACTCTCTCTTTTTTTACTTGAATGACTGTGATATGCCTGGGGTCATCCCACATTTTATGCGCTTACTAAAATGTCAGACATCCTTGACCTTTCTGGACAAATAGGCCTGTGGCCATTGTCCCAGTCTCACAACTAGGCGACCAACAATCTGCACCTGAAGCGAAGCTTAGGACTTACTAAATCCTTGTATTGCAGACCCCACTTTCCTGCAGATACCGGACTTCAAACTCACCTGGTATTAACCTCCTATAGTTTTGTCGTTATTGCATAATTTATTCTTGTTTGCGCTCCCTAGTTGACATTAACAAGAACTGGGCCATCCTTAACTAAGCCGCCAGGTGTTTTCTCTGCACAACCTCTACTATGCTAGTTTTAGCATAAACTCAGTGCGAGTATCCTTAAGACCTACCAAGACCTCAGATTTATTTACATACCATCTGTTTCGATTTCTAAAGATTACAAGGTTAGATGATAGATATGCATGTATATATTCATTATCATCTTATCTTAGACATTGAGAACTTGTCTTAGGGGCTTGTTCCCCTTGGCTAGTGTCATGGAGTTAAACCGCATTCGACACATGCCTCCAATGGCTGTGATACCTGACCTACAGAACACAAATCCATACTTTTGTCTGTACTTTGATTTAATTTTGTTCGGGATCTTATTCTCATATTTACCAACATTAAATGGTAAATGTCACTTGAATAGTTAAATATTTACTAGTAACACATGATGTGAGAGTCACGTAATATGCAGAAAGAAATCCAAGAAATGCACGTCTTCACCTACAGAAATGGATCCTAAAATGCATGCAAATATACCGTCTTTGCCACTTTGGGAAGTACCTTGAAGTACCTTATCCTAGTTCTTATCATGCATTTATTTGATACACAGTATACATTTGAGGCAAGTTTCAAATGGAAAAGTATTGATCAAATGTTGTAACTATCATCTCTGGATGAATGCATTAACAATTTGTTTTCATGTTAATGTTTTTTGTTTAGAACCGTATTTATAAATCTCAAACGGGCTTCACTGAAATGTTATCATATGTTATACATATATCAACTTAGATAACTGTCCCTTTAGTTTTCAGAAAAACATAGATTTGGTGGCTTGCATACTTTCGGGGTAAGCCTTCTTGTTGGATATCTCTGCCTGTTCAATAGTCAAACTTTATTAGACAAAGTCTTAAGTCGACTGTGCCCCCAGGAGGTATCCCACCCAATTAGTATCCCAGAAGACCACCTTTAATTAACCTGTTGCACAATTAACTAATGCCATGTGGGGTTGAACAGACCCTCACTTTTATCATTGCATAATTACCCTTACAGTGACGATCAGACACTTGCAATCTCCATAACCTAACCCTGCTTGGGATTTCTCCACTTGAGAGCCGCACAACTGGGACTCCTCCTCGTACTCCCCATCCTTCACTCATTTCCTTTAGAAGACTTTCTCTGATCTAGAAGTCACTTGGGCTTTTCCTTAATTGGGATTGTGAAAGAGGCCCATCTCATACCACCTGGCCCAAATGATAAGCACAGTCAGTCTTCTCATCTCTCTTTCAACTCACCTCTTTTTCTCCTACTTATGTTCCCATCCCCCTCCTCAACATTCCTGTAAATGTTTCATGATATAGCTGAGTCCGTTGAACCTTTCTCTTTATGTTCTTAAGCATTTCACTCAAAGGGACACTTTAGGCAACCAGGCCATCTCATCTCATTGAAGTGGCCTAGGTGCCCTGACCCTGTCCCCTTAACCTTGCAATGTAAAACATACTGCAATGTTTATATGCAGGATAAGGGCTGTCTATACCAGACAGCCACTAGAGGCGCTTCCTGTTTCACGGAGTTTGACTCCACCTAACATCCCTCCATGATCAATTTAACATTCTAATTTTTACCATTTCCCCACAAACTCCCTCCTATGCCATCCATGCTGACATAGGTAATATTGCTTGGTCGGACTATGATGGTGGTTAAACCCACTGCTTCCTAACAAATTAAACATAGAAACAAATACAGATGATTTAACACTCTGCTAATGAGCTAATCCCTGCACTGTGCAATGCAAAAGTCTTTGAACTCTTAAAGAGGGGGTGACTTTCACCATTTCAATCTTCACTGAGCCAAGCCTGGCAGTGTAGGATATTATAAACAAATTAATGTGAACAAAATCTCAGTAGTATAGCACACTCCAACACCTGTGTGGTATCCTCTAAACCCACACCAAATAATAAAACAGAAATTACATACAATAGGTGGAGCGTGTGAATTCGGTACAATATAAAGTGTTCTGATGCACTGGATCAAGACCAACGTTCGTGTTACTGAAATATAAAAGTAACCATATCCTAGTGCAATACAGTAAGTTTAAATGAGTCGTAATGAGAAAGAACTTATAGCAATGTACTGACAAGTGGAGAGCCAATAAGATTAGGCTCTATTCATAGGCGTATTGGAATGTTATAAGGATCACAGTCCCTTCTCTGTCTGTTGGTAATTTTTCCTTCGCCTCCCCATATAAATCCACCGGATGTCAGGAGTGGTCAAAGTATTTTTTTTCTACAAAAAGTATTTCCAGAGAAAACGACAAAATAAGTAACTATGCATTTTGCCTCCTTCTGAGGCTTCCTCAGTTGCTTTATTCTCTGTCCCACGGTCCTTTATGTGTGTCCTTAATTGTGTTTCCTGCCTTTCAAAAGTTTTTCCGGGCGTCAATGTTGAGACGCATTGAGTTTGTGTTGAAACGCACTTTCATTTCCTGATTTGGGTCGGTGGAACGCATCCTTGCAAGTTGACAGCATGGTGCATTTCGACACAAACGCAATGCATCTAATCATAGACGCCCTTGCATCATCATAAGGAGATGAAAACTATTGAAAGGCGGGAAACAATTAAGGACACACATAAAGGACTGAGGGACAGCAAACAGCCTAGAGCAACTGAGGAAGCCTCAGGAGGCAAAATGCGTATTGCACCACTTACATTACTGTATCGTAAGGACTTTAACATAGTTACTTATTTTATTGTTTTATCGTTTTCTCTGGAAATACTTTTTGTAGAAATAAAGTAATACTTTGACCACTACTGACATCCGGCGGACTTATATGGGGAGGCGAAGGAAAAATTACCAACATACAGAGAAGGGAATGGGATCCCTAGAACATTCCAATACATCGAAACAAGATCTTACTCATTACCACTCATTTAACCCCTTAAGTACACAACTTCTGGAATAAAAGGGAATCATGACAGAATATTTCCGTCATGTATCCTTAGGGGGTTAAACTTACTGTATTGCCCTAAGATATGGTTACTTTTATATTTCAGTAACGAAAACGTTGGTCTTGATCCAGGGTCGGATATCAGCTCATTGGCGGAAAGTGATCAGCTGACGCTATCAGCCAATTAGCTGGCATTGATTTGGCACAATTTAGTTCAGGAAAGAAAACGGCGGCTCTTAGCCGGAGTTTCCGTATTCCTACTCTCATGGTCAGAAGTGAAGCAGTAGGGAGCAAAGCACAGTTGACCCCAGGTAAGACTAATCTTTAACAAACAATTTGACTATTTACATTGGGGGAAAGGGGCGCTAGGACACTCCTAGCACCATATGATGCTTGTAGGGTTGCTTCAACGTTGAACTTTAAAATATCAATTGGAACCCCTATAGAGGAGATGTTTGTGCTATAGTGTTGCTAGGATAACTTTGTAAAGAAATATCATTAACTGCTAGGTTCTTGCTAGATTACATTTGAGTAAATACTTTTACTTAATTCTTTTAAGAGCGTAGTTTAATCCCCTCCCTTTTTACAGTTTTATATATATTTCCATAAAAGTTTTTTTTTATTATAATTTTAATATATGTGGTGGTGAAATCACACAGCAGCATTATTCATATCCTCTTTCCTAAAAATTACAGACTATCCCTCTTTTTCGCAGTCTTACACAATATGCATGGATAAGAAACAAATACAAATAAAACAATGACTGTATTACACAATAGATGTGATCCAATTATGAGCTGGGTCATATTACATGGAATTATATGGTTCTAGAAATATTATTACAACACACCTGCCAAGTCACTGTCCTACATTATTTATTTTTTTAGAACTAAAAAAAAAAGTGACTTAAGTGAAAATATGCATCAACAAACCTATTAATTTATATTAAAATAATGTAGCCTATCCAATCTACTGACAAATTTATTATTATTATTTTCATCAAACTCTAGATTTTAATGAAAGTTAAAAAAATAAAAAGGCAATTTGGAGTCAATCCAGTAAAAGCCATTGCGAAATACCTCCCCGATTGTTCGGTGGTATCTATGTTCATTTTGAGATACCAACTGGGGAAAAGTAATCATATAATTCTATTCCTGAAAAAAAAGATTATTGCTGAGACAATCCAGCCAGTGGGTGAGTATAGCATGACAGATAACTTTTTAAAAAGCCATTGTTTAACAAAGGGAATGGGTTACTGGAGAAATGCCAACTGGGTCCGAGAGATTAACAGTTGGAGAATGGGAGGCCACCAGATATCGACATTTGTGCAGTTGTGCAGATGTTCCCAGGTCTGGCAGGGTAGCTTAGACTTTCCAACACCAACAACTTCAAGAGGTCACTATCACTTAGTCTCCCCAACTTATTCTTCCGATGTTCCCAAGAAGTATGGTTGCTTTTTGATAGGTTTACACCTCTTAAGCACAGCAAAGAAGAATGCTACATCTCCAACAGACATCTTACACAATGTTTATGTTAATAATAGCTCCCAATTGAATCCTCTCCTGCAACTGTCTTTTAAAATAAATACACAGTCTTCCGTGAATACGATTCTACCAATCTTCTTCTAGCCTTACCTTTTGTGTCACTTTACCCCACTCCCTCTAGCATGTATGCTCATTGAGCAGGGCCCTCAACCCTTCCGTTACAGAGCGTCAAACTTGTCTGGTTACAATTACGTTTGTTAGTCCAGCCATTGTAAAGCACTACAGAATTTGTTGGCGCTATATAAAATAAATATGCAGCAGACTGCGATGCACTGTGTTTTCAGACATCTTTTTATCATGGCCATCATTAAATTTTTTTCAACAATTTGAACTACAGTACCTCTTCTGTGCTATCAGACCAAACGGGCTAGCCCATGTGCAACAATGACTCTTGGGCGTCCATGACTAACACCAGTTATCCTTCCACTTTTGGTAGGTACTAACCCCTCCATACTGGATTCTCTGACCCGGTGATCTAGCCATTATTATCTGGGCCTTGTCAAAGTCACTCTGATCTTTTCACTTGCCCATTTTTTCTGCTTCCAACACATGAAATTCATGAACTGACTGTTCACTTGCTGCCCAATATATCCCATCCCTTAACAGGTGCCATTGCAACCATATAATCAATGTTATTCACTTCCCCGGTCCGTGGTTTTAAAGTTAGCTGATCAGTGTATTATCACCAACACCAATAATAAATCCTTTCACTGTAAGTAATCTGCTCATATTTTCAGGGGACTTCTACCAGCCCCTAAGTATCCTACACAACATTCTAAAACATCTGGTTCTCCTCAATAATTAAGTCTTCACCTATAAAAGTATATAGATCCTTCATATTGTGCCGTATGTTTCCAATCTATCATTTTGCAGCTGCTACTCTCTCACCTGTAATAGGGATACTTTTCACAAAATACAGCAGATTCTTTGCCTCTTTCCACAATGGTCAGCTTGAAAACTAATCAATTTCTGCCGTTGCCAATTTGACTACCTGTTGGAACATACAAAACTCAAAGAGAATCCAAGAGTAGCTGAATCAGTGAATTACTCTGCGAGTTTAAAAATATATATTGTAGTGACTTTAACCACACCACCGTGTTAGAGACTCGTCGGTTAAAAGGACACCATCAGGGTTATTTACTGAAGTAAAAATTTAAAGTCAATTTTAAATTTAAGTCTAGGAGTAGCCAAACTAAGAGCATAGCTGACATAAGAATTCTTCAGATTAGGCTATCTTGACCTTCAATTTGAAATTCCATATAAATTCTCACTTTAGTAAATATCCCTGTATGCTTCCCAAATCATGTGCATATCCACCTCCTCTCTTGTGATGTTTCAACTTGATTAATTAACAGGAACTTGATCCCAGCTCATAATCCATAGTCTGTCTCCCTCCAAGTTAACTGTGCTACCATTACCTCTACCTCGCAGGCTCGCTGCCTAGGTGTTCTTTGACTCAAACCCCTCCTCCACCCATCATGTCCAGCCGATCACCAAATCCTGCTGCTTCAATCTCAAAAACATAGCGAGCATCCCCCCCCCCCCTCCTATTTACGGCAGTCGCTGATCCATAGCGTTCTCTCGCCTTGAGTACTGCAATCCCCTTCCCTTCTTAGTGGTTTTACATGTTCCTAGCTTTCCTTGTTGCAATCTATAATGAATACGACAGCGAGGGTCATCTTCCTGTCTGCCCGCACCACCCACCTTTGTCAGTCTCTACATTGGCTTCCTGCAAGATATAGGGCTCAATTTAAGTTTCCGGTGCTTGCTTAAAATGCTCTACATAATGCTTCACCCACCTAACCTCCCTAATACACAAGTATGTCCCATCTAGGCCCGTGCGCTCTGCTGAAGACCTACATCTATCCTCTGCACATATGCCCACCTCTGATGCTCGCCTTAAAGACTACGCCAGGGCTGCACCTTTCCTATGGAACTCCCTTCCCCATTAGACAGTCACCCAGTCTCCACTCCAAAAAAAATAAATACATTCTTAAAAACTCACTTTCACAAAAGCGTATCAATTAACCTGTTAATAACTCCTAATTGATTCTTTTCCTAGAAAGGTCATTAAACCCCCTCCCCCCCCCAAAAAAACCCCACTTAGTCTTCAGTGAATACAATTCTACTAATCTACTTCTACTTTTACCCTTTGTGTCACTATACTCCCATTCCCTCTAGCGTATAAGCTCAAACTGTGCTTAAAACTCGTCTAATTACAATCTGTCCGTTAGTCCACCCATTGTACAGCGCTACAGAATTTGCTGGAGCTTTATAAATAATAATATTACAGAAGTATTTATGCCTAGGACATGTTATATATTTTAATTGGGGCAGTTGGTAGTACAAAATATGTTTTGGGAACTGTGCATCCCTTGATATACCAAAGTGAGAAGATAGGCAACAACTACTTCCCCAAGATAAGCGTACCAAGAGTAAACCCACTCTTTAATCTAAACCCCACACAAGATTTCAAAATTATTAATGCCTAACACATAGCTGAGGTGCTAAAAGGAACTTCTAAACACATCTCTTGCCTGGGCCTCTCCCTGCTAGTTGGAATGCGGTTTATTGAGATTGATCGCAAAACCTTAAGGATGGGGAACAAGCAGGTGGGGATGTGTTGCACACAAACATAATCTGCATGATGTCTTGAAGTATAAAGTGTAGAAAAAAAAACGTTCATCTTAAAACACGTTCATTAATGCTTGCTATTGTTAAGTGGAAAAAAAAAATCTATATAATTACAAATAGTTGAAATCGTAACAAGGGATACAATGCATATTTAGAACAAAATTTTATTTGAACCAATTCAAGATTTTTATTTTTTATTAATCCACATAGATTTTATAGTAAAAAAAGGAAAATTCACATGTTTAGATTTCAGTACAAGCCTGTTCAAATGCGGTTTTGCAAAGTGAGCTCAATGGAAAAAAAAAAAAAAAAAAAAGTAATAGTTTATAGAATATATATTTTAAAAATTCTAATGAAAAGCAGAAAAAAAATAAAAAAATAAAAAAAAAACACAAAATACAAGATTTAAGGGGCAGGGACACAAGGCAAACAAAGTTATCCGGTCTGCTAAATTCAACAATACAACCTAGAAATTGGGCACAATGCTACAGTTTGGGAATGTATCATATTTATTAAAAAAAACAAAAAACTAAAATAAAAATCAAAACTGATCAACACTTCATGTTCTTGAACCTAATTGCGTTTCAGTCTCTGAAATTAGAAACCTGAAAATCCTTCTTACCAAAACTTGCAAGTGTGACTGTAAAGCAAAGGGAAAGAAAATCTGTATCGGTCCGCCAGAAATACAAGAAAACCAGTTTATCAAAATTAAAAAGTATATTTACTATATTTGCCTCATTCCTCATATGTGGCTTTGACCACTGTAGTTTTTAAATCCATGTAGAGGTTTTCGACTGGAGGGCTAAAACATTGTTATTTTACCCATTTGTTTTTGATCTAAAAATTTGTTTGCAATTATTCATATCACAAAATACAGATTTCATTTGTAATGCTCTACATTTCTGGTATAAATACGGTTATGAGTGACAAAAAGTCTAATATATAGATATTTGGTAATTTGATACAAAACATTCTGTAAAAAGCAGAACTCCACGTATAATAGGCCTCAACAACACATTGCTTCTATAAACGAATACAAGCAGAGAACCAGATACAAGATTCATTTTGAGGCTTTCCTTATGTGTAAAGCAATTTGGTCCAAAATAATTAAGCAGTCTACCTTAAAGGGGCAATCTGGGCAACATAACCATTGAATGCCAATGTAGTGTTAATGGTGCTTTTAGCTGCCGATGCCATCCCCTTATTCTGGGTCAAGACATTTAATTAGTTTGATCCAAACCAGAAGTCCCAGAAGCACATGTAGCCCGACGCCAGTCTTGCCTATTGGTAATTCTTAAAACACTGTCACAACAAACTTACCTAATGTTTCCTCTTCTCTTCCTCTCTCAGAACCTGTTCTTTTCTTCATTTCGGATCTAGTTTTCTTTAGAACACGAGAAAAGTAGTCCCTACTTTGTCATATGTATTATTCCTACACTTTACTTTCTTTGACCAAAGGAAGAACTTAAGTCAGCTCCATTACCGGTGTCGGAAAAAAAACAAAAAACACTTTCCCCATGATACTCACCCTTCTTTTTGACACAGGAAATGGAGCGGACTTGAGCTCCTTCTTTGGTCAAAGAAAGTCAAGTGTAGAAAATAAACATACAACAAAGTAGTCTCTACTTTTTCTTATGTTTTAATGAAAACTAGAGAAGAAATAAAGAAAAGAAGAACAGATTTTGAGAGAGGAAGTAAGCAGAAAACAATTAGAAAGGCAAATAAGTTCAACTTATGCAATAGCAGTTTGTCAAGATATGGTCAGGCTGAGAGCATCCTTTGACAATGGCATTAAGTTATGCTGTTTAGACTACTCCTTTAAAGAAAGTAGCTGGGGTGGTTTGATAGAGGTTTACACACACTGGGTATTCCTTGCCACTTTTCTGCACAGTCTCAAACCCCTTAATACCATACAAAACAGAATTTCATTCTTTCACAGCAAGCTCTCCTTTCACACATACATCCTCACCTTCCCTCGTTAATCACAGGGCCACTTACAGCTACAGATTTATCTAAACAGAAAACATTTCCACTAGGATACAATACAGACGCACACAAATCCGACAGTTACCAATATAATTTGTTAACCAGACTGAATATGCACAACTGCAGAGAAACATGGTTATTCCTTTCTATCGATATTAATAAAGCAAAACAGATAAGAGATAAGACAGGTGATTTGGTGGGATAATAAAGAAAAAAAAACGTTTTCACAGAGACAAAAACTGAAATGATTACTTTTTGTGGTTACTGTATCGTTCTGGAAAGAAAATGAATAAACAATCATTTTGTTTAAGTGGACCTTGAAAGATTTCTGACATTCTACCAGACCATAAAAAGTCAAATGATGGCAAGAGCAAAGCTATTTCCGGATATTGTTGATTTTCAAAATTACATTTAGTCCCTTGGGTTCTGCAAGCACTAACAATGGTACACTTGATCATTTTTTAAGACGACCAATGGACTGCTTCTCCAGAGTGAAAGCTGTGCGTCGGTGTACAGATCAATTAGAAACACGCTTTCATTGGAAAGTATAAAATTGTGACTTCCTATGAATTAATATAACCTCGGACACTTTCCAAGATGTCATCAAGGCGCAGCTGGCTTTGTAAAAAAAAAACCGATGTCACAGAGTGGTCCAGTTACAGATCATATTGAAATAGAAAATTTTAGCTGTACCTCCGAATGTTGAGAACATTAGGACAGGTTCTTCAGGTTTTGTTTTAAATTCAGTCTCCCTTGCTTTAAAAAAAAAAAAAAAAAAAATCCCCCCCCAAAAAAACCACAACAACAAAATGTAGGCTTTTGATGCAAGTTCCAAAGGAATGAAAAACAGTCTTGTTTAAAAGTGCTCAGCGTCACTAGTATTCCATTGTATGAATATATATATATATATTTATATAAGTGTATAAAAAAATGGAGTTCCGAGAAGCCTGGGTCCAGGCAAGCAGAGGTCACGGCTGCATGATCGGTGTTATGCTGGGCTGACAGGCCGGGCAATCTGTTGCACACACTTCACAAAGCATAGCATGTTGGCACTGTAACAGTGTTCTATTCTGTTCTTGACACTTAGAGCATTTCACTGACTGGACCTGGAATACTGCCTACAAAAAGAAGAAAGAAAAAGGTTCCGTGTGAGTAAAAGAATATGCATAGTCAAAAGAAGAAAGGGTCAAAAGAATGGAAACCCATGCAAGAGGGATATTGCGGACTTTAAAATGAGACTGGAATCTGCAGGTATGTAATATATTTAATTTATATAATCCAAGGGTTTATAATTAAAAAAAAAAAAAACTACCAAAGCAGGACAGAGGAAGTCTGGGGTTACATATTCACATGTTACATAGTAACATGTAAGGAGTCTTTAAGTCAGACACGGAAAGCAGATGCAAAATGTACAGATGAAGAATTGAGCCCAAGAAATAAACCAGCAAACAGCATGAAAACCATCAGAAGAAGACTGGTGGAATATGTGGCCATGATCCTACCCCTTAGCCTGACCTTGTCGACTCTTTCCAGGCTGGCATGTAGCTGCTTCTGGATGCTATAGAGAGTACTAAGAGGGAGGCCCTCTAGTTCTGACATGGAGCCGTGAAGCTTTGAGTCCTGTGCACCCGTTATCCTCTGTTCCAACTCTTCCTGTAACTTTTTCAGCTGTAGCTCCAGGGCATCTCTTTGCTCTCGGGCAAGTTCACACTCTATGCTGGCTGCTGTGGCTCGCTCGTTGGCTTCTTCAGCTTCTTTCTTCCAGGCATCACAAGCCTGAGTCCAAACAACAACGGGTGAATAAATATGCATGCAGCAGCAACAGATTTTCAGATCAAGTCAAGAATGCAGCTTGTGTTTACATGTATGAAACTGTATACATTTGGTC
Organism: Pelobates fuscus; assembly: GCF_036172605.1. Lineage (NCBI taxonomy): Eukaryota > Metazoa > Chordata > Amphibia > Anura > Pelobatidae > Pelobates > Pelobates fuscus. The sequence goes on from NC_086322.1 coordinate 271,075,813, forward strand.
CTTTTCTCCAATCAGTTTTTACATAAATAGAGCCCATGTATACTGGGCAGATTTAGACTCACAACAGGCAATGTTCTAGAAGTGGAGATACCCCAAAAAGAAATCAAAGGCATTATAAGGAACAATTTACTGGTTTAAAGTTTCATGTACAAACAAATTATTTCACGGCAGACAGTAAGGGAGACCAGATATGGAAATGGGAGTGGGGAGATATTGAGAAGGGAAAAGCAGAAACAGAACAGAGGCAGGTGGTATGGACGAGGAAGATGATGTGCAGTTACAGATTATTGGGATGAGAATAAGCTATACTAAAGTAGAGTAGATAAAGCAGGAGCGATTGTAACGAAGTAGAAGCTTATGGTGAGTATTGTGTAGCAGTGGTAGGTTCTGTGATAGTGGAAGAGAAAAGGTCTAATATAGGGAATGGAAGAGATTACTGAGAGGATGTGGGAGAAGTTTATGAAAATAGAAGGATGCAGAGGAAATTATGAAAGAACTAGAAGGAACATTGTGAGGAAGAAATGGAAGGAGATAACCCCTTAAGGACGGAGGCAATTGTCCACGTTCTGAAGCAAAACAACCTAGAAATTAAGCCATAGGTTTGCTTCAACTTAATTCAATGGTTTCTCTTCAAGTGCCCCCATTTAGATTATCCCTCTTTCTTTTTAAAGGACAGAACGGGCTTTCATTTAATATCCTATACGTATACCTAACATTACATGTGAATAAAAATTTTTTTTTTTTAAATGACAATAAAAGTTCCTATTTTTACATACACAGTGCAACTAATTAAAAAGAACTAAAAAAAGATTCATATATCAATCATGATTGTTAAATACCCAATATGTTTAGGATCTAAATTATTATTTTGATAGTCAACGCTAACACTATACCAACACTTAGTGTAACCCTACCCTTCTCTAACCCCATAATCTATCCCTAATGTAGCCCACTGCCAATAGCAATTCTGATATTAGAAACAAGGTTTACTGTATTAAATACAGTAGATGGTGGTATGTTGCCACCACCTACTGGTAGTTTTCAGAATTACACTAAGTGTATTTCTGAATAAGCCTTGTTCCCAGCAGATTAAAGAGATCGATGCTGGCAAAACCCAGCATTGGTCCATATTGGCTGGGACTCTGGAGGGTCTACCCTGAGCACCCACAAAAACCGCAGCCGAGTGAGATTGCTCAGCAGCGGTTTTATGAATGAATTTAAAGGGCTCTGTGCAGTGCTGAATTCCAGCGCTGTTCAAAGCTCATTGGCCAGTCTGGAGCCACTGAAAATGGCTCCAGCAGACATATGGGAGCCCTAGGAATCCAATGACACACAAAATCTGCTGGGCATTCTATGCCGCCCTACAGGTTTTAAAGCACATTAAGGGGTTAAAGAGGAAACTAGAACAGAAAACAGAAGTGGAAGGGACCTCTAGGGCCAGACAGAAAACTGGTCCAGGCACTTATGTGTGTTTTGGTTTGTGAAAAAAAATGTTGGTCCAAAAAGGTTGGGAACGGCTTTAGATCCATGATCTAATTGGCTTTAAACTTGAGTACCAAGGCACACGTTCACAAGAGAAAAAGTAAGTAAGGCACAAACTTACCTTCATCAGTAATATATAAAGGTCATTTACGAGAACGATATGCATTCTTTAAGCCAAATTGATTTTTACTAGTTTTACTTAATTGCCTGATGGGAATCTGCGTTTCAGTGCAGTCACTTAAACACATTATAAAAGGACTGCATTAGCCTATGACAATCCTAAGGTCAAAGAGATTGTGGCACAGTTTGAGATGGCCTGAGGCACCCTAGTGTGTTAGAACTGGTTAAAAAAAAAAAAAAAAAAAAATACAAAATCGCTAAAATCCGTATAAAACAAAAAAACAATTCTTGGTGTTAATTTTTAATTGTTCTTCAAAGTGGGCATCATAAAGGCCTGTTCTAGTTTATATATCTTGGATACACTGTTCGAAAGCATTAAATTTGAGCTACGCTGCAGCTCTTAAATTATCCAGTCGTGGAAAGACTACCCATTCCACACTTATTTATGCATCCGAATGGGTCTCAGTACCTGCTTTGCTTGTTTCCAGGAGTCTTCCCACTGTTTTATGGTGTTTGTAGCCTCTTCTAGTTCCTGACGTAGCCTCACTAATTCAGCTCCGCCAGGGCCAGACAAGAATGCAGGGGATGACCCAGGAGAGTAGCTGCCTGATACAAAGTGCTCCCATATACTGTTACTCATTCCGTTAAGACCTAAAGAGCAGACGGAAAGATAAACATAAGAAACTGCAGAACAGAAGCTGTATAGTCTATTCACACTGTAGAAAAACTGAAAAGAAAGTAATGAAAATATAAAATGTAGAAAAGACAAACTCTAGGCACAAACAAAAACATTTTGTTTTCAGAAGGTTAAAACCTCGTAGGTCAGAGTTCCAATTTAGGCTAAATTATGAAAAATGATAAACAATCCAAGAATGTCTTCTTTGCCTTCTGCCTTCATAAAGTCACAAAGTTAGAAATTACTTTCAACTTAAAACCAGGTTTATCTTTTGTCATTGCTGTTAATCACACAATCACTAGATATACATTTTGAGATGTCAAATGGCGATTTCGCAGGCTCTGCATTTACATTACAGGTTGAAGGTTATGGGCAGCAGTAGTGATAATAGGTGAAGGTGTTGCATTACCATTTATGTTCCAAAAGACCAATCGCAGATTTGTTTCAATGCCAAGATGATGCATATAGCCCCAAATACCGCTCAGCTCTATGAGTGTTTAGAAGTGTAGCAATTTGTTAACTAGTGTAGCAGTCATCAGGTTTTAGGGCAGATCCTTTTATTCTATGTGAGGAATGGAATTGCTGTTTCAGGAGGAAACTATCACATGAGCACCTGCTGTGCATGGGGTTATGTGAAAAGGTTAGACCCCACAGAGAAGAAAGTACTGATTTAATTTTTCTACCTGGTATAAAAATGATCTGCATACTGTTGCAGGCAGACCCATTAAAAAAGTCATTCAGCAAGTAACATTGGTATATTGATTCAAAACAAAAAATTGCATTAAATGTAAAATAAAATGAATTATAATAATGGGCAATTCTTGCCTTATAGTCCTTTTAAAAATGTTGAAAGCAGACATTGTGGGTAAAGTAGATGTGAGTTATTGTTGCATCATCCATTTTGTCAAGGTATATTTATGCAACCAATGCTTATTTGTACTTTGAATTTATTAATCAAACAGGAAGCATTTATGCACGTTCTGGTGTTACTGCTTCCAATCCTTGTCAAACGTGGCAATGTGTTTATTTTGTTTATGTGCAAAACCAATGGCTACGCAATTCAATAGAAAAAAACAAAATAAAAAAAAAAAAACACACAGCTCCATTAGACTGTCAAAAAATGCCATCCTGGGCGATTGGGATTACTTACATTTGTCTGCTTAACAGGAGGCACAGGAACCTTTTGTGTTCCACCAAAAATGCTTACAAACCTTCAGAAAGGAGTGATCAGGTTGATGTTATTAATGGCTAATTAGCAGCAGTCACATGTAGACAATGAACAAACGTTATTGTGTGACAAGCTTAAAAATATTTAAAAGCCACTGGATTTTAGCAGAATATTTTAGAAGTGCATCTTATAGAACAGAATGGTGCTGGCTGATAAAACTGCATAGCTCATCATTTTGATCACTGGTCGGAAAAATTATATATATATATATATATATATATATATATATATATATATATATATATATATATATATATATAGTCTTAATTTGGATAGTAGCGTTGGATTCCAGTTTAAAATTCTACTTTAATGTTAGATTTCATTAGTTTAGTGTTTTTTGTTTTTTTAAACAATGACAGTAAAGGCAGATACTAAATTAGAAGAGAATTATGTTTTACAGGCCACACATCCAGTACTTTTCACTACATACAAAGATTACATCTGCAAGTACCTCCGAATTATATTTAAACATCTTTATCAATCGTTGCATTTAATCCAACATTAGCGAATTTGGCAAATTCTGTGAATGAAGTCTTGTGAGAAAAGCCAAGATAAATATACTGTATTATCAGGCTTATTCACTTCGTCTTGGCTTTTCTATTTTTTTGTTTATTCCCTCTTTTTAGTGGTTTTCATCAATAAGAATAAGATATAAAGTACATTGTAAGTACATCAAGGGTATTATATTGCAAACAAACAATGTAACGTACATCTTTCAGGCGATTGCATTACAGTGACAGTTATATATTCATTAGGTGCCATGATAGGACATGTGTATATATGTATTAATCGTGGTACATGTGGTGGGATTTTCTAATTTAAAGGAACACTATAACGTGACAAATACAAACATGAAATCCGAACGCAATAGTGTCCTGACATCTATTAAAGTGTACCAACCCCCTGTGTGAAAGGTATTGCTTATCAGTCAACCCTAGTCACACCTGTCTTCGCAATCTTGCTCCATCTCTTTGGCTGAGAATCAGTGTAGATGATCTTAGCCAACCCAATGTTTCCCACAGGGCTAGTGCGCATGTGCGCCAATCACATGGTCTCTATGAAACCATCTGATTGAATAGAGTATAACTGTTCAAGGGGTGAAAGCACCTCTAGTGGCTGTCAGGAAGACAAACACTAGAAGAAAGCCATCGATGCAGTGTAAATATTGCAGTTCTGTTTTCAAGTGCAGGGTTAAACAGACAGGGACATGGCACCCAGATCACTTTATTGAGATGAAATTGACTGGGTGCCTCTAGTATTCCTTTCATATCAAAATGGCCAGCCTTAAAGGACCACTATAGGCACCCAGACCACATCAGCTCAATGAAGTGGTCTGGGTGCCAGGTCTATTTAGGGTTAACCCTGCCTGCTGTAAACATAGCAGTTTCTCTAAACTTACATATGGGTTAGTCCAGTCTCTAATGGCTGTCTCATTGACAGCCGCTAGAGGTGCTTCCGCGCTTCTCACTGTGATTTTCACAGTGAGAAGACGCCAACGTCCATAGGAAAGCATTGAGAAATGCTTTGGCCTGATTGAACGCATGTGCGGCAAGCTGCTGATGACGTCGGATGAGGGAGGAGAGTCCCCAGCGCCGAGGGAACCTAGTGCTGGAGAAAGGTAAGAATTTAACCTCTTCCTCCCCCTTCAGCCCGGCAGGAGTGGGACCCTGAGAGTGGGGGGGTGCCCAAAGACCCACGAAAACAAAAAAAAAATTGTTTACCTGGCACTATAGTGGTCCTTTAAACAGAATTCACTTGGACACACACAGAAACACTCCCTGCCCCCATCCCACCAGTAGACAGCCACTAGAGGAGGAGTTAACACTGCAATGTAATTATTGCAATTTATAAAAAAAAAAAAGGCAATAATTACAATTCAATGAGTTGAAGTAGTGTAGGTGCCTATAATGTCCCTTTAAAGAGAGTTTGCTTTGAGTGAGCAGAGGAGCAAAGCGCTATTAAAACATAATTGGGGGGCGGGGCCTGACTGTCATGGTGGACAGACGTGTAAAGCTGGAGCTCCCTACTAAACCTGGCCAAAATGGCTAAAAATACACGTCTTGACCGCCCTAAAATACAGCACGAGACCCCAAGCGACTTACTAAAGCCAAGTCCCCACGGTGAACCGGTAAAGCAGCCCATGAGTGGACGATGGACAGCAAATTGTACCCGCGAGGGCATGCGGCCTAGCGTGTGCTGGGTGGGAGAGGCGGCCGACCTCCCAGCCTGGAGCACTCAGGAGACCAACTGCCACAAGCGGTGGGGGTGATCCCGGTCCACCCCTGGGGGTCTCCCCAGACAAAGCGGGAACGCATGAGGGAAATGAGAGGCCTACCTAAAATGGCAGAAA